>NC_084646.1:9159987-9494987 GCF_019802595.1 Syngnathoides biaculeatus
CGCCATCTTGTCGAAGAAAGCCACATTTCTGTTCTCACAGGCCATCTTTCTTTTCCTTTCGGCGTGTCCCGTTTCGAGGTCGCCACAGCGTGTCATCTTTTTCCATCTAAGCCCATCTCGTGCATCTTCCTCTAATCTTTACGTCCTCCCTCACAACATCCATCAAACTTCTCTTTGGTCTTCCTCTCGCCCTCTCTTCCCTGGTAGCTCCATCTTTACCGATTTACTCAGACTCTCTCGCCTCTGGACACGTCCTTGTCTCCAAAACATCCAACTCCGGCTGTCCTCTGATGAGCTCCTATCCAACCTGCGAGAACCTCAACATCTTCATTTCTGCTTCCTGTTTCTTCTTCACTGCCACCCTCTCTAATCTGTCCATCATGGCCGGCCTCACCGCTGTTTTATAAACGTTCCCCTTCCGTCACATAGCACACCAGACACCTTCTGCCAGCTGTTCCGACCCTGTTCTCACCGACCACTCCAGAATATTCCGCAACTCTCGCCCAAACTCAGCCGGGATTTACCTCAAACTATAAATGAAAAACAAAATCATTGATTTGCAAACATACAATGTGACGTGACGTTCCTCATTTTCACTTTATCAACATCTTTTCTCACAATCGCAACGGTTTTTCTTTACGACCTAACCACAACACATTCTTTGTTGATACCACGCAAACACAAAGTACTCTTGCATTTCTCTCGGTTATGATCGACGTGACCAGCTAAGATCCCCTCCCCGAAACTTTCTACACAAAAACTCTGCCGCTTTCAAAAACAAAGGAATGCAATGCTGCCATCAACAGGAATATCTTGGTCACTGCAGTCTCTTACAAACCTGAATTTCATAGACAAGCTGGGCGAGACGATCTTTTCGGACTGGCCGTAGAAAAACATACTTTCACCAACAACCCGAGCTAAACTCACCTCATTCGCTACATCCAGAGATCTGATTCAGCCGAAATGAATTACTTCAACATACTTCCTTGACACCAATTACCGCCTTCCATTAGGCTTTGCTAACCGCCTGACAGCATCTTACAGAAAGAATACAAAAATACACCATGAGCGATCGAAGGGGATCACTGTTCTCGTTGTGTTCAAATATTTTTTGGACTCTGACCGAAATGCAGCAAAAGCAGACATCTGTCAAGTGTTTGTTTGTAGAAAAGAAATCGGGAAAGAGAAGTTTTCCCTCCTCACGACTCCTTTACCAAGAAGGCCATTTTCCATCGCATTCATTTGACTTTGCAAGAAGCGCTGACGGCAGGACTTGGGGATTATCCGCAGTCGAAGCGGATACTCGTTCCGGATGCTACGGCGAAGAGAAATGTGTATTTTGGGGGGGGACTGAAAAGCTAATATGCTCGGAGAACGGCAAGCCGCAAAGTGGACTAATATGAGGTAGCGCCGAGGCAAAGTCAATCAATAAAAGCCACTCGAGGGAGCTTGTTTAAGGCGGCCGACGTTTACACGAACATGGAAACGCCGCCGTGTTTGTCCGGGGTACGACGCCCGAGAGAGATTACGATCCCGGTGCCAAAGCACCTGCTCTGATGGCACGCGCTGCACCGTACGCGAGAACATTTGCGCCAAAACACACGGCGCTAACTGTAACGTTTGTGCCCGGGTCCCCTCCGGCCAGGCACGCGGACGCAACCGACATCCTCCCTTCGACTTCAAAAACGACTCAATTCTTGAAAAAAACGAAAAACAAAATGGCGGATTGTTCCACTCTAAAATAAACGCAAAACAAATAGAATAACACGTAATTTATTTGAAACAATGACATAACTTTGCCTTAAAGTGCGCTAGCTTAATGCTAGAACATATTCGCGTACACCGTTAACGGATAGCATAAACGCGCCGGTGTTTTCCTGTGGGCAATGGATATTTGTGCAGCAACGCGTAGTACGAATATTGCAGCTTTCTGAGTCACTTACAGTAGTTGTGAGACTCGTGTAACACGACTGTTTTGTACTGACACCTGTAGAAACTGCAATCAATGAATCCTTTCAGGATCGCAAGAAGCAAATAATACACTTCGATGCTACCTTGACCTACTTCATTCCGTCAAAGCTTGTAAAATCTACTTGTGTAGAAAATCAATTTTCCAGCAGAAAACTATCAATAATAATCTGTTCCAGCCGCCTCCAGAAAATACAACATTTGTGTTACTTTTCTATGGAGAAAATAGCACACTATTGCATAAAAACACAGCGAACTATAGTATTTCTGTTGGATGCGTGCGTGACAAGATATGCCGTAATTTCCGGCCTACGAGCTGCGACTTTTTTGCCTACACGCTTTCAACCCTGCGATTTATGCGGTGATGCGGCTAATTTGTCCATTTTTTCCTAACGGGCGCAAAGGGGCGCTCGAGCGGAAAAGGTAAGAGTGAGACCGGTGGAATATATGTGCCGAGGAAGTGACTTTTACCGGTCCGGCCCTGTTAGCGATGCGCTGGCGTGTTCCTGCCGTGTCTCAGTGATTTTTTAAATGTATTGGGTTTTTTTGTTTTTTTTTTTTTTAAATGGCCCTGTTAGCGCGGTGCTGGCGTTAGCATTAGCGCAGCGGCACTAGCGTCTTTCTTTGTAAATAACTTGTGTTCGAATGTGGGCACTTGCAGCTTTTCCACGGTATGTATGTACCAAATGGTATTTCCTTTACAAATGCACTGGGTGAGGCTTATAACCAGGTGCGCTCTCCCGTAGAAAAGCCACGCAGACACGGGGAGAACATGCAAACTCCACACCGGCGGGGCCGGGATCGAACCCCGAGTCCTCAGAACTGTGAGGCAAACGCTTTACCAGCTGAGTCACAGTGCCGTCCGAGTATTAGTATATTAGTAATTAAATTAGTTTACTGAAATCCAATTAATTCACACGCCGAAATTTTAGAGGACGATTTGACAAAATGGCAGCATGTTTACGTGCAAAAGTCGGCGCTAGCGCTAGCTTGCTAGGCTTTATAACATTTTGTTTCCTGCTTGCCAGCAATCGTGCCGGCCCCAAATACATAATCCGAACCCGGATCTTGGGAGCAAACCGGAACGCCCACCCGGGAAAAAAATCCATGCAGGGATGGGAAGAACATGCAAACTTGACACAGGTGGGTCTGGGATCGAAACTGGGTCCTCAGAACTCTGAGGGAAACGCTTTACCGGCTGAGCCATCGTGCCGCCCCCCCAAATACATCAATTATTGATCATTTTTTTCTTTTGTTTTCTCATGTTTTTTTATTCAATGCAGCGCTTGTTTTCTTGGAAAAGCGGAATACATTTTTGTGCTTGGCTGGTATGGATTAATTGCATTTTAACGAAGTCAAGGTATAGCTGTAAAACCTCTTTCAGGTCCTGACGATCTATATATATATATTTTTTTTTTTTGGTCTGCGTAATGGCAAATGTCATGCCCGCAGCGAGGCGGTCGGGAGCTTCGCTTAACAGGTTTCGAGCTCTGCCTCGCGTCAATGTTGGCGCCTCGGTTTGCGAGTTTGTTGTTTGTTTGAGCGTGTTTACGTTTCGCAGGAAGGACACAAATAACCCTCAACCATGTAGGATGCGCTCCCGCTGCCATAAGAAATAACTCAGTGGTGGGCAAGAGTCTACGGAGAGCGATTAAAGGAACAGCGGAGTTAGACACACAACAAAATTAGTGTAAAAAAAAAAAATATATATATATATATATAGTAATTTGAGACCGTGTTTTCGTCTAAATGAGATAACTCGGGGACTGTGACCAGGTTTTGCTCGGCGCAGGCTCGCAATCTTCCAAGGTCCCGGTGCTTATTACAGTTTTTGGCAGGATTTGGCCTTGTCTCCCCCTCCCCCCACCGCGCTCCTCCTCGCAAAGCTCAACAAAGCGCTCAGCGGAGCTTTGCTAATCCGGCCCGAGCGCTGCCCACTGCTTTATTGGGAAAGTTGGCTAATTTGAGGAGCCGCGCGACGCGTCCCGCGATGGCTCGCTCGGATGCAGCTGCGCGAGGTGGCCGATTCTGAAACGGCGGTTTTGAGAGGATACGGGCCAAGTCGCGGCACGGTGGACTCAGCTGGAAAGCAGTTGGCCTCGCAGTTCTGAGGTCCTGGGTTCAACCCCCGGACCCGCCTGTGTGGAGTTTGGACGTTCTCGCCCGTGGCTGTGTGGGTTTTCTCCGGGCACTTATCCTCACGAGGGTCACAAGGAGTGCTGGACCCTATCCATATCTGTATTAATGGCTTCAAGTTGTTATGGTGTGCACACAAGAAGGAGTAGTACAATCTCCAAAAAGTGTGACAATCATTGTTTAACAACGTATTTACATCATATTTAATTATGTCATTACTGTTTGTTGTTATGATGTAAAATAATTTAGTGATTCTCAAAATGTGGTACTAGTACCAGCTATAGTGGTACACGAAAGAATTCCTCCCTGAATACATCCATCCATCCATCCATTTTCTTTGTTGCTTATCCTCACGAGGGTCGCGAGGAGTGCTGGAGCCTATCCCAGCTGTCAACGGGGAGGAGGCGGGGTTACACCCTGAACTGGTCGCCAGGCAATCACAGGGCACATACAGACAAACAGCTGCACTCACAATCACACCTACGGGCAATTTAGAGTGTCGAATTAATGTTGCATGTTTTTGGGATGTGGGAGGAAACCCACGCAGGCACGGGGAGAACATGCGAATTCCAACACAGGCGGGGCCGGGATCGAACCCGGGTCCTCAGAAGTGTGAGGCCAACGCTTTAGCAGCTTTACCGCGCCGCCTCGGATCTTCAACCTCCTCACTTCACTCGAACGGTGGAGTATCGAGTTGCTCCGTAGCTAAAATTGACAGGTATCAAGAAAGGTTGTTGGGTCAATTACGCAATAAACTTCTCTTTAGAATTGAATGGTAAGAAAAGGTAAAAAAAAATTGGCGATCTGTCGATAGCCCAAAATTGTAAAAAGTAAGCGGCAGGGGATTAAAAAACAAAATGAAAAAAAGACTTAACGACTTGTCTTGCCAAGACCGAGTGACACGTCGCGAGCATTTTCACTCGGCGTCACTCCCGTGGCCGGGGGTCAACTTCTCGGCTCTCTCGCCGCCGGACTCCGAACCCTTTCGGGGACTCCGCTTACTCCTCTCGTCTCCCCTTTTTCCAGTCCGCGACATTTCAGGGACGGACAAAAAGGCAACACGACGAAAAAGCCCCCCCCACCCCCACAAAAAAAAATGCAAACGAGGAGCTAGTTCAAAGTGACCGCTGCGCTCACGAAAAGTGCAGTAATGTAACAAGGACTGAAACAATTTATCAAATAACTTGATCGCAAAAAAAAAAAAAATTGAATAAAATCTGTGCCTCAAAGTTTTGCATGAATAGCCCCCCCCCAAACACACACATCCTAAAATTTGGAACATTTCAACAACACGTGAAAAATGTCTACAACAGCGCGTCTACAACGTACCCATGTTAGCTAATTTAATATAGCCTACCTGCCGCTTTCAATCGCTTTATTGATCAGGCGATAAGAAAAAGGACAAAACGGTTAACGCCGCTAAGTCACTGCTGCGAGCACCGTGGGATCGATTCCCGCTCACTGACGGTGTCGATATCTGCCCTGCGACTGACTGGCAGCGACCCGTTCGGGGTGAAGTCCGCCTTCCCCCCGAAGCTAGGCGGGATAGGCTCCAGCTTTCCCGTGACCCTCGTGAGGATAAGCGGCTTGGATAATAGCCGGCTGGACGGTTAACGCCGTACACAAAATGGAAAACGGCAAACCCCGCTCTCATTCGCCGTTGCCAGGCCCCCCCTCTTAAAGCCACCCAGATTTAGAGTCACAGATACGACAGTGGCCATATGGCAACGGTGACCCCGAGTGGACAAAATTAATACCTGCGCCTCACGTGCATATTTTGAATTGGTATTGTTTCATAACGCTCAAACTATTTTCACTCCATTAATCGTAAGACTACTCAATTCTGGAAACAACAAAGTAATGATTTAATATACAATAAATGGTCACATTATATGCAAAAAAAATGTCATAATTCATTGAAAATTGAGGATTTTTTTTATGAATATCCTCTAAATGGGACAATATAACACTTTAGCATTAACTTCATTACATCCTAGTCATGAAATGTGATATATGTATTTGATAAAATATCTCAATCTTCTGAACCTTTTTGCTCTACAACTTGTTTTTTTTGTTCCCCCTCAAGCCTTCAAAAAGGGCCGGACTAAAAAGAAAACATCTAATGCAACACATTTTTATTATGATATTCATGGGGCATTTCGGGGCTTTTTAATAACAGTTCCTCTGAGGTTTGATTGGCAACAAAATTTTGGACGGTTCTCGGACTACAGCATCCGCGCGAACGATCTAGTAGACACTGACAAAAACAGATTTTTTTTTTTTTTTGGAAATATTTTTTTATGCTCCAGCTCTCGCGGATGCAGTTGGACAATGCAGGTGTGCCTAATGTTATGTCCAGTGAGTGTGTAGCAGTGCAGGATGGCACAAAAGCACTCGATGGGGGGGGGGATCGGGGGGGGGGGGCACTGACAACTAGCAACAGACACACAACACTTCTCAACAACGAAACCAATCGGGGTCCAACTCGACCACAGTGTTTTGCAAGTTCCCCGGCATTCATTTGAACAGTTTTAATGAGCATATTGCATAATACATGTGGGGGGGGGGGAGGAAAGGGCAAGCACTGCAGGTTAAATCCCAAGCGTCTCAATTAAAAAAAAAAAAAAAAAATGTCTGACTGAGGCGGTTTTAATGTTAATCTCCGCCGCCGTGACAATTGCATGAATTAATCAATTCCTTTTTTTTTTTTTTTTGCGGTGCCTCAGTCCGAGTCCGGAGAGGAAATCTGGACCCAGTTTAGCGCGTGGCTGCGAGCTACGCAGTAAGAAATTGAACCGAACAAAAAATAATAAAATAAGCAGAAGCGCACAGGACACTCGTGATTATTGCACACGAAAAGGGGTTCGATCACAGCAGAATTTTGGAGCGCGGCGCGCCGAACACTTGGTCTGGCTTACCTCGACGAATGTGGAGTGGTGGAAAAGGTCGCGAGTTGTTGTGAGGATGGGATCCGCTTTGTTGAAAACAAAATCCCTGCGTTCGCCAAGGGAGTTCGGCTCCAAACTACTCCTCTTCGTCGCACCTGTCTATGCCCAGCAGCACGCCGGCCTGACATTCAGAGGGGGGGGGGGGGGGGGGGGGGTCTGTGTCCGTGGTGGTTCCCCCCCCCTCCTCCACTTCCTCCTCTTTAGCGGACTTCACCGCCACCTGTCCCCCGGTCCAAAACACAACGCACAAAAGAGTCTATGTACCGCGGTGACACATGGCCACACGCGCACGAGGGAGGATGGAAAGGGGTGGTGGTGGTGGGGGGGGGGGGGGGGTACCTCAACTCAAGTGTCCGGAGATGGGCGCCGCTGGCCCCGAAGCAGCTGCGCCGGAGCTGGGGTGGAAAGAAGGGTTGGAGGGGGGGGGGGGGGGGGGTTGTTTCGACCAAATTGTATCCGCTCGTTGGCTTCTGCGCTCCGGCTGTGGCTTTGGGCGCACTCCGCCGCTCTCTCGTCGGCTCCGAGACTGGCCGGACCTGGGCGAGGGTCTGGAGGAGGACTGACTGCAGCCTCGACTCCCTTCCTCGCTCGCTCGCTCGCTCGCTCGCCGGTTCCGCCGGAGACTCGGGAAGCAGACCCGCTGGTGCCAAAACCCGAAGTAGAGTCGCGCACGCACTGGAATGGAAGGAATTAATTGGTAATTAGGCAAAGCGGCGAAAAGGACTCAAGACCAAGTCGGGCAACCCGGGCGCGGCCGCTCGGGTGAAAATCAAGACGAAAACTCCTTTAAGACCAAAAAAAAAAAAAAAGAAAGAAAAAAGAGTGCAGCGCTTGAGAAAAAAAAAAGGAAGGAAAAATAAAAATTCACTTCCAGTGGCGCCGCCTCATCAACCTCGAATTAAATGTCGTCAATTCGTCCGGGGCCGGCTGAAAAGTATTTAAGTACAAAAGGAAAGAAAAAGAAAATTCAATGGCTCATCCCCCCCCCCCCGTTGAAGTCGATGGAAATGTCATTAATGCTTTCCCCCCCCCAAAAAAATTAAGAAAGTAAGGCTGGGATTTCAAGGCACCGCTGTACTCTTTCAACACCGTTAAAATAATAATTATTATTTTTTTAATTTAAAAAAGTAAAAATAATAAAATAGTAATTTCTTTTTTATGATTTTTATTTATTTATATTTCAAAAATAATAATTATTTTAATATTTTAATATATATACATAAATAATAATAATAAAATACTAATTATTATTTTAATACAGATAAATAAAAATAATAATTATTATTTTATTATTTTTATTTACTTATATTTTTAAAAAATGATGTTTTTTAAATATAAATACAAATAATAATAATTATTATTATTATTTTAGTAGTTTATTTATTTCTATTTTTTAAAATGATAATTATTATTTGGATTTTTTTTTTCCCAAAATATAAATAAATAAATATAATTATAAAATAATGATTATTTTGCTTTCTTTTATTTTACAAAAGTCAACAATGCATTGTGCGCCAACTTGCAGGCCCAGCTGTTTGCTGAAAATAAGTTGGAAGGGGACAAAAAAACTTCAGTCGTCATTCATTTCAAATGGATTAGCAATTCATTTTTAATCAACAATTTGCAAACAATACTTCGAGATGATGTGTATTGAGCTTTAAAAAAAAAATGAAATACAAGTGAACTGGGGCGGCAAGGGCAGTCTTGAAAATGCTGGAACGTGTTAGCCAATAAAAACAAAAAAGACACAAATATGACCAAGTACATAAGTATTTTTTTTTTTTATTGGTATTGTAAACAGGGCGGCACATTAATCGGACACTCTAAATTGCCCCAAGGTGTGATTGTGAGTGCGACTGTTTGTCCCCGTGGGCCCTGCGATTGGCTGGCGACCAGTTCAGGGTGTACCCCGCCCGCTGACAGCTGGGATAGGCTCCGGCACTCCCCGTGACCTCCGTGAGGATAAGCGGCAAAAAAAATGAAGTGTACTTCAGTAGTGTTTCTTTTCCATACCACTAGAGGGAGCTCGATTAGCACTCAAGGTACCCTTATCATTTTTAACTGAGTGTTACAATATCCATCCATCCATAAATTTTCTTTGCCGCTAATCCTCACAAGGGTCGCAAGGAGCGCTGGAGCCTATCCCAGCTGTTAACGGGCAGGAGGCGGGGTACACCCTGAACTGGTTGCACTCACAATTACACCAAGGAGCAATTTAGAGTCTCTAATGCTTTCCATCCATCCATTTTCTTTGCCGCTTATCCTCACAAGGGTCACGGGGAGCGCTGGAGCCTATCCCAGCTGCCAACGGGCTGGAGGCGGGGTACACCCTGAACTGGTTGCACTCACAATTACACCTAGGAGCAATTTAGAGCCTCTAACGCGATCCATCTATCCATTTTCTTAGCCGCTTATCCTCACAAGGGTGACGGGGAGCGCTGGAGCCTATCCCAGCTGCTAACGGGGTGGAGGCAGGGTACACCCTGAACTGGTTGCACTCACAATTACACCTAGGAGCAATTTAGAGTCTGTAACGCTTTCCATCCATCCATTTTCTTTGCCGCTTATCCTCACAAGGGTGACGGGGAGCGCTGGAGCCTATCCCAGCTGCCAACGGGCTGGAGGCGGGGTACACCCTGAACTGGTTGCCAGCCAATCGTAGGGCATATAGAGACAAACAGCAGTCGCACCTATGGTCAACTTAGTGTCCAATTAATGTTGCATGTTTTTGGAATGTGGGAGGAAACCGGCGAGCCCACCCGGAGGAAACCCACACAGGCACGCGTAAAACATGCAAACTCCACACAGGGTGGGGATCGAACCGGGGTCCTCAGAACTGTGAGGCCAACGCTTTACCAGCTGATCCAAATTTGTGTGTCTTTTTGTTTCATGTTCCAGCATTTCCAAGACTGGTCCTGCCAGCGGTCGTCCCTCTTTCAACGCTGCAGCCACACTACGGACTGTAAAAGTATTCGACTATTCATCGACTTGCGACTATTTCGATCGCCCAGGCCTCATTCGAAATAAAACAGCAGTTGCGCAGGAACAACAGCTGTGGCGTGCGTTTAATATCGAGGTGATGGGAGCGTAAATATGTACTCCAATGCGAAGTTATGAGTTATGCGTAATATGTCCTACTTTCCCCTCATCAACCTGTACAGAAGAAAAGCAGCAAGTGCGCAAGATGTCGGTGTGCCAAATGTACACAACAACAAGCCGTTCTTTGATGAACGTGATATTCGCTCATTATTTTTGCACATCGTCTTTTCATCTCAGCCATACAAAAACCATCAAACGTAATGTTCATCGTTCCGGAAGATGTAATTGCATGATTAATTTCTCAGTGTGATTGTGAAAAAAATGAAGTTACAAGGTGCTTCACAATGGGGGTGGGGGGGGGGGGTGAATCACGAATTTATGATAACATAGTAAAACATAAGAGAAAATGTATAACTTCAACAAACACCGTGCTGTTCTTCGTGGTGTGCGCACCTTGTCCACCTGGGGGCGGTATAATGCAGACATAGGTAGAAATTGAGGAGACAATCGCAAACGCTCAGTCAGACGCAGTACTATTAGTCAATCTTGGCGGAGGATCAAGAATATATCCCTTGCGAGTACTTCGATAGTATCTGTCTGCATGTGTTGCTCCACTGTTGGTGTTTAAACATCTGTTGATGAACGGCTTTTCACAGCACAATATCAATATTAATTATGTAAGTTTCTCATTTCGTGCTCGTGTTCTTGCTGGGTGACTTTCAGGCAAAAGTGTGCCGTTGTTTTAAATTCATAATGCGTAAGTCATTATTTTTGTTTCATATTTTGATTTAACAGAGAACCTGGAGTGGGCGGGGCAATTGACAAGCAATTAAAAAGCACATTTTCGATAACATTGTATGTCACTATTAATTATGTACTATACTCATATCTTTTCACGATCCAAGACGCTCATCCTCACAGGGGTTGCGGGAAAGCTGGAGCCTATCCCAGCTCGCTTCGGGCGAAAGGCGGACTACACCCTGAACTGGTCGCCAGTCACAGGGCAGATAGCGACACCATCACTGAGCGGGAATCGATCCCACGCTGCCCGCACTAAAGGCAGGCGTGAGTACCATTCCACCATCTGTGAAATGTATTATGTATAATTTTGTACCTTAAATACTTTTCATGTTTTTTTTTTATGGTCAATAGTTGAAGGATCGCTGACGTTGATGCGTTTGTAAACGCGTGCACGTGTGCCTTAAGATGCAAGTCGAATTTGTTCCACGAGCAGGCTTGTGATTCAAAACTCATTTAGCAAACATCTTTTTTTTCATTGATATGAATTACACCCTTCCTGAAATATGCTGTGTAATTTTTTTTAACTCAAAAAATAATTCACGAATCCAACAGTTTTGGCCGCATTTTTTGCTTCAACTCAACGGATGTTGTGCTGCTCCTTCCGGCGTGCAGGTCTTGACCACCTGGGGGCGGTGTAACGCAGACGTACAGAAACAAAGAATTATATTCCTGTGGGTATTGTTATACATTTTTTCCTCAGCATGTTCCTCCACGCGGCACGGTGGGGTGTTGGCCTCACAGTTCTGAGGACCCGGGTTCGATCCCGGCCCCGCCTGTGTGGAGTTTTCATGTTCTCCCCGTGCCTGCGCGGCTTTTCTCCGGGTGGGCACTCCGGTTTCCTCCCACATCCCAAAAACACGCGACATTAATTGGACACTCTAAATTGCCCCTAGGTGCTATCGTGAGTGTGGCTGTCTGTCTCGATGTGCCCTGCGATTGGCTGGCGACCAGTTCGGGGTGTACCCCGCCTCCTGTCCGTCGACAGCTGGGACAGGCCACGCGAAGCCCACGTACCTGAGGTCCGACACCCAGAGGAGTCGAGTTAAACCCCCTGCCGGGAAGTGGCAAAGATCCAAAGACACTTTAAAGCCTGCGCTCATGAATAATTAGCCGCTAAAATAATGACACCCGCAGGCTCGCCGACTGGCGCGATGAACGCGTTCAAATGTGATTTCCTCGTCGCAGTAAAGCCGCTGCAGTAGACCCGACGACAGCAATCCCGTCCACGTCCGGAGCGGGCGCGCCGAAGGGTCCGCCGCTGGCTGATGTGTTTTGCTTCGCGCCATTTAGTGAGGTCAGACTCATTCGGTGTGGCATGAAAGTCTCGAGCGCCTTTCAAACGGTTGTTATTTTTCCTGCTATTTGCAGCATCTAAATACGTAGCTACGCCTCTGCTCGAGTTAAGTGAATAAAAAGAAACACAACGCGGTCAGCGTGGGATCGATTCCCGCTCAGCGATGGTATTGATACTCGCCCTGTGACTGACTGGCAACCAGTTCAGGGTGTAGTCCGCCTTTCGCTCGAAGCTAGCTGGGTTGGCTCCAGCACTCCTACGACCTTTTTGAGGATAAGCGCCTAAGAAAATGGATGGATGGAATAATCGTCATCTTTAAGACAAAAAAATTATGCATCCATCCATCCACTTTCTTAGCTGCTGATCCTCACAAGGGTAGTGGCCTATCCCAGCTGTCAACGGGCAGGAGGTGGGGTACACCCTGAATTGGACGCCGGCCAATCGCAGGCTACATAGAGCGAAACAGTCGCAATCACACCTTGGGGCAATTTAGAGTGTCCAAATAATGTTGCATGTTTTTGGTTTGTGGGAGGAAAGCGGAGTGGCTACCCGGAGAAAAGCCGCGCAGGAGAACATGCAAACTCCACACAGGGGGGTCTGGGATTGAACCTGGGACCGCAGAACTGTGAGGCCAACGCTTTCCAGCTGTGCCACCATTCCACCTCTTCGTATCACAATTTCAAAATTTCATCTTGGGAAAAAGGACATCTTTTCAGAGATTATGATTTTTAATGCCAACAAAATAAATTCAGTTTCTTACTAATATCCATCCATCCATTTTCTTCACCACTTATCCTCACAAGGGTCGCGGGGAGTGCTGGAGCCTATCCCAGCTCTCAACGGGCAGGAGGCGGGGTACACCCTGAACTGGTTGCCAGCCAATCGCAGTTCTTATTAATATATTAAAACTATTTTTTAAAAAAAACACTTACATGATCATATTTTTTTCAAAAAATATGAGTTTGTTATAATATTACATGTTCTTTTCTCTCCAAAATAATTGGCTTTTTTTCCATTCTTTTAATATGTAGGAGTAGACAAGTATTATATATATATATATATATATATATATATATGTGTGTGTGTATATATATATTAATAGAATTACAATAATTATTATATAAAGTAATATAAATATATATAATCATAATTATGTGTACCGGAAGAGCAAGGAGAAAAAATATAATTATGCGGTCCAATTGTTTTCTTCTTGATTTTCAATTACAACAAAAACAAAAACTCCCCACCTGCAATATGAGGTAATCCACCCGTTACCTCGGTTACCATTTTTCAGGAATTACTTGGAGTTGTCAGTACTGAAATGAAAAAGAATAAAAAGAAAAATTAACCTTTGTCACGGAGCACGAGATGATTATTTTCAACACGGTGTCATAAAAGACCAAAACTGTTCAAATCATACTCATACGTCCTATTTATTAAATTCATAGTTGATTAGAGTTAATTGAGGTTCTCCAAAAATCATTATTATTATAAAAATCTGTGTTTGTTAGTTGCACTACTTAATAGTACTGGAGGGTTACTCGAACACTACACGATCTAGTATACAATTTATAGTTGTTGTATATTTAAAGTAAGTGATGGATGTCGTAGCGGCTGAACTTTAGTAAACTCCTGCGGAAGAAAATAAGCGCTGCCTTTCCTCCCCCGCCATGTTTGATCGCGTTCACCGCAGCCGAGAAGCGCCGCCGTCAACGAGCGTAACGCAAACCCACAACGGACTGAAAAGGGCCCGATAAATCCCCGTAAAGCCGCTTTCATTCCAGGTGACGGAATCGCCAGCATCGCTTCGTCATCCGCGTCGTTCGCCGGAGACGCGGACGCTAGCTAGCTCCAATATTTATACCCCCCCCCCCGCCCCTACGGGTTTTCCTCAATTCCAGCGTGGGCCTTTTATCATTCTCTTTGCCGCCCCCTCGTGCGGAATGAAAGTGAGCCCTGATTCAACAAAAAAAAAAAAAAAAACTTGGGCCTGTTTTATCTTCTGTCAAAGTTTGTGAGATGGCAATAAATAAATAAGTAGCGCGTCCTTTTTTACTTTCATCCAGCGTCGGAGCAGCCAGGCATTAGCCCCGACCGAGCCGCGTAAAAGAGAACCAAAGTGAAAAAGAGGGAAGTAACCCCCCCATCCCCAAGGAGGGTCCTTACACCCTAAATAGATCGCTAATGGAAAATGTATACGGCCATAAATACATTTTTGTATATTCTTACATAAGCGCAAGTCTCACACGTAGGTGATTTCTTTCACACTGACTGATGAGTGATTGCCCAAGGGTTCGAGCCCCGAGGTCTACTTAAGTATCTTCTTGCCCTTATCCAGGGTCACTCGCATGGGGGATTTGGGGGGGGGGGGGTGTTGCCATTCCCTCTCCCGAACCAGAATCAGAATCTGAATCAGCTTTACTGGCCCAGGGTGTAAAAACACAATAAATTTTTCTCCAGCAGTCGGTGCTGCCCTACCACTTCGTACATCCGGCTCCTCTCGATGCGGAGGAGCATCACCGCAGAGAAGTAATACCGAACCCGCTGAAATAGAAACCCCTCAGCACCTCGATTGGGCCTAGAAATTTGCCCAGAAACAAAATCGGCGAAGGGACATCCTGGGCAGAGTCCAAAACCCATCCATCCATCCATCCATTCATTTTCTTCACCGCTTATCCTCATAAGGGTCGCAGGGAGTGCTGGGGCAATTCAGAGTGTCCGATTAATGTTGCATGTTTTTGGGATGTGGGAGGAAACCGGAGTGCCCACCCGGAGAAAACCCACGCAGGCTCGGGGAAGACATGCAAACTCCACACAGGCGGGTCCGGGATTGAACCCGGGACCTCAGAACTGTGAGGCCAACGCTTTACCAGCTGTTCCACCGTGCCGCCCGTCCGTCCGAAACCCAACTGAAACAAATCACATCTCTTGCCCGAAGATCTCCTCGAAAAGTTTGTGTTTCGGCTTGATCTAAGAGATGGTTGACAAAGTCAGACACGGACATCTTCGTGGCATGAGAGAGAACAGTAGCAGTCACCAGTGCTGGTTTTCGGTATTGCTCCGACTTCGCCGAGGCTTGTTGACAGGAAACGAGCTTGTTTGGTGCTCAATCAACAGTTTTCACCAAATCTCCTGTTTGGCGTGACGAAATTTGCGTGGGGCAGGAAAATAATACCAAGCCGTGTTTTTTCCAGTTTTCAAGCCAAAGGAGCCAACCACGAGATCCCTTTTGGGGAGGGAGACAGAATTGGGCATCCTGGCAAAGACTGAGATCTTGAATTTTTGTACCCAAAAGCATTTTTCCATCGACGTCAATGACGTCTTCTGGCTGGATCCCTGACAATTTGCAGATAAGGAGAGAATCCGCGCACTTCAGATCACACAACAGGGATGACAAATTTCTTCAAGGAAATTCTGTTCGATCAAACAACATTGTTTTAAATAGATTTGGTTTTATGAGAGCTCACTGGAACTGAATGTTTACAAAACCAAGCGCTGCGCTGTAGCGAAGGCGGACCTCATACAGGCCTCATCCTATCTCTGAGCCAGGAAACAGCAATTGTACACATAATTGACTTTTAACAACGATTGACGCCGCTAAAGAGAGAGTCCAACTCCTCTCAAGAGGATGGGTACCAGAGTCCAAGACGTGTGTGGAGGCGACTTCTCGACTTCACACACCGGCTCGGTCTCGTTCCCTGCCAGAGAGGTGACGTTCCACGTCCCTAGAACCGGCTTCTGTAGCCGGGGATCTGATCACTAAGGTCTCTGCTTTCGGTCACTGGCCGGCTCTGCCACGACCCATCGGTACGGAGGGAGGACCCAAAAGCAGGACTCCGGAACGCAAAGGTAGTTCGGGAAAGTGTTTATTCGTTTCAAGGTCGGGGATCAGGCAGACAGTCAAGTGGAGCAGTGGTAGTTAGGACGTCGGGCGTAGAGAGCAGGTCCGCGGGCAGGCAGGGGTCGGTACACGGGAGATGGATCAGAGAAGGCAGGAGTCTCAAAGACGTCAAGCTTACGTGGTCAGTCGGAGGACTGGCGGAGGTCGGTACACCAGGGTTCACGATCAAGAATGCAGGAGTGTAGGAGTGCCGCAGTGCAGGAGTGCAGGAGTGCCGGAGTGCCGGAGTGCAGGAGTGCAGGAGTGCAGGAGTTCAGGAGTTCAGGAGTGCAGGAGTGCAGGAACGGGGCATGAGTTGCGACGATCTGGCGAAGACCAGTCGTCCCCTGGGTCCTATAAATACCGGGGTGAATCAGCGAGGACGAGGCGCAGGTATGCGCCTCCTAATCAGCGCCGGTGTGCTGGGATCCGCCCAGCCAGGGCTGGACCGGCAGGACCATGACAGGCTCACACTCCACCTGGTACCCACATGTAGTGAACCCATGAAAACGGGAACAGATCCGTGTCGCCCTTTAGGGCTGAGTCCAATGGGTGCAGGGTCGCTCCCCTTTAAGCCCCACCTCCAGGTGTTTATTTTTATTTTTTTTTATGCATGTTACTGTATTTTCTTGCATATTAAATTTGTGTTCTTCCTCTGATTGTTATACTCAGCAAGAGAATGTCACTGACCCCCCCCCCCCCCCCCCCCGTTCTTCATCAGTCTTTTTACCGTGTACCATTGGCCAAAAAAATAAAACTAACAAGAACTCATTGTTAAGCGTGTGAACGCTTTTCAGGTTTCTGCGATTTTATCGATTTGAATTATGAATGTATTGTGCTCTCCGGGCCTGGAATCCAAGAACCCTTTCTGAGGGTGTCGCAGAAGGGTTTGGGGTTTTTTTCCGCAGGATTTTGAATTGAATCGATTCAAGTCACGAAGTCCGAGTCAAACTCAAGTACAGCCTTTCACAAGATTGTCAAAGAAAGTCCCTCCTCCCATAATTGGCAATGCTTGAAAGTATAATTTACCAGTTATGATTTAATCAACAATCCCTTCCCTCACCGTTCAGAAGTTCTCCGTTAGTTACACATACGCTCCAAAAAAAGGGCCATAGTGTGCTCCTTCCTCTCCGAAAACCACCACCAGTTGCCAACCTATTAAAAAAAGACTGATAAATTACAAGAGATTGATTCAGAGTGAGTAAATGAGCGAGCGAATTCTAAGTTAGCGGCGGGTATTCTGCGCCGACGACATGATTACCGTCCGCTAGCGCAGCCGCTTCCACCAATCCGCGATGACTGCGGATGCGCTGCCAAGTTGAGCAGGTAGAGGGAAGAGATCAAGCACAACTTTGGCCCGGGGACCATTTGCGGACTGTCCAACGTTAGCTGCTGCCACTCGTTGGCTCGCTAGGTAGCCGTCGAGTGGCTAGCTGCCACACAAGGCGTCCCGCGTAAGGCCTGCTCCGCACATAAGGATTTATTAAACCGCAAAAGATTGTTTATCCGTTACAGACACCACATGAGAAAATAATTGTTGTTTTTTTAAAAATCAGAAATTAGGAGTTTTGATCATACCGTGCAACGGTGTCCTCTGATCATCTCAACACAGAACACCACAAAAATAAAGATTCCGTTCTGCTACCGTTGTCGAATCCAGTCTTCCGAGATATTTCTCGCACGATCGAACGTGATCTAACAAAAATGAAAAAAGAACAAGAAGTCATTTGCCGTCACGAACCAACGGTGCACTGCCGGACCTAAATGCAGGACTCCGCGACGAGGACATGATGTTCAATGGGTTTTATTATAAACGAATGGTTGTTTACGACAACACAGTCCAAGAAGGCAAGATCCAGAACACGAGAAACAAGGTCTGATAATTATGAGTCAACTGAAGACCACAACCAAAAGCGAAACTTGACTAAAATGTGGAGGAGTAACCCTGGATGCGGGTAAGCACACTCACCGAAAAAACTCAAACTTCAATACGTTGTCTTTGATACTCTGGCCCACGTGGTTTGACTTCAGAATCGCGGGAGAATAAGAGGCGCAAATGTGGATAACTGAGCGTGAGATGTCGCCTGAGGACGTCAAAACGAGAACTCCACACCCGGGTGTGTAAACTTACGTGCATGTGTGTGCGGAAGTAGAGGGGAAAGGGTCGCGGCGGCGCGCAGTCAAAAATTATACCATCACAAAGCAAGGGGAGCATAAATATTTCAGGGCCAGTCAGTTCCAATCCCTCCCGGTGCCACCCCGGCGTCTGACCCCCCCCCCCTCCCCCACGGCCGGGGCGAAATAAGTTTCCCGGTGACGGGATGTCGCCGGCTGCTTTTAAAAAATAATAATAATGAAATTACATGAAAAAAAGAAGACGACCAAAAAAATGCCACTTCAGACTTGAAAACAGCGTGTTTGTTTTTCCATTTTTAACGGCGCCAACGTCCGTGCGCTTTTTTTTTTTTATTTTCCATAAACTTTGACTACACCTTTGAAAGATGGCGTGTTTTGCGAGTTTGGCTTTGGGGGTCCCGCCGAGCCACCGCCGCCCCCCCGCCACAAATCACTTCAGCAATAACCTTTAAGCCAGAGAGGCGCGGCGCTCATAAAACGTCTGTAGCCGGTTACATTTTCCTCACAGGGCAATTTTACTTGGAGATTAAAGATCCTCACTGGCAGGAAGTTTAATCTTGAAGGTAATGACTTTCATTACTTTTATGCGCTTTATGAGGCTCGGAGCCTTCCAAGTTTGCGTCCCGGATGAAAACCCAAATGGAATGTCGGCCATTAATAGTCCAGCCTGTCGATAGGTCGTCGACAGGACCGCTGGCGTCCGCGCGTTGGTCGAAGCGTCCACGCGCGCTTTTAGATGCGAGTCCAATTTGTTCCGTGAGCGGGTTTATGATTCAAAACTTGTCAAATCGTGTTTTTCTCATTGATATGGATTACACCCTTCCCGAAATATGTTATATTTTTTTAATGCAAAAAAAAAGAATGAATGAATCCAACATTTTTGCCTCAACTCAATGGATGTTGTGCTGCTCCTTCTGGCGTGCAGGTCTTGGCCACCTGGGGGCAGTGTAACACGGACGTACTGTTATATATTTTTTCCTCAGCATGTTTCTCCACGGCGGCACGGTGGGTCAGCTCGAAAGCGTGAGCGTCACAGTTCTGAGGACCCGGGTTCAATCCTGGACCCGGCTTGTGGAGTTTGCATGTTCTTCCAGTGCCGCCGTGGGTTTTCTCCGGGTGGGCACTCCGGTTTCCTCCCACATGCAACATTAATTGGACACTCTAAATTGCCCCAAGGTGTGATTGCGAGTGCCGCTGTTTGTCTCCGTGTGCCCTGCGATTGGCTGGCGACCAGTGCGGGGTGTACCCCGCCTCCTGCCCGTTGACAGATGGGATAGGCTCCAGCGCTCCCCGCGACCCTCGTGAGGATAAGCGGCAAAGAAAATGGATGGACGGATGGATGTTTCTCCACGCAGCACGGTGACTTGCCTGTAAAGCGTTGGCGCTCACAGTTCTGAGGTCCCAGGTTCGATCCCGGAAGCGGGTGTGTGCACGTTCTCCCCGTCGTCCCTGCGTGGGTTTTCTCCGGGTGGGCACCCCGGTTTCCTCCCACAGGCCCAAAAACATGCAACATTAATTGGACACTTTAAATTGCTCCTAGGTGTGATTGTGAGTGCCGCAGAATGCGTGCTGGCAACCATTTCAGGGTGTACCCCTCTCGAATGTTCTCGCTCTGGAACAAATTGGTTTTGGAACAAAAATGTCGAGATTTTTTTTTTTTTTTTTTGCTTCCGATTTCAAACGAAAATTCGCGCCGAAAAAAACGGGCGGCCCGACCAGCTGACACACAACTCGCTTTTTGATGCTGTCTAACACGAAATTCCAGAATTTTCTTTTTTTCTTTTTTTTATGCATGAGCATTTCTGCATTTTTTTTAAACAAAGATTTCGTTAACTCGAGTTACAAGTTAATAGTTTTGGATGTTACTTTTTGTAAAAATAAATAATCGATCATTATTGCTTGTTTAAAGTTATTCTGGACTTTTGTTGATAAAAAAAAAATCACTCCCAGCCTAGCCTAGCGTACATCTTAAGCAAAAAATAAAGATATTTCTGAAATTACTTCATTATATGAAGTATTCAAACGATACATGGATTTCTCCTATGCAGATTATTATCAGGAAAAGCTAAAAAAAAAATAATAATAAAGAGCTTTAAAAAGCCCATTTCTTTTTGCATTCAACTAAAGCATGCATTTTAAGCAAAAAAAAAATCATAAATTATTTCATTATATATATAAATTATATAAAAATAAGAATAAAGTATTTAAACTATACATGCATTTTTACTATGCAGTTTATTCTCAAGAAAAGCTAAAAAAAAAAAAAAACTTTAAAAAGCCTATTTTTGGGGGGCTTGGAACGCATTATTTCTTTTTTCATGAATTGCAATGGGAAATATCAATTCAGATTCCGAACAAATCACTTCTCGAACCGCCTTCTGGAACGGATGAATTATGTCTGTCCACTTGAGGTCACAATCCTCACACCTTCCAGTGTAGTATCTGTAAACGCGCGTGCATTGGCGCGGTGTCGTCAGCTCAGCTCAACGGTTGTCCGTTAAACCGGCAAATTAATCGGCGGCGTAAACGATCTCCGCAAAGCTCGGCGGCCAGGAAAAAGATTTTGCGTCAAGCTTCTTTGTGATCACCGAGCGATTCGATTAATCGTTTCGGCCTCGCTGGCGCGCGTCATTCCGTCCACGCCGCGGACCCGAGTAAGCACGCGCGCGTAATTAACGAGTGTGTTTATTTCACATTTCTAAAATTACGCCCGTGTAATTGAGCTTAGCTAAATGCTTCACGATCACTAATTTGTCTGCTGAGGTGTCCCCGGGCGGAGAAAGGAAGAAGCAACGAGGGAGGGGGTCGACGGGGGAGGGGGTCGTGGGTTTTTTTTTTTTTTTACCCCGAAGTTCAAGCGAGTTTCCTGTTATCTCCGAATGGGCAATTAGTTCGTGATAGCCACAACAATTTGGACCGCAATCAACAGGATCCAGCCGGGCCCAGTTAAGTGAGGACACATGAGAGAACCTCCGGCGAATATTTATTTTATACTTTTACTATATATACTATACTTTTTTTTTTTTTTTTAAAGGTTAATACGCAATGCTGAGGTCTGAAGTGTATAAAATGTGTCAAAATAGAGGATGCGTGGAATGCTGAGTCAGGAAAAAAATTATGTGGAAGATACGCAGCATCGATTTGTGCTGACGTTTCATTTTAATAAAGTAGAACTGCTTTTGTTGTTGATCGACAGTTAAAGAAGTCAAAATGGACTTCAAAGGATTTATGATTATGATATGACGCCAAAGTTCTTTCATTTTATATTTTCTGATGGGAAACATTTTGACATGAGAACAACATGCAGTAAAAGCAATTAATGTCACGTCGAATGTACTTCAACATCCCGTGTTTTTTGTTTATGATGCATTACAATGTTCAATATTTCAACCGAAATCAAATCTCTGACCCAGTCCTGTCAGGGGAGGTCACGTGACTGAAGCACTCTGATTAAGTGGGTAAATACTGCCCTCTTTTGGTTGTCCCCTGACATTGGATTTCGGTTGCGCCGGCATAATATTTGACATTTATTTCATGGTTTTAATAAGCAACATTACTAGACAAATAGGTAATCTATATATTATAATATCTTATGGAGATAGATATATGGAAAAACATGACACTCTGTGGCAACCCCTATCGGGACAAGCCGAAAGGAAAAGAAGAAGAAAGTTTATACCGCTTATGATAGATAGATAGATAGATAGATAGATAGATAGATAGATAGATAGATAGATAGATAGATAGATAGATAGATAGATAGATAGATAGATAGATAGATAGATAGATAGATAGATAGATAGATAGATAGATAGATAGATAGATAGATAGATAGATAGATAGATAGATATTCCACTCTTAGCCCATCAAGAAGGAATTTGATGAAAATATAGTATTTACCGGTACTTATAACTTTAATATGCAATATGTTTTCGCTATAATTACTGTATCAATTATGTCTGATCACTATTCATGTTTATAAAGTTACACTAAATATGTTTTTGATAAACTGCATTGACAAGGAAAAAAAAAAAGAAAATTTTGGAAAAAAAAAACTATTACAGAAGAATCACATGGAGGTATTTTTTTTTTTTACTCATAACAACACAGCCGGAAACTTGTTTCATATTTTATTTGAACGTTTATATACTTTTTGTTGTGAAGCTCTTTATATAGTTAACGCCAGAAGTTTACATACAGGGACACAAGGCACTACTTGCCTCCCCGCCCACCCGACCGTTTTTTTTGTTTTTTTTTTTTTTCTTCGAGACACTCCGCTTTCCTCCCACATCGCAAAAAAATGCAACATTAATTGGACACATTAAAAATTGCCCTTAGGTGTGATTGTGAGTGCGGCTGTTTGTCTCAGTGTGCCCTGCGATTGGCTGGCAACCTGTTCGGGGTGTGCCCCAGAGATCGGCTGCAGCACTCCCCCTACACTGGTGAGGATAAGCGGCTTGAAAAATGGAATGCAATTATTTAATACTGTAGACCACTGGTGTCAAACTCAAGGTTCGGGGGCCAGATCTGGCCCACCGCATGATATTATCTGGCCTGCGGAGGCAAATCATGTGTACCAACTTCCATGTTTTTTTTTTCAAAACTGTACCAAAATTTCTAATTGTCATATAATAAATGAGAACGCGGGGATATTATAACCATTTTTGTGTTACTGGTGTCAAACGTAAGGCCTGGGGACCAGATCCGGCCTGCCACATGATTGTATGTGGCCCGCTGAGGCAAATCATGTGTATCAACTTCCATGTTTTTTCTTTTTGTTTGTTCAAATCTGTACCAAAATTTCAAATTTTCACATCATAAATGAGAACGTTGAGATATTACAAGCATTTTTGTGTTACCGGTGTCAAACTCAAGGCCCGGGGGCCAGATTCGGCCCACTGCATGATTTGATGTGGCCCGCGGAGGCAAATCATGTGTATCAACTTCCAATTTCAAATTGTCATATCATAAATGAGAATGTTGAGATATTACAAGCATTTTTGTGTTACCTAACAACAATGGTTGGAAAAACCAACTACCCTTGATTTCTGATTCCAAAACTAGCTTATAAAATTCACGTGTAAATATTATGAGGCGGTTAAATTACTTTTTGGCAAAGGGTCTGAACGGTTTGGATTTTTTTTTTTTTTTTGCACTTTAATAAATTGAATTTCCATTTGAAAATTGCATTTTGTATTTTCTTGGGTTGTCTCTGAGTGATATTAAAATTGTTTTGATGATTTCAAACCTTTGTGTGTGATAGATATGCAAAAATAACAGAAATCAGGAACGGGGCAAATACTTTTTCATGGCACAGTATATGACATCGATATTTGTCTTGTATTTATGCACTGTTCATTTGTTTATTTATAGAAATACATTGTCAGGTTTTGTCTAAATTTGCCCAATTTTTGTCTTTTTTTTGTCTGGCTTTTATCAATTTTTGTCCTTTTTTTTCTACATTTTAAGTTTGATGTAGCCAGAATTTGTACCAAAAGTCTGAACACAAATTTATGCTGACTCAGCAGTTTTGCTCCTACTTGATTAGCACCATTATGATTTTTTTTTGTGGAAAAATATATTTTGTAAAACTGTTTACTTGAAAACAACAAAGACACAATTAAAAGAAATTCTTCTGAAACGAAAAAGCAAAAACTTCAATGTCAAAAATTATTTTTTTCTTTAAAAAAAACATCCACACATAAATACATACCTCGACAAACTGTGAGCTTATTACAAACTCAGTTTTCATAATGTCTTATATATTAAAAAATTACTGATACAAGGTACGTGAAAACAGAAATAATTTATCATAAAGAGCCTTCCAGAGTCTATTCAATGTTTTTTTTTTTCTTCAATCAAATGAAAGAATCATTGAAGAAAATTATGTATTTTTAAAACGGGCAAAATGAGTACAAATACATCTAGATGCTTTTGTGTTTTGGGAGCTTAAATTATTCAATTTATTTATTAATTTAGTAATCAGATGACGTTATGTTGCTGAAACATGAGATTTAAAAAGGCCCTAAAAAGTAAAATAGTTGGTTATAAGTCAAAATAAACTCGTTTTTTGCTGTCGCATTAGAATTATTTTCTTCATTTTGCTTCAGAAATTATTTTGTTGTTGCTTTAAAAACTAACATATGAGCATAGCCAACTTCTACTTTTAATTTTTGTGTGTGCGTGTGGAGTTGTGCGATCAACAGACTTTACATCGAACCGATCGGCGTGAGCTGCATCGACCGATGATTTGCATTTTATGTTGACGGTCGTCGACGTGATAATTCGTCAAGCCGATCAATGACGCCATTGATCGGCTCCGCGAAAGATATTTACTCCACGGCGCCGTCGTGTGCGGCGTATTTGAATCCAAAAGCTCGTTTTATTTTTAGCCCGGTCACGAGTTTTTTGACAGAGTAATGTAAACAACTGATAATAAATTAATAAAACTATTTTAATACGTAGCGGGGGTGTGGGACAGAACACGTCTTGACGCAGATTTTATTCATTTCAAGATTGCTTGAGCTACGTTCATGTACTTTCGTACGATATCGCTGGCAAGCAGGAAACAAAATGTTATATAGCCTAGCAAGCTAGTGCTAGCGCCAACCTTTGCACGTAAACATGCTGCCATTTTGTCAAATCGTCCTCTAAAATTTCAGCGTGTGAATTCATTGAATTTCAGTCAACTAAATTAATTACTAATATACTAAAACTCGGACGGCACTGTGGGTCAGCTGGTAAAGCGTTGGCCTCACAGTTCTGAGGACCCGGGTTCGACTCCCGCCCCGCCTGTGTAGAGTTTGCACGCTCTCCCCGTGCCTGCGTGGGTTTCCTCCGGGTGGGCACTCCAATTTCCTCCCACATCCCCAAAACATGCAACATTCATTGGACGCTCTAAATTGCCCCTAGGTGTGATTTGTGAGGACGGCTGTTTGTCATTACACGCCCTGCGATTGGCTGGCAACCAGTTGAGGGTAACTGTTGACACCTGGGATAGGCTCCGGGACTCCCCGCGGCCCTCGTGAGGATAAGTGGCTAAGAAAATGGATGGATGTTTCTCCACAGTTCAGGTTCAAATATCTGTTGCTTAAAAGCTTACAAAACCCTCGTGAGGATAAGCAGTTGAGAGAATGGATGGATTGCGATACTAACGCTTGCAAGACTAATTTTTTGCCAAGTTGGTTTGACCTAACTGGAGAATATTTTTGAAAAAACTCAGTATAAAGTACGCAAGTATATACAGTAAATAATCATTAAATAGACACGGGCACAGTTGATAAAAAGTGTTTGCCTCACAGTTCTGAGGACCCGGGTTCGATCCCGGCCCCCGCCTGTGTGGAACGTTTGCACGTTCTCCCGGTGCCTACGTGGGATTTCTCCGGGCACTCCGGTTTCCCCCCCACACCATCCAGCATTAAGTGGACACTCAAAATTGCCCCGAGGTGTGATTTGTGAGGACGGCTGTTTGTCTCCATGTGCCCTGCGATTGGCTGGCGACCAGTTCAGGGTGTACCCCGCCCGCCTCCTGCCCGTTGACAGCTGGGATAGGCACCAGCACCCCCCGTGACCCTTGTGAGGATAAGCGGCTAAGAAAATGGATGGATAGATACATCGCTCCACCATGTGATCAGTTTTTTTTTTTTTAACGTCGCTGATTGGACCCGGAAATCCGAATTGCGTAAAACCGAGCGATCATGTCGGATATGTTGCATGACGCATTTTTTAATCCCCCTTTGACTAGTTGTGACTTTTATTGCAAGAAGGAGCAAAATAAACAATTTCATTGGTCCGCCGAGCTCTTCCTCCCCCGCCCTCCGTCTTCGTTTCCGGCGTTTTGGCTGTCGGCGACGCAAGTGTGCTTCTTGAAGCCGTTCTTAAAGTGGAATTGTTTGTGGCACACGGCGCACTGGAAGGGTTTCTCGCCGGTGTGCGTCCTCATGTGCATGGCGATGTACCACTTGGTCGTGAACCCTTTGGCGCAAACCGGGCACGAGAAGCGCTCGCGGCTGGAGTGCGACCGCATGTGTCGTTTCAAAATGTAACTGAGACTGAATCTTTTGCCGCAGAAGGAGCACACGAAAGGTTTCTCCCCGGTGTGCTTGGCCATGTGTCTCTTCAAACGAGCCGTCGTGGCGAACGTCTTCCCGCATTCGGCGCAGTCGAACCTTTGCTCGCCCGAGTTCTTGTCGGTGTGTCGCCGGTTTTTGTGCGACACGAGCAGCCCTCTGGTGGGGAAACTTTCCACGCAAACGGCGCAGCTGAAAACTTTCTCCGTCTGTTGGTGTATTTTCATGTGTCTCTTCATGTTCCCGTTGGACGAGAATCGTTTACGGCAAAACGAGCAGCGGAACGATTTCTCCCTCCCGGAATCGGAGTTGTCGTCCATCTCGGAAAGCGGAGCGAAGTTGCTGTCCGGGTCCGAGTGCGGTCGCTCATCGCGGGCTTCGTCGGCGCCCTCCTCCTCTTCCCCCGCCGGCCATTGGGGTTGCGG
Source organism: Syngnathoides biaculeatus (assembly GCF_019802595.1). NCBI lineage: Eukaryota > Metazoa > Chordata > Actinopteri > Syngnathiformes > Syngnathidae > Syngnathoides > Syngnathoides biaculeatus. The sequence continues at coordinate 9,186,684 of NC_084646.1, forward strand.
TCCATCCTGACCGCTCCACACGTCCTCCTCTTCCTTTTTAATGTGGGGGGCCTCCGCCGCTGGCTCCTCCCCCTCTTGGCTCCTCACCAACACCTTCTGCGTGTCTGAACCCAGGCATGGACAGCAAAACATAATAATAAAAATGTAAAAAAAAAAGAAAAACAGCAGCTATTTTAGTTAGGTACCTAATTGGGTCCATTCCAATCATGGTAAAATTCTGCCTCCCCCAGAAAAAAAAAAAAAAAAAACTCCCATTTAAATACACTGCAGGAATGTTTTTACAAATAAAGTACTTTCATATTTTTTTATATCTTTAAACACACTTGATGTCGTATAAATATTTAAACACGTGATATATTGAGAGAGAGAGTGAAATTCTGTCCCCCAAAAAATAATAATAATCCCCTCTTTAAATACACTTCAGGAATGTTTTTACAACAGTACTTTAATTTTTTTAATATATCTTTAAACACACTTGATGTAATATAAATATTTATAAATATTTAAACACGTGATGCATAAAATAATTTTACAACAAAAATTATTCCAAATTCACGTGAATGGGATGCAAAATTCTAAACGGGGACATATTTAAGTTTTATATTACCTCTAAGTAAATTTCCCCCACTGGAATGAATTGTAGACAGTTTATTATCATTAATAAATCGGGATTGTGGCTCTCCTCGAACCAGATAAGCTTCAAAGATAACTCGTAACCTAGATTTAAGCTTGCAACAGGAAGTAAAAATAATAATAATAACATCTTGTTGCCAAAATTACACCGAAGAAAAGTGCCAGATGATGATAATAGTATTGCCGAGTGAACCAACCTTCCTGCTGTTTGACAGCGCGCGACTTCAAAACGGCGTCGAGCAGTTGGCCTTGTCGCTCTTTCTCCTCCTTTGTTCGACTGAGTTCCTCCTCGTACTCCATGATGGTCCGTTCAAAAAGTTGATAAATTTCCTCCACGGCCAAGTGCAGGCGCTGCTTCATCAACTCTCTGAGCATTGTGACTTTGCACATTTTGCCGACGAGCGCCGCGTTTGTTATTATTTTGAACGCCCCTGCCGGTTTGCCGCTAGCAAGCTAAGCTAACGCGAGCGCCTCTCAACTAATTCGCTTAAGACCAGCTTTAACTCTACGAGTTCACCTTCTAAAACACGCCAGGAGTGTTAGGCGGTCGAAAAAGATAGACAACAAAATAAAACAATTGATGTAATTTTTCGCCAGTGTCCGACGCTTCACTCGGCAACAAATTGACCACTTCCGATTCCTCTTCTTCTTCTCTTGTCGGTACTCAACGACAGTTAACAAAAATATTTAAAATGGATTACCGCCGCTTACTGGCAAGGGTATGGAACTACTGTCGCCAGATCGCCTGATTATTTAAAAAATATACATATACTGTATATTGTATTGCATTTGAAAAGGGGAAATTTCCTTGTGGGTGAATAAATAAATAAAGTTTCTATCTGCCCATCTACTATTGCTACCGCTAATACAATTACTACTATAACTTTACCAGTACCACAGTACTGTTCTACTAAAACAACCACTACCACTACTACTACTTCTACCACTAATCCAATTCCTACCACACATCTGCTACTATTCCCACTTCTACCACGACTCACTCCGTGCACAACCCTGGATTTCTGTTTCCTGGCGGAAGCAGTCAATACACGTAATTATTATTGCAGAAATTTGAAAAAGAGGAAGGCACAGAGTTCAAAGAGGTATTTTTTGTTTCAGACAAAAGAAAAGATACATTTTAGGATTTCAATTTTTAAAAACTTTGACAGATGCTCTCTAGCTTCATCTTAAAAGTTTTACAGTGCAGGGATGTCAAACTTTTTTGGACACTTTATAGTGAGTGATGGCCTTTTGGCGCCTAAATTTGTGGATGTGTTCACAATTGCGTACAGTAAATGGAACAAAATGAAAAAGATAACATGACGGTCGTATAAAATACATCACAAAACAGCGTGTAAACGAAGAAATTGGTTTCACTAAGTGTAATCAGAACAATAGTCACACACAACCCTTTTTGTAAGCTGGTTGACGTCCCAGAGCACAGCGAACCACTGCAATCGCAATTTTTTTGCGAGCCTGCTAACTCGGCGACGTTCAAAAGATCGAAGCAAATAAGTAGGGAAAGGAAATGCCCTGGTTGTAGCGGTTGCTGCGCCGTGTGTGTGTGTTTAAGTATTTTTTTATGTTTAAAATTACCAGAACATCAATGCTAATGTCTGTTAGCCCGCCTATGCAGTTTTGCAGCAGATGTTAGCATAAAGCAAACTGATTTTATATCATCTTATGATGTTATGCAGTGAGAAATTTATGTTCAGTCGTTAAATTTGCACTTCATTTTTTTTTAAGTTACTGCTAGCAAGCAGACAATTTACATGCAAAATCAGCCCACCCAAGTTCAATGGAACGTAAATATGTTGTCATTTATGAATGATTATAAAATGTACATTTTCACACGTTTTAGTTCCTTTCTAAGCAATAAATTTGAGCGAATGTCATTTGGATAAGCAAATCCGCGAAATGTATTTGATCCTCTTTCCATCTTTTCGTCTCAAAATACTCGCTTGGTTATAAAGGACTCACACAGTAGATTTTTGTCATTATATGAAAATAATTTATGATCAGAGAAACCTGAAAATAACTACTTTGTTTATACAGTACAGCAATTTTTAACGACGGCAGCTCTAACAAATAAAAAATATATATGACAATTATTACAAAACAATCACAAAGTTTTTTTTTTCTTTTTTAAAGACAAACTCTCCGACGACAAGGCGGACATGTAAAATGTCATGGAACGGCCTGATTAATAAAGTGTACAATGAGAATTTTTTTTTAAAAATGTAAAAAAAAAAAAATACAAATATTACAGAAAGATCAGCAGTCTCCAAACTTTCTCTCCCTTCGTAGAAACGTGGCTCAGTTTTGCAATTTGCATTCCACGCCCTTCCATACCGACACGTCGGTGCCCCTCCAATATGTCAATCTGTCCCCCCCATTTTTTTAAAATTTTTTTTTTTTGAAATTCCTTCAAATACGTTCCCGTAACCCCCATTGCTTGAAACACAACATATTTGTGAGGATTTCATTGCATATGTCATCTTACGGGGACACACAAACGTAGGCGAGTGAACTCCAGATCAGGCCAACTTCCACTGAACCAACCAAAAGTGCCCCGGCTCGAGCTGTTTTGGGGTCAAACCCGCAGCGGCGGGGAGGTTGGACGCGGTCTCCGATTGCAGCAAAGCGCTGGCCCCGCTGGCCCCGTTTCTGGCTCGGGCTTGACTTTTGTCCTCCCTCCATTCCTTCCTTATCGCCGACTTTTCCGTCTCACCGAGCTCACGGACGCTCTTCTTCTTTCCGCTCTCTTTGTGCCTTTTCCTTTTGTCCCTTTCTTTCTCAAGGTACCTTCTTCTTCTGTCCGGGTCAGCGTCACGACGTTCCCGGTACCTCCTCGATACCTCCGCTCTTTTCGATGTCATCCCTTAAAAAAAAAAACAATCCAAAATGTCCCCCTTAAATACTTTTAACAGTCAGGCCCGGTTCACGTATGACATGAGCCTCATGTGAAGGTGGTTCATCCATCCATCCACCCATCCATCCATTTATTTTCTCAGCCACTTATCCTCACAAGGGTCGCGGGAGTGCTGGAGGCAGGGTACACCCTGAACTGGTTGCCAGCCAATCGCAGGGCAGATAGAAACAACCAATCACACCCAAATTCACACCTCGGGGCAATTTAGAGTGTCCAATTAATGTCGCGTGTTTTTGGTGATGTGGGAGGAAGGAAGGAGTGCCCACCCGGAGAAAACCCACACAGGCAAAGATGGGGAGAACATGCAAACTCCACACAGGCGGGGCCGGGATCGAACCCTGGACCTCAGAACTGTGAGGCCAACGATTTCCAGCTGAGCCGCCGTGCTACTTGAAGTGAAGCATCTCCGCTAAAGATTAAAGAGTTATGTTTTCGGGGAGTTAAATTTAGCCTGGGTTGTTAGTGGGAGTTACAGAGGCATATTTCTGGTTTATTTTTCTCCTGAAGCACATCTGTAAGACATCTATTTTTAAGGCTAATAATGAGAACTGGATTAATGTTTTGACGAAAATGCTAATAATTGCCGGGTTTCTCCCCCGTGTGTATCCTCGCGTGTTTTTTCACGGCGAACTTGCAGTAGAATCTTTTGTCGCAAACTGAACAGGAAAAGGCTTTGCCTCCTGCGTGTGCTCCCGTGTGTCTACGCATACTCCTCTTGGAGAAGAATCTTTTATGGCACACTGAGCAAGGAAATGGTTTCTCTCCGCTGTGTTTGAGGTCAGCGTGATGTGTCGCATCACCTTTGGACTTCTCATTAGTCCGCGAAGGTTCTCTGGTCTCGTCACTGCTTTCTGTCTCCGAAGACTGTGACACCGTCACCCGGTCCGATCGTCTCGCAAAGTTGTCTGGTTGCGAGCGCGGATCTCCGCGGCGTCGTCCGTCAGCTTCTGCTGTCACGTGCTGACTTGGCTTCTCTCGGTTTTGTCCGTGATGAAGCGGTGAAGGCAGCCCGTGATCCTCTTCGCTCTTCACGCAGACACCCGTCAGTGAGAACGTGACCGCATCGGCCTCCTCCCCGTCTTCTCCTCTTTATCGATGCCGGGATGCGGCGCCTGCTCTTCCTGACGCCCCGCCAACACCCGCTGCGTGCCTTTGCGACACAAAGAAATCAAGCCAGCATCAGTGTACAATGGACCTTTCCGACCTGTCAATCACCCGTACAATAGTAGCCAATCAGATCGCTGCATTGTCTTAACCCCCGTCTTGACACGCCCCTCTCGCTATATTGTCTCACAAGCAATGCTGGTTGTCAGTAGTGTGCGCTTGGAAAAGTTCATGTTACGAAGAAAATGGTCCTCGGATGCGGGAACTTGGGGAACGCGCTATTCTAATTCTGATGAACGGTTGATTCATTTTCCAAAGCCTAAAACACAGTTGACGAAGTGTCTACAATGGATTAAGGCTCGCAGAAGAGCGCACGTACGACTAAATGTGGACATTATTGACAAACGCAAGGCTGTATGTTCGAAGGTAAGTGAGGGAGAAGTATAATACTCTGAGTTTGGTTGAATTATTATCAGTGCTTTATACATGGGAGGAGAACAACTTTCACTTTGTTAGCGTATCACTGACCTGCCGAATGAAGTGTGTCATGTTTTATGCCGAAGAGTCGGGTTAGGGATACGTAAATGTGCCACGTCATGCAAGACAAATGTCGACTTGCCAACTTGTATCACATCAGACTTTTAAGACAGAGCACTGGCTTCCATTACGAGCCAAGTCAAATGAATGCACCGGCTCACTTCTAAATATTACAATATTTACTCGTGATCTTTCCAAGTAAAAAGTACTCACCCTGCTTCACATGCGCTGTACCATTCCACTATTTTATCCTGTTGGATTTCAATATGAAGTTTGTGAGGCGTCAATTTTTTTTTTTTTTTTTGGCATCGATCGCCAACGTTTCTCTGAAACTCAGACATTGCGTCCTGCTCGGTCCAAAATCCTAATTTCGTGTACAAATCCTTGCGTGAAATAGTTGAGAGCTTTCTGTAGAACTCTCCTGGACAAGTCCGACGCATTTGGCAAAAAAACATACCGCAATATTATCTGGAATGCGCGACAGAGAATCCACTTCAAACCAGTTCTGTTCGGTCGCCATTTTGGAAGCTCGTGGGACATGGCAAATGTAGCTAAAGGGGGGCGGAGCTTGAGATCGCCATCGGAAAGGTCCAATCCAGTGAGGACATTTTCTGTCAAATTCACCGTCCATAAACTACCCTTGTGTGTGTTTAATATGATCAAAAAAATATTTGACATCTAACAATTCAAAACCCAGGCCTGACATCAAAATGCATCAATAGAAACAGTTTTTGCCCCCCTCCCAACCTAAAAAAAAAAAAAAAAAAAATTGAAGTTGTGGAAAAAAAAAACTAACAATAACGCTGCGTATCCACAAGGGTGCGCTCCATAGTTTGCAATCCTGGTAATACGTTTGAAGCAAATTCTCTTCAAACACATTTTTGAATTCACGTGGCAGCGTCTCTAACTTTGTGAGGAAGACGCGAGGACTGACCGTCATCATCCTCGCTCTTCACAAGGACACCAGTCCACGAGTTGACGTCGGCGACTGGCCCCGGACCTCGAAGCCGCTCCCCATCCTGGCCGATCCGCACGTCCTCCGCTTCCTCTTTGATGCGGAAGGAGTCTGCCGGCTCTTCCTGCTGCTCGACGCGGACCTCTTCTTCTTCTTCTTCTTCTTCCCGGCGCGCCGCCGGCACCCGCTGCGCGGCTGCGCCACACAAGGAAAGCGCAGTAGTCTAGTCCGCAGGTGTCAAACTCGAGGCCCGGGGGCCAGTTGTGGCCCACCACATGATTTTGATGTGGCCCGCGAAGGCAAATCATGTGTGTCAACTTCCGTGATTATTGCAGAAACATTACGGTGCTGGGGCCATAATGGCGGACACGTTAAGTCGACACGTTTGAGGTTGAGACCGTCTTAACCCGAAAACTCCCTGGAGTTGAAAAACCCATACCTCTTTATCTGATTCAAAACTAGTCCATGAATTTTGTGTCTAAAGATTTTTATGGTGTCGCAGTCATACAATACATACAATGTGGCCCGTGACAAAAATGAGTTTGACACCCCTGGTCGGGTGTGTAATGTTAAAGCAAGACAGCAAAACTGAAAAGGCAAAATTTGAAATTTGATTTGTTAAACAAGTCACCCTTCTAATATGCTCCAATTAAAGATTTCATTGGGATTCTGAAGGGAGTTTAGACTGCCATGGTAACACAGACACTGAATTCTGATTGGACAAAAAAACTACTGGATGCCACGCAGCCAATGGATGCTAATATTAGCATATTTTGTAAATGTGGGTCAGTGGTTCCATCTATCCGTTTTCTGAGCCACTTATCCTCACAAAGGTGTCGGGAGTTCTCGAGTCGATCCCAGGCCGGCCCTAAATTATTTTGTATTTTGCTTGTATTGTGGCCGCCTGCGGTTTTCTCCGGGCACTCAGGTTTCCTTCCACATCCCAAAAACATGCAACATTAATTGCTCACTAAATTGCCCATAGGTACGACTGTTGTTTGTCTCTATGTGCCCTGCGATTGGCTGGCAACCAGTTCAGGGTGTGCCCCGCCTCCTGCACGTTGATGGCTGGGATAGGCTCCGGCACTCCCGCGACCCTCGTGAGGATAAGCGCCTCACAAAATGGATGGATCTTTCTACTGTGGTCCCTCCAAATGTTGAAAAAAAAAAATAAAATAAATAGTACAGGGGTAAAAATACACAAACCTGCTTGGTTTGATGGCTTAAGAGCTGCATCCAGTTGTTTCCGTTGCCGTGGCTCGTTCTCCTCTTTGCTCCGGAGAAGTTTCCCCTCGTACTCCGCTATCGTCCTCTCGAACAACTCCAATATCTCTTCCACGGCCGCGTTGCGCCGCTGCCTCACCAACGTCCTCAGGTTTCGCACTTTACACATTGTCACGCAATCACGTTAGCTCTCTGCCGAGCAAAGCGGAGCTAAAATTAGCGTCTCGGGCTAAATCAGCGTCACGCTAGTCGAGTTTATCGCAACGGGGAGCCGTTCAAAGTGTTTGTCGATTCACAGATCCGCGCAGGGCGCCGGAGCCACGCCTACTTGGATACTGTTGTTAAGCACCCCAAGCTACCGATCAAAATGGCGGACGCAGTGCGATGGATTGGGATTATAGAAATGAAACGCCCATACTCGAACAGAAATATGACCATTGGGGAAGCCTGTGAAGTTTTTTTTTTTTTTTTCCCCTCGAGAAGTTGAAAAATGAAATTAATCTTTTAAAAAATCCACATAGACATTATGCCCGACTCATGATAACTGGTTGCTCTTTTTGTAAATTTATTGTTCATACGCTCCTCAATAGTCATGTGGAAAGAGCGGAATCTGATGTGGCATTTATGGAAAATATGCTGATGAAATTGGCGGTTTTACAGAGCTAATCCATGACCTTATCCAACCAAAGATAAGGAAAACATCTCAACTTACACCGTGCAGTCTTAAACCTTCGAATCTTGTTTTCTGCAGCTAATAGATTTTAATCACCCGTTTTGAGTTTACATATCATCGATTTATGTTTATAACTTACGTGGTTCTTCTTCTGTCTGTGTAGCTTGTGGTGGTACTTCATCTACTGCAGTTGGCACTAAATTCACTCTGAAAAAATAAGATCCAGTAGATGTGAAATTTACTTGTGTTTTTTTTTTTTTATATATTTAATGTGCGTACATTAATTAGCTGTCACATATGAAAAATCTCCAAAAATGAGAACCATTCAAAATACTGTTGAAACTCAAGCTCACTTCATTATACTGTTTATTTATTGAATTATTCATTTGCTACTTTTAAACTATATCTGTTTGTTGTTCAGAAGGACACTCATCTAATAAATATCGAGAAACTTACTCAAGGGTAAACTTACATGGTACTGTTTTCGTTCAGGGGAGACGTTTTTGCCTTCTTCCGCGAGCTAACGTCCGTCCTATCGGGACAAGAACGTTTCTGGAGCAGCTTCCTTGGTGGCCCACGTTCGCAAGCATCTGCTGGAACTGGGTCGGGGAATTGCTCCGTTGGGCCACGTCCTCCCACAAAATGCTGCAAGAGTGAGAAACAAAATGATAGTTATGAACTTGCCGCGGTAGCTTACATATATATTATTTACGCCTAAAATCTGCGTAGCCGTGGAACCAAGTCATAAAATAATTTTGAAGTTATTATTGTGACGGGAGGCCGTCCAAACCAATCATAAACAGGTCATATTTTTTTCAACTAACGTCACACCGTCCGATTTAGAACGCGGGCGCCATTTTGGTTTGGTGAATTCAAGTAAACAAACAGTAACTAACCGGGAATCGTTTCAGAAAGGCGTACGAACGGGGGTGCGCTGCTACGTTATCGGTTGCTCAAACAAAAGCGGGCGTTGTAAAGCGTCTTTCTTTGGACGGCTAGCTGTGATCAAGTACCAGTGCGAGAAAACGGAGCGGTTAGCAACCAAACGGCGACGACTGTGCCCGTCTCGTGTCAGCAGAGCCGATCTAGCAGCCAAGCACAATACTCGTGTGTGAATGCAATGCATGGCTCTAAAAATCTTTATTTTCTGTTTTAGTATAATAAGTTTGCAAAAAAAAAAAGTTACCACACCGCTAGCTGTTTCGTGAGTTGAGTTAAAAATGTAGCCGCGGAAGTGGAGAAAAAGGTGCGGGCTCCACTTGGGATCATCCCGGTCAAACCTATCTCTCTCCTTCTCGGCAACAAAAATGAAAATAAGCTACACCTCTTTAGTTGGTATAATCAACATAATTTAACACAACGCTGTCATTACGCAGTACATATTTAATTCCATTGTGCATTACACTAACCTTAGTAGTGTGGTGACAGGTTGCTTACAATGGATACAATTGGTTGTAGGTCTCCTGACCTTTGTAATTCTTTAGTTGGTCCACGGTATAAGCGCTCGTAGAGAAGAGGAGAAAGTTGACGATGTCTGGCTTGGTAACCGACGCCCACATTTGTGTGCTCCATTTGCGTTTGTCCAAGGCACATGGGTCGATATTGCCGATCAAAGCACACTTCTTGTCATAACAGTTTTTTGAAACAACATCCAATGAGCCCCGATAACTTTCCAAAGTCTTTTTAGGCGTCCCGCGTCACTTTTAACAGTCACACGAACATTTATGTAACTCCGGTCTGTATGCAAAAGCCATAGAGTGAACAGCGCGTCAGTAGAGTGAACCCATCCAACATGGCCGGTTGCCCCGGATGTAGTCACGGGATCGAAAACAGTCTATTATGTTCACCTCTGTCCGAAAATAATGGGATGGTTTTTGTCAAGTGCAAGCCCCTTGTCAGATCCCATTGTACTTTTTAGCTGGTACACCGACTAAATGAATAATTTACCTTAGAACAGACGGCTTTGTGCTGGTTTATCTTCGATACGTTAAGCCGGTCGTGAGGTCGGCCACAAGCCTTAATCCACCGCATGCATTTCTCTAAATTACGCTTTGGGGTGGGGAAGCGCACCAGATACCCTCCCGGTAATCTCTCTGGATAGCGCTCGTCTCCATTACACGTTCCCCAGGCACAGCGAAGCACCATGTTTCCAATTCGGATCCAAGAAGAGGTTTAAAAGACTATACGCGCGCTTTGTTTGTGGTTAAAATTTAGCGGCTGTGGACAGCAGGGCCGCAGTTCAGAAAATGTCGCTCATCTCTCGCCGTCGGTTCCTGTTCCTTCTTCTTGACTCTGATTAGGTTGGCAAACGGCTTTCGGGAGAACTACCGCCATCTGCAGGACACGCAAAGTACAATCACATCTTCGCTGATGATCAAATCATTTTCCCCCATTTATATAAATGGAACGCCCTCAAAAGCACCTAAAACAGGGGTCACCGACCTTTTTGAGGATGAGTGCTACTTTGTGAGTACCGATCGTATGAAGGGCGACATGACCTGTTTGCGGCAAATATTTTTGTTTTATAATTATTTTTTGTTTTATATGCGGAGCCCCTAAAGTGACATGGGGGGGGGGGGGGGCAACAATTTGTGACCTGTGCTATTTTTGGAACATTCTTCGCGGGCACCTTTCGAGGTCCTCGCGGGCAACCATGTGCCCATGGGCACCGCGATGGTGACCCCGTCGTGACATAGTCTAAAAAAACCTCTTGTATAACAAAAATAATTAAATGCCATAAAAGTGACTGTGAAGATATAAACTGGCTTTATAAAGTGTAACTACTACATAAACTGAAGCGTTAAATGTATGCCTTTAAGGGGCGTGGCTTATTGAGTGCTCTCAAGTTTGTTTTGGCAAGGTTTTAGTGTGCACAAATTATTTAAGTAAAGTCATTATGATTGTGAATATTTAGTTTTTCATAATCATTGTTTGCAGTTGCTTAGAACATAGGCATTGACAACGTGCGACATGCTGCTTCACCAAGTCATGATTTTCTGATCATATGATATAACATGACACACGGTGACCGATACAATATTAACTATAATGTGTAGAAATGTTGTTTTGAGTGAACATGACGTGATGGAAATTTAATAATGTATTGGTTAGGGATGCAACTAACGCTTATATTAATAATCGACGACTCCTTCAACCATGTACACCCTGAACATTTTAAAAACATTTCAGTTGTAAATAATAATAATAATCAATCAAAATACAAAACTTGAAAAAGGTTTGAAAAAAATAATCCAAATGATTTTATTATAATCCATAATATACGAATAATAACAGTAAATATTTCAAGCTAACGCTGAACGATTTCCTTTCCTGACGTCATCGGAAGTTGTAGCCCAAAAGGAAGTTAAAAAAGTGGGCGCGGTTGTAGTCTTTTGTAGTTCTTTTGATATCACCTCTGACCCTTCGTGAGCTGTCATTTGATTGGTCAAAAGTTCATAGCACAACTTTCCACTCCTCCTTCAAGTTGGGGTTAAAATTGCCAATGTGCGGATCACTGGGGACTAAAACGCAGAAAGAAACATCTCCAAACTGTCAGACGAGGACAAGAGCCACCCACGACCACGAGTGACAAGAAAGGTCAGCATTTTATATATTTAGCGAGTCACTTATGCTTGTTTATATTGACCTTTCAACTTCAAGCAGCCATGTTGCCAAACTAGCGAAATTTATGTCACGTGCCCTTATTAGTTTTACCTGCGGCTCCATTGTAAGAATTTTCAGCCTATTTGAGAAGTTGTGGTGGTTTCCATATTTGTTCAAGAAACCAAAACGAAATGCGTGACAAATGTAGTGACTGGTAGTGAATTCGTCATCTGGGGTAAAGTTCATCATCCAGAAAGTGGATGAAAAGTCAGCTGCCGTGTCACTCCTACAGTCGCACTGCGCCCCTCTTCTGGGGACTATTTGACTCCCAAATATATTGGAATAAATTATGTAATTCACGAAGGCCTAAGGCAGAATTTATTTTGTATTTATGCAGTCCAGATTTGCTTATGGAGCACATTTAAAAACGGGTTTGACCAAAGTGCTGTACTGTTTAGTGAAGTGTTAATAGTTGAATTCTGTATATTAAGTATATTTTTCAGATACTACAGGATATTTGAACATTACTATAGTTCTTAATTGACTAACATAATTATTTATGTATGCCAGTCACATGTGGTGACAGGCAAAATAATTAAATGCTCTTCCTTTTTGAATGTTGATTTAAAAAAAAAAAAAAAGGAATTTGAAAGTGAAGACTTAAAATCATATGAGTTTTTTTTTGTCCAACTTATCAGGTCCCATAAGTAAATGTAAGTTATGATGAGCTCATCATTATTTCCCCCCAAAATTGCTTTTTAGGACACTTGTTTGGTGTATGTCTGAAACTATTAATCGAAAAATATGATGACCTCAGTCGTAGCAAAATCTGTATCTCAAAGGTTTGAAGTAATCATTTTTCCACATTGACTAATGTTATCTGAGACACGCAGGAAGTGAATCGACATTGTAGCGGCGAGATCAGGAGGAAAGAGTGTAAAAGACGGACTGTACAAACATTTGGATCATTTTCACATTTAAAAAAAAAAAAAAAAATGAAATGTGTGTACTGCAAAGCAGAAATAAGTAACGTACCACAACAGCATGTGTACAGTACTATCGCTAGCACAAGATATGTTAGTCAATTTAGTTTAGTTTATAGTTTAACCCTCTCTTGCTAGTTTTTTAAAAATGACTGAGTGGTCAAGAATAGACAGTCACCCGGGAACTTTCAAAAAATGTAATACATAGACAGTAACAATATGACTAATATTTTCATACACAAGCTGCTACCAAGAACTGGCGCTCAAAATGGAGACTGGCTAACGGTTAGCCAGTTAACAGCCACCCGCTAACGTGAACGCTACACTCTCGAGTGCCGTGTCACTCACCAGGCGAGGCGACTACCTTTTTAAAGCCACACACACTCAAAGTCAGAGATGATATCGTGAGGACGGTGACCCAAAGTGGACAATGATATTACCACGTTCAGAATTAGTTGTTAACGAATGTAAAATTGATTAATAGCCAATTATTTCGTGGGCTAATCGGTAGAATCTTTGGTTTTTCAAATAAAAATAGCCGTAGCCTTAGTTTGGTGATGCGGCACAAGAGGTTTCTAATGTCAAATGGCCATCTTGGCTCAATAAATGTTGGGAAACACCGTTTTAGATAAGGGATGACTGATTGTACTACTTTAAAGCATTGTCACCAGTTTCTTTCTGATATGCCAGTTGGCCCATGGAGTTCAAAGGTCATTTCAGCACAGCTGCGTCTCATTGTGTCAAAAGAAAACACAGAAAATAACTTGCAATGAGGTCAAATTAAATTTGATTGTTATGTAATCCTGTAGTTTTTTTTTTTTTGTTTTGTTTCTCGAGTGTAGATGACATCCTTTCCTTGGAACGTTTCAATTTAATCAGGAAGTCCCCATTGCAATAAAACTAGTGATCACGCGCCGGCTGTCGAAACCCGTTGCCCGACCGAGCTGTTGCAACAGAATGACATGTCGCAGTCATGGTGCACCGGGCGATGTCACCCTTGACCACATCAATGACAAGACGGTGATCGCACTTATGGGGTAATAAAACAAGCGCACCCTCGACAATGCAAGTAAGCTTGGTGAAGTGTCGATTCAGAGCTTGAGCAAGGCAGCGATAATCAAATTTCTACTACAGCAGAACCTACTGACCCACATGTACAGCCTATATTTTAGTATTTCTTCCATAAAAGTGCAATATTATATTCCCAGCAGTCTCATTTTCTACATTTCGTTTTACTCAGCCGCACTTCCTTGAGTACGTTAGATTGTTTGTCCAATCAGATTTCGTCCTTGTCGTCAGATTCAGTTTCAATGGCCAAGTGTGTAAAAATCCACAAGGAATTTTTCTCCGGCAAGTCGGTGCTGTCCTGGTACGACATTCAGAACAAAGAACATAGCAACGAGAACAAGAGACGTTTCTGTTTATAAGAACTATTCCTTCTAAAAAGACGTGCAAGATGTAAAATCGATATAATCGTGTTAATAGTGTCAATTGTGCAAGTGGGGCAGTTGAAAGTGATGAATCGTGAGGTGTACAAAATATGAAAAATAAATGTTTTTTTTTTTTTTTTTTAAACTAATACTGGTTGGACCAGCAGGATGTGAGTGAGTGTCCCAACATGGCACAAGGCAGAAAAAATAGTAGGTTCACATTTAATGACTTAATTGCTACTTTTGACTTTGATTGATCTGTAGCGCTTTCCCGACGGAAGGACCTGGAAGAGCTCGTGGCCAAGATGTGGAGGGTCCGAAAGGACCCTGGCTGCACTGGACCGAGATCGCGTTGCGTGCGAGTCCTTCATAGTTGGTAGCGTGGTGCCGACGAGTTTGTCCTTTTTTGGTGGCGGCCCCAAACCAGACTGACCGCTGTGTAGAACTGTTCGAGCAGCTCTTGTGACAGGCCGTGCTTCCTCAGAAGCCGCAAGAAGGACGTCCTTTCCTGGGCTTCTTTGAGGGTGGAGTTGTTCGTCCTCCGAGACTGTAATTCGCAAGAACTTGAAGAGCTCAACGCTTGACACAAGACAGTTGGACAGCCTCAGGGGCAGCTGCGGTGACGGATGCCTCCCGAAGTCCACAATCATCTCCACGGTCTTTGGAGTGTTCAACACCCAGGTTGTCTCGCCACTTCCTGTCGATCCGCAGTCTCGTCGCCCTCTTTGACGAGGCCGATGACCGTGGTGTCATCTGCGAACTTCAGGAGTTTGGCAGTCGGATGCCACGAGGTGCAGTCGTTCGTGTAGAGCGAGAAGAGCAGAGGGGAGAGGACACAGCCTTGGGGTGCGCCGGTCCGCTTTGGTATCATTATGAGTGCGAATGTTCGTCTCTATGCGCCCAGCGATTGGCTGACTACCGCTTCAAGGTGTACCCTGCCTCGTGCCCAATGATAGCGAGGGATAGGCTCCAGAACTCCTGAAACTCTTGTGAGGATAAGCGGCTAAGAAAATTGATGGATGGATTTCAAATTCATTCTCATATGGCCAGGGAGCTCCCCCTTGATGATGTCATCTTCTTTCCATTTTTTTTGTTTTGGGGGGGGGGGTCAAGGCAAACTTCAACTAGCAAAATGAATCTACAACAATCCCACACATGAATACATTTAATAATGCATTATATTTATATTTTTGTTTTATTCCTGTAATTTGTTTGTTTGGTGGTGGTAAAGTTGTGTAAATCCCAGCTCCCAAATGCCACAGCTCGCACACTCTTTGTGACTAACAAGCAATGTGACTTATGACTCTTGTCTTCATTTTTCTTTTTGGAGATTGAATTCAGTCGTAGCAACAATGGCAGACGGCGTGAAAACTATTGAGGCTGGCGCTGGAGCTACCGGAGACCAGCAGGTGAGGTGCACCGTGACCCAAAACGACACCATTTACAAAGCCAGGAGCTTTATAAGTAGCACTGTATTATTATTATTATTATGAATTTATGTTTTCTAGAATGTTGTTTCACGGGTCGGCAACCTGCCGCTGGTGAGTTCCGCTTGCGACGCAGTCTGCAACGCCTACACGAGCACCAAAGACAGCGTTCCCATGCTAAAGGGCGTGATGGATGCGGCCGAAAGCGGCGTCCGGACTCTCGGGGCAGCTGCCGCCACGGGAACCAAGCCCCTTTTGAACATTATTGAACCGCAGCGTAGGTCTTGGGTGAAATCTGAATGGGGGTCTTCGGTTTGTGACGCGCGACGCGGTTCAGTCAAATAGTTACACACTTCCACTCAGCTATTGCTGTACTCTCTATTTTATGGCTAAGTATTTTGCACGTCATTATGACCGCGTTCGCTCCGGTTAAGGTTCTGTAGAAATTCAGGTTATGTCACAGGTGTCAAACTCAGGGCCCGGGGGCCAGATTCGGCCCTGTGCATGATTTTATGTGGTCCGCGGAGCCAAATCTAGAGTGTCAATTTTTTTGATTCTTGCAAAATCTGTTCCAAAATTTCAAATTATTATAAATGATGAAGTTGAGATGTTATAAGCATTTTTGTTTGTTTTGTTACCAGTTGAAAAACACTTTGCCCTTGATTCCTGACTCCAAAACTAGTTCGTAAATGTCACATCGGCCCTCTGCGGGAAGTCAGAACTACAATGCGGCCCGTGAGAAAAATTTGACGCCCCCGGGTTATGTCAATGTCCTAACCTGAGCATCCCCATTAGCGCGGCGCCGCT
The DNA here is from genome assembly GCF_019802595.1 of Syngnathoides biaculeatus. NCBI lineage: Eukaryota > Metazoa > Chordata > Actinopteri > Syngnathiformes > Syngnathidae > Syngnathoides > Syngnathoides biaculeatus. Next base: position 9,202,992 of record NC_084646.1, read on the forward strand.
AACTCATAGTCTGACATTTTGCAACGCACAAAGCAAACGCGTTGTGTTGTGCACGCTTCACAGTGGCGACGGTGAATGAATACGCCATGAAAGGTCTGGACAAGATGGAGCAGAAGTTGCCTATTCTTCAGCAGCCGGCACAAAAGGTCAGAAAATGACGACTATTTTGCCACAAACATTTTGACCCAATTTTGTTGTTGATGTGGCACATTTTCTTTCTCCACTGATCCCTGTAACACCAACGAATAATCATATATCATGCTAGCGTATGTAATGAAAAGAGCTGTTGATGTTAGAAATGATTTTAAATTATAATTACGCAATCATAAAGATACAACCCATTCTGGCATACCTTGTTCTTTCAAGGCATTCCCCCACCCCCATACAGTAAACAAATTCAATTACCGTAATTTCCGGCCTACAAGCCGCAACTTTTTTCACTCTTTCATCCCTGTGGTGATGCGGCGCTAGCGTTAGCGCACCTGGCTATAAGCCTCGACACACAGAGTTTAATGTTAGCACCTGGGTAATGCTAGTCCCCCGCTAACACTAGCGCCGCACTACCATTAAACTCTTTCTGTGTACCGAGGCTTATAACCAGGTGCGCTCTGTAGGCCGGGAATTACGGTAAATCAATTTGAGGTCAAACTATTGTTGTCATAAAAACATTTAAAACTGTAAATGTTTTAAGTGGCATTTTAACATAACAAACCATTGTGAAAGTTTCCATAGCGACTGTTAGATGATTGGTTGAAGCCCTGGAGGGGCTAATCTCAGGAAGGGGTAAAACTGTGCCAAACAAATGCGCGTTCATCTCAGATGACACGCTGTGGCGATCCCTAACGGGACAAGCCGAAAGGAAAATAAGTTTTATTTGCTATGCACTGCTACTGTAAACAGAGCACCCTTTTAATAATAATATTAATAAAAGAAATTCCCCTGCTCCATTCAGGTGGTGTCAGACACGGTCGGAATTGTGTGCCAGTCGGTGACTGGCGCCAAAGACAGCGTGGTCGGGGCCGTGATGGGCGGCGTGGAGAAGACCCGGGCGGCCGTCAGCGGCGGCATCAGCACCGTGATGAGCACCAGCGTGGGCCAGATGGTCAGCAGCGGGGTGGGCTTGGCCCTCACCCGCTCCGAGGACTGGGTGGACCAAAACCTGCCACTGACCGAGAGAGAACTGGGTACGTGGTCTTTGGGATTGGTCAGTTAAATCGTGTGGTCTGACGCTTCCACTGTCAACAGATGGACCTCGACCTACAAGTTTAAGATGTTTCAAAAGAACAAAAATAGCACTGAATTGACTGAAACTTTATTAGAGAATGGGAATAAAGTTTAAAAAAATAATAATAATAATATAATTACTCGACATAGTTTACCACAACTGACCGATACAAAACCCGCATCACTGCAGACGCTGCACCGATCCATCTGTCGATTTCCCCCACTCATGAACAAGACCCCAACATACTTGAACTACTCCACTTGGGGCAGGACCTCCTCCCCGACTCTTTTCACTTTATTCATGCAGGGGCTAATCTGAAATTCGCTAGTAACTAAAAAGCAAAATGCGACTTTAAGTTGGGGCACTTGTTCGTCAAGGGATCTGCCGCAAAGAACAACACTATGACTGGACTCTAGCTCCTCATGTGACTCACTAGGCCAAGCCCCCAATGCCACAAATCCAACACAATTTGACACAATAGAGTCCTGTTCGTCATGAACAATGTGTTTTTGGGGGGGTGTAACATTTTCAATTTATCCTACTGTGGAAATGGACTGGATATGCAGTGAAAATGAATTACCGTAATTTCCGGCCTACAAGCCGGGACTATTTTCACACGCTTTCAATCCTGCAGTTAGTCAGTTAATGCTAGCGTTAGCGTTTATGCGGCGCTTGCATTAGCGTTTATGCGGCGCTAGTGTTAGCGTTAGCACACTTGGTTAAACTCTTTGTGTACCGAGGCTTATAACCAGGTACGCTGTCGGCCGGGAATTACGGTGCAAGCGTCTCACAGAATGGTTTAAATTTATCAAGGATTGTACTGTGCCGATTTAGGCGTATGAATGTACGTGAAATCAAGAGATATTACTCCTTAACTTGGTTTCCAGCTGCTGTGGGTGAGCCTGCCACTTGCCAGGTGTCGTCAACCACCCCCAGCTACTTCGTCCGTCTGGGAAACCTCTCGGCCAAGGTGCAGGAGCGAGCCCTCCAGCAATCCCTCACGCGGGCTCGACGAGCCAGGGACACCACACGCGCCGCGGTGGCCCAGCTGTCCAGCACCCTGGACCTGCTAGAGACCGCCCGCACCGGGATGGCTTCAGGCAGCCACCAGATAGGCGGCGCAATAGAGCAGCTGCAGCAGCGCTGGACTGAGTGGAGCCAGAAGCAACCTGGAGGCGGGCAGCCGGTTTCCGACGGGCAGCCGGATTCCGACGGGAGCCAGGATGAGGCGCAGGTCAGTGCTTTGAAAAGGCTCCATCCAGGTTCATCTTACAACATATTTCACAGAATCTCTTGGACACTAAGGAGGAAATTACCGTCCTAGCTGAAAGATCAGTTTTATTTATAATACAGTGAAAATCCACAATAGTGTAATCCATGCAACAACTTGAGTTTTACGGCTGCCACACCACATTTAAGATATTTAAAGGGTTTTAAAGTACTGTCTTCCTTAAAAGTTAGTCGTCACTGGCACTTTTCCAAAGTCAGAAACTGTATTCGTGACTGGCAGTTGAAGTTTACTGAAGGACTGACATAATTAATTAAGTTATACTGTATATTGAAACACAACAATCTTCAACAAAAGCCCTTTAGATTAAAGCGAACCAATAAGGCAAAACACCATAGACGGGCAAATGGAAAATAGCTAGCTGCACCTAAGTTCACATACAGGACAGCAATACATAAACCAAACACCGCTTCATTCAACTTCAACACATCACTGGGAAATACTGTTCAGCCGATAATTTGCACCATAAATCACTAATTATGCTTTCGTTAATTTAAAATGGCAGACCCGTCAACCAAACATGAAGGGCTTAAATACCTCACAAAAGTAAACTGTGCTTCCCCAAATCTTCACAGAATTTGAAGTCTCCAAAAGTTAATAGTTGTCAACCTACTTTAAATTGGTTTTCGTCCAAAAACAAGATGTTGGCAGGGTTCACTACATCCGTTTTCTGAGCCGCTTATCCTCACTAGGGTCGCGGGAGTGCTGGAGCCTATCTCAGCTATCATCGGGCGGGATTCGGGGTACACCCTGAAGTGGTTGCCAGCCAATCGCAGGGCACATGGAGACGGACAATTTAGGGTCTCCAATTAAGGCATGTTTTTAGGGTTTTGGGAGGAACCCGGAAAACCCCCAGACTCATACCGGTTCTCGTTGTTTTCCACAGCGTTTGGAGTGGCGTGTGCTGTCCATGGCGCGGGGCCTGAGCGAGCAGCTGCGTTCGGCGAGCTCCAACGTGGTGTCGAGCGCTCAGGGTCTGCCGGGAGCCGTGCAGGATCAGCTGAGCAGAGCCCGACGCTCGGCCGACGAGCTGCAGGCCTCCCTGGTTGACGCCGGCTCCCTCACGCCTCTCCTCCTGGAGAAGAGCCGCCAGCACTTGAGCCAAGTACGGATTTCGCCGCGTCGCCGGTGACAGACTGGACTGCGCCGTGTGTCAAACCTCAAGTTTTCAACTATTTTCTAGGTTCAACAGTCTCTGGATGGTGTCACGGAGTACTTGCTCAACAACACGCCGCTCAACTGGCTGGTGGGACCCTTCGCCCCGATGATCACGGAGAGGATGGGGGAAGACGCGGAGACGGCCCAGCAGAAGTCAAACGCTTAGTCGGCCTTTTTACATTTACACTAATTATTAAAAAAAAAAAAAAAAAAAAAAAAGAGCATTTCACACCCTCCCAAATGTTTTCAAAATAATTAACTCTAACCCCGCCCAAAAAATTGTCATTTACGCTTAAAGATTTTTATTTTATTTTTTTTCTAAAATGCACTGGAAGTTTCAGCAAGTAATTGAGGATGGCAACGGACTATAAAACATATTTTGTCAATTGTTTGACACACAACATAGACTGGTGTTACTACTTACATCTAATGGCAAACAAAACAAATTGGAAGTGACATCATCGTGTTGAAATGTGGAATGTATTCGCGCTTTGTAATAATTTCACGACTGTACTCCATTTTCGTGACTGACATCACGGCTCGGCTTCACTAAACGACGGGGTCCACAATATTTCCCAAAGGTCTCTGATTAATCAAACAACGTTTCATTTCATATCTTTGCTACGCAACGAAGCAAATTCATTCTTTGGCATTGTGGTCTTTCAATGTTTTTCTCAGTGCACTTTATTGTTGCATATTTTCGAAGCTTGATTTTTCTGTCTTTAACATTTTAAAAAGTGTCTTTGGCACAAAGCACACTTTTGTAACCCTTTGTTGTCACGAGGTTTCAGTGTTATGTGCGAAACGATTCGCAGAATAAAATGTCGGTCACGGAGTTGGATGTTTTGTTGACCCCACGCCCCCCCCCCCCTTCCCCACTTCTTACCGTGTTGCTGCGTGGTGACGTCACGCCCGTTGTTTCCAATGTCGGCTGCTGTCGTCCTCGCGTAGGAGGCCGCTGCTCGGCGCACAACTTCTCCCGAGGACAAAATATCCAGCTCCAGGTCGTCGACAGCCGCCGGTACCGCGACGCCCAGGTACCCGCCGCCCCGACTCCCGTGTCAATGTCGGCTTGCGTCGTTATTCAAGCGCGGACCTTCCGCGTCTCGCAGATAACGTTAGCATCCGTGCTAACGCTAGCCGGCGGCTAACACTTTTTTTTTTTTTTTTGTTCGATTCTTGACACAAGGGGAATTTATTTACCAGGGAGCTTTTGTTAACTTACTATCGGCGTTTGGCCGCGATAAAACTCAACTGCGTGTCCTATGAGGTTTGGGGGGGAGAAATGAGCATTTTTGTTTGCTGAACCTCGTTTGCTGCTGCTGCTGCTGCTCGACATTGTTTCCTGCTGGAGACTCAACTCAAAGCGCCCGTTCACACTGGCTCATCTTTAAAAAAAAAATAGAAATGACATTCCAGCCAAATCTTTGCAGTTTATATGCTATAAAACACACAACAATAAATGTATTTCAAGTTCGTTTTAACGTATACCTCTTCTCCATTTGTTGTTGCTCCTTTGGGTATTTAATACTTAATGTAAAGTAATCCCGGTTGAGTTCCGACAAGATTTGGGCAGATTCCTGCTCAAATGAGGGCGATTTCCCCCCCATTCTTGCCCGACCCTCGCACGCCCGTTAATTGAATCACATTTACGTCGCGTTTAATTGACGGGACACTTTTATTTCGTTTTAAATCAGAATGTTTGCGCTTTGTACCGAGCTGACGACGTGTTCGTTTTCGTAGGCAGGTTCGAGTTATGTTCCGGCTTAAATTAAAAAAAAATGCACCCATTCCAAGAAAGCGAAGCGAAAATTCCAAACTCGTTGGCTTTTGGTGACGTCACCCGCCATCCCGTCGGTAAACTCGGCTCATTTATTCATTTTTTTCCCCCCTCCCGTCTGTCGTTCAACTGGACTTTATGACAAAGTACGTGGCCCGGATGACACAGGGAACGAGGTAAAGTGCGAACGTGGGGGAGCGCCACTGACTAACAGGACACTTTATATCCCGCTGCACAGGCGCCCAACACGGTATACACACGCACGCACACGGGCTTCGTGCATGGGTGGGAGGCCTTCCATCCCATTTAGCTTCTGCAAACTTCACCTTGACATGCACATGGGCAAATTTGCATTGCTCGCTATGTAAATAGCGTCCCAAGTGGAGTGTTTTACTGCCGAAAGACCCTCACACACGGCTGATCTTCTGTGCAAAAAAAAAAGAAAAGAAAAAAGTTAAGTTTTGCCTTATTAAAAGTGGACTTTGGATTTGTCGGCTTATTTGTCCTCAATAACTCCGAAGTCCGGCCGGCTCGCTTTGAGTGACCGTTGCCGTCTCACTTTTTTCAGGAAGATCCTTCTCCCGTCTCCCCCTCGCCCTCTCTGTCGGAGCATGGCTCAGGAGACCAATCAGACCCAGGTGCCGATGCTTTGCACGATGGGATGCGGTTTCTACGGTAACCCCCGCAACAACGGCATGTGCTCGGTCTGCTACAAGGAACACCTGCAGAGACAACAGGGAGGGGGGAGAGCCAGTCCCCCGGGGGAGAAAGGTAGGACGGAGGGACGAGCCGGGATGGCGCGTGAATGCTTAAAGAAAAAAAAAAAAAAAGAAATATGAGAAATGGAGTCGCTCCACACAGTTTCCCAACATGCACACAATCAAGCAAATGTCAAGAAAAGTATAACTCGCCACGGCTGCGTGTCAAAATATCAAATCTGAATGGATTTACATGTTTACATACATCAAGCTCGTTCCTGCGACACAAGTGTCTGTTTTCTGTGATACATGTTAAGAGTTATGAATCGGCGAAACTGATTGAAATGCAGCAATTTATGGATAATTTCTTGAAACTCTGACAATTGAGTTTGAGATTTTATTTTTTTCAAACTCCCGCAACTTAATCTTTATCGTACTATCCAAATGTTGCCATCAATGGAATGCTTGCTAACCATTGGAACAGACAGCATTTCATAAGCTTAAAAAAACTTGATGAATTATTACCAAAGTCAAATCAGAGCATTTGGGATGCAAAGTATCCATGGAAAAAAATGAAAAGCAGCAAATGACGGAGGACTCCATGAGTTGTACAATTTAGCCATCCATCCATTTTCTTTGCCGCTTATCCTCACAAGGGTTGCGGGGAGCGCTAGAGCCTATCCCAGCTGTCGACGGGCAGGAGGCGGGATACACCCTAAACTGGTCGCGAGCCAATCACAGGGCACATCGAGACAGTCGCACTCACAATCACACCTAGGGGCAATTTAGAGTGTCCAATTAATGTTGCATGTTTCTGGAATGTGGGAGGAAGCCGGAGTGCCCACCCGTCGAAAACCCACACAGGCACGGGGAGAACATGCAAACTCCACGCAGCCAAGGCCGGGATCGAACGCGGGTCCTCAGAATTGTGAGGCCAGCGCTTTACCAGCTGAGCCACCGTGCCTGTACAATACAATGTGGAGTAAATATAACAGTTATGAGTCATTTGTAGTTGATAAAATTTATGAAATGAGCGCCGGAAGTGAAATGTGAGGGGTCAGCGGCGCGTCGGAGTAACATCGCAAGGGACCAGAAAATTTACATAAATTGACCAAATTTCGCAGAAGCATAAAAAGTCATATAACACGAAACTTAACGTGTTCACCTTTGACGTATGTCCAGTAGACAATTGGGCAATTTTAGCGTTGTGGGTGAAGCTAGGGCATGTGAGCTACGTCATTAGGCGTCAAGTGGAAGAGCGTGCAAGGCGCTACGTCAACCTAGCATTGATAGAAGATTGGTTGGAGGTAAATTCGGTTCGGATCAATTTTTGATATCGGATAATTTGTCAGTACTTGGGATTCACTGGGTCAGATGGCGTCAGGGCAAAAAGAATCAGACGCTCAGCAACCCGGTGTGTAATCGAGACTATCCTGTCAACGCAGCCGCGACGTCGCCGTCGGGGACGGCGGGGCCCGCCGACGTCGTCGCGGAGGGCACGCCCCCGGCGCCCAGCGCAGAGGCGGCGGCGCGGACCTCACCCGAAGAACCGACATCCAGGTGGGCTTCGCGTAACGGGCCCGTACACCCAAGTCGCTGACGTTCTCAAACGTTTTGAGTGCGAGGGAGAATTTAGAACTCAACAATTAATCAGCTATGTGGAATCATTTTATTTGTCATACCTTGACACGTCACCAGAGCATTACCAAAATTATTATGAAAATGAAGTTATATATTTAATTCCAAGGGAAAAGGAATGTCGTCTTTAGAAGAAGGTGATTTGTTATTTTTTCCAAGAGAAAGTCATAGAAAATTAATGTACAAGGAGGGAGTAATATTCTAGCTAAATAAAATAAAAATGCAACTCTGTTCTTATAATTTGCCTTTTGTTCTGGAAATAAGTCTTTTAAAAATTAACACCTTTTTTTTTTTTTTTGTTAGTAGTATATTTTCCCCATGAATGTAAGACTTTGCATTTGTTGCGCCGTCAGTCCCGGCTCAGCCAGTCCAGTAACTCAACAGATGACGGCCATGAGCATCTCGCAGGACTCGGGCGCCGTCGACTCGGACCGAGCGGAGGCTGACGATGCCGAAGAGGAGGACGAGTCCAGCACCTCAGGTACCAATCCAGCTTCCCAAAGCGGGTTACACGCACACCCGTTTATGACGTCACATCCGACTTTGACATTGTGGGCGAGCCCGCTCCGAACGCGGTTCACCATTTACTTATTAACCTACCGTAATTTCCGGCCTACAAGCCGTGACTTTTTTTCACCCGCTTTCAACCCTGCGGTTTATCCGATGACGCGGCTAATTTGTGCATTTTGTCCTAACGGACGCAAGGGGGCACTCGAGTGAAAAAAGGTTAAGATTGAGACCAGTGGAATATAGGTGCCGAGGAAGTGACTTTTACCGGCCCTGTTAGCACTGCACTAGGGTTAGCGCTGTTCTAGCGTGTTGCTGCTGTGTTACTGGCGTGTCTCAGTGATATTTACCGGTAAATTATTTAACTGGCCCTGTTAGTGTAAGCGCGGCGCTAGCGTTAGTGGTGCTAGCATTAGTGCAGTGCTAGCGTGTTGCTGCTGTGTTACTGGTGTGTCTCAGTGATATTTACTGGTAAATTTTAATTTAACTGGCCCTGTTAGTGTAAGCACGGCGCTAGCGTTAGCACTAGCGTTAGCATGGCACTAGCGTTAGCGCAGTGCTAGCGTGTTGCTGCTGTGTTACTGGCATGTCTCAGTGATATTTACCGGTAAATTTAATTTTAATCGGCCCTGTTAGTGTTAGCGCAGGGCTAGCGTTAGCGCCGTGCTAGCGTTAGTGCCACTCTAGCGTGTTGCTGCTGTGTTGCTGGCGTGTCTCAGTGATATTTACCGGTAAATTTAATTTTAACTGGCCCTGTTAGTGTAAGCGCGGCGCTAGCGTTAGCGCCACGCTGGCGTTAGCGCAGTGCTAGCGTGTTGCTGCTGTGTTGCTGGCGTGTCTCAGTGATATTTACCGGTAAATTTAATTTTAATCGCCCCTGTTAGTGTTAGCGCGGTGCTAGCGTTACCGCCGTGCTATTGTTCGTGCCACTCTAGCGTGTTGCTGCTGTGTTGCTGGCATGTCTCAGTGATATTTACCGGTAAATTAAATTTTAACTGGCCCTGTTAGTGTAAGCGCAGCGTTAGCGCAGTGCTAGCATGTTGCTGGCGTGTCTGTGATATTTACCGGTAAATTTAATTTTAACTGGCCCTGTTAGTGTAAGCGCAGCGTTAGCGCAGTGCTAGCGTGTTGCTGGCGTGTCTGTGATATTTACCGGTAAATTTAATTTTAACTGGCCCTGTTAGTGTAAGCGCAGCGTTAGCGCAGTGCTAGCGTGTTGCTGGCGTGTCTGTGATATTTACCGGTAAATTTAATTTTAACTGGCCCTGTTAGTGTAAGCGCAGCGTTAGCGCAGTGCTAGCGTGTTGCTGGCGTGTCTCAGTGATATTTACCGGTAAATTTAATTTTAACTGGCCTTGTTATCGTTAGCGCGGCGCTAGCGTTAAACTCTTTCTATGTACTGCCTTTCTTTGTAAATATCTCGCGTTTCAATGTGGGTTTCACTGTACGCACTTGCGGCTTTTACATATATATTTTTTTTTTCTGCTGAACCTAAACTCCACATTGTTTAGTTTTCGACCCAATGCCGAGAATTGACAACGGGCTGGTTGTGTCTCAACAGAGCCGGCGGGAGAAGCGGCGCAGACCTCCGACGGCGAGCAGACTCCCGATAAAAACAAGAAAAAGAACCGCTGCTTTTCTTGCCGGAAGAAAGTCGGCCTCACCGGTAAGCCCGCCTTTGATTTTGATTTTTTTGTTTATGTATTTTTTTTTAGTACCGTCGAATTTCTCAAATTGTGCCGCAGGGTTCGACTGCCGCTGCGGCAACCTCTTCTGTGCCATCCACCGTTACTCCGACAAACATGACTGTCCCTACGATTACCGAAGCGCCGCCGCCGCCCGCATACGCAAGGAGAACCCCATCGTGGTGGCGGAGAAAATCCAGAAGTTATGAAGACTCGAGTCCGACCACGACGGCAACACGCGTGCGCCTCTCTCGGCGGTTGACAACAACGGTGACGCCCGATATCATGGTGGTCTCGGGGCGGGGGGCGGGGGGCGGGCCATGCAGTCGCAGCCACTGTCCAGACACTTTCCCTTTCTAGCATCGATCTCCACTTGTGACTGAGTGTTTTCTGTATGATTGCGTTCGTATGCTGGAGAAGAGCAGCAGGGGGGCTCGGTGGGCACGCCGTGGGGAGGGGGAGGCGTTAAAATTTTGTTTTGTCGGCTCAACTTTTCCAGCGGGGAGCGCGAGTGCGTGTGTTGTCTTTTTTTTTTTTTTTTATCCCATCCCTGCGAAGAATGAAGAACGGATCACGGGGTCGATTCCCCCCCGCCCTGCGAATCGGGAGCTCGGCGAGACCTTTTCAAGGGCTTCGGATTCTATTCTCCGCTAGTAAAAATGATGTCAACTTCTCCGTCAAATTGGCTACCCCCCCCCCCCCCCGCCTTTTTCAATCGGCACATTTTGGACTTTCTCAGCATTTTCCACCAGTCTTCTCTCTTTGATATCTTGACTTATATCGGGTGCATGAAACTGTTATCTGAGCGGCGGGAGGGCAGGGGATAACTTGACTTAACCGAGTGATTGCATTCCCCCCCTGTTTTAATGAGCGTATGACTTCAGAAGATCTATATTAATATATTGTAGTTAGCTTGTGTGATTGCATTGTATTTATTTTATTTTTTTTTATCCTTTGGTGGGTCCACTGGAGGATTGGCAGCATGTCGGCAAATCGTGTAAGATTTGCAATTTCTTTTTTTTTGTTGAATTCCATCATGATTAAACAATGTAACCATTGTAGAGGAGGGGGGGGGGGGCTTATGTACACACGCTCTTGACCAGTTCAACTGTTGGAATTATGCAAAAAAAAAAACAAAAAAAACGGAATGCTCATTTGGGAGTGATTTGGAAACTGAAGCACAAGAAAAAACGGCAACTTTTGAGCTTCTTACAGACTAGACTTTAAGCATTAGATCTGTAACAGAAGGGATGAGATTTGTTTGACAACATTCACAATTTGGGAACTGGGAGGAACAAATTCTCGAGTTTCGGGACATCGATAGATGTTAACATTATGGGCTGGTATTGTTCAACTGTTCAATGTTTCACTTTTTGTGCTCAACTTCTTGTAACAGGAAATGTAAAGTCATCACATTTTCAATAGTTGCTACGATTCGCTGTCTGAAATTCAACAGCTGTAATTCACAGTCTAAAATTCAACCTGTTACAATTTGCTGTCTAAAATTCAATGTTAACAATTCAACTGGCGATAATTCGCTGTCTAAAATTCCCCATCTGTGCCACCAGGCAGGGTTACTTCAGGTCAGAACCGAACAGCCAGCCAATCCAGTTGCGCTTTCTTAGTATGCGATGTCAGGTGACTAAGAAAGCATAACTGCGATTGGCTGGCTGTTCTGCCGTGGCTCCGACGGTGAATTTTAGACGGCAAATTGTAACAGGTTGAATTTCAGACAGCGAATTGTAGCAACTATTGAAAATGTGATGACTTTACATTTGTAATTCAAGTCCTATTTCACTTTACATTTCAAATTCAAATCCTGGAGCCACTAATCTACTTCCATAGAACCTGAATGTTTAAGATTCACAACAGGTGATTGGGCCAGGAAAATTTGAACAGCCAAATTTGTGCCTTTCTGTGAGTCTTCCAGTCTCACAACGTGCTGATGACATGTCGAAGGTCGGCAGTAAATGTTGAGGCTGGATTAGTCACAGAAGTGTTAAAAAAAAATAAAATGAACCCCCTTTGTAAAATGTCGCCCGTAGCAAAAGTTTCTAATTCCAGTGGAACCTCAGAGTTCAAGTGCCTCAGTTGTACAAAATCTGGTCCGACCAAAAAAATCTGTCTTCGTTTTCGACCCCATCCTTGGTATCTGGATATGGAAGTAAAATATCTGCCACCAGGATTTGAACTTGAAATGTAAAGTGATCACATTTTCAATAGTTTTATTTCAGTGTTAACTTTTCAATGTTAACAATTCAACCGGCTACAATTCGCTGTCTGAAATTCACCGTCTGTGCCAGCAGGCAGGGTTACTTCAGGTCAGAACCAAACAGCCAATCGCAGTCACGCTTTCTTAGTCACGTGATGTCACATGCTAAGAAAGCGTAACTGAATTGGCTGTTTGGTTCTGACCTGAAGTAACCCTGCCTGCTGGCACAGACGGTGAATTTTGGACAGCGAATTGTAGCAACTAATGAAACTGATCACTTTACATTTCAAATTCAAATCCTGCTGGCACATATTTACTTCCATATCTGAACACCCAACCACAAAGCGAAACCCGTGTTAACCGGGTAGCCGACTGGAGCCCAGGGGTGACGAATGCACACATGGTGGTGCCCACTTCGACTTAATCAGTCATACTGTGTTTGCGCAAAGAACGACTGGCGCTACCAGCGGCGAAGGAGAAGGAAAGTTGAGCGAACCACAACTGATCTAAGTCCCATAAATGCGTTGTGTTGCTAGTTAGCATGGTAAGGCTGAGGAATTCAATAAAAAGGCAGCTAGTGTTGCCAAAGGAGTGACTAGCATTACAAAGCAAAGGCCGCAATCATGGAGTGTGACTTCGGCGTAACACTTCCTCGTTCCCTCTCTGGCCATCGCACTGCCACCAATGCCAGATACAGATTTAAGTTTATTTAAATGCAGGGTTTACATGTTTTTACTTAAATATAAATTAATATCGGAATTTACTATTTGGAGGTTGGAAACGGATTAAACTCATTTACATTATTTTCTATGGGGAAAAAATGCTTTGGAGGTTGTACAACTAGGGACATTGATCATTTCACAAGAAAGAATTATGTTGGAACTCTGAGGTTCTGTGAATTTTTTTGGGGGGGGAGTACTACCAAGTTCAAAAAGTTCTGAAACATTGAACAATTGGAGAAATTCATTCTGAAGGAATGCGTCCCGCCTGTTAAGGTTCTGATCCTAAAAAAATGGCAGACAAGTAAATCAGTCAGATGGTCTTAAAGTTCGACTGTTCTAGCAGAAAAACGAACAAAATTTGAAGCAAAAGAATGAATGCCTTGTTGAAGAGGCTTGTAAGGGAATGAAGAGGCGTGTGGTACACCTGCTCAGTTTTGTTCAGCATCGGGTCATTTCAGCTTGCACTCTCCTGAAGGCACGCAGCGTTACTGTCAAATGGCCTTTTATTTTATTTTATTATTTTTTTTGTGAGCTGCTGCGAGAACCTCCTCGCCTCTCCAAACACCAGCAGACCACTGACACGTGCTGAATGAAAACTGATCTGGCTTGCAAAAAAAACTACAAATCCACTACAGTACTCACAAAAATTTAGGGGGATGTGCTTTCAGGGATGCGGCAGAACCTAATTTCAGCTTCCCTGAACTTTTGAACGCAAGTCCAACTGTTGTGTGTATCAGTTCTTTTTGCACAACTTACTGTTCTTTTTTTATATATCAAATTCGGCACGTTTGTCAACACTTCTTAATGGCGTGTCAAATGTAGAAGATTTTTGCTTTTTACAGGGACCTGAACGTCTCTAGTAGGTCAAGACAGACTGGTAGAGTCACAGAAAGGCATGGAAGTCGATGTCGTGGACCAAATACCGTTCAGAGGACAAAGTTGTGAGGGAAAAGTACTGAAACATTCCACAGTTGTTCGAATTAAGTTCATCCATCCATCCATTGTCTTTGTTACTTATCCTCACGAGGGTTGCTGGAGCCTATCCCGGCTGTCAACGGGCAGTAGGCGGGGTGCACCCGGAACTGATCGCCAGCCAATCGCAGGGCACATGGAGACAAATGGCCGCACTCACAATCACCTAGGGGCAATTTAGAGTGTTCGATTAATGTTGCATTTATTGGAGACGTGGGAGGAAACCCACACAGGCGGATCCAGGATCGAACCCGGGACCTCAGAACTGTGAGGCCAACGCTTTACCAGCTGAGGCACCGTACTGCCACAAATTATATGGAAGTAAATTCGTGCCACCAGGATTTGAATCTGAAATGCCACAGAAAACAAAATTTGAATTTGAAATGTAAAGTGATCCCATTTTCAATAGTTGCTACAATTCGCTGTCCAAAATTCACCATCTGTGCCACCAGGCAGGGTTACTTCAGGTCAGAACCGAACAGCCAGCCAATCGCAGTTACGCTTTCTTAGTCACGTGATGTCACACGCTGGTTCTGACCTGAAGTAACCTTGCCTGGTGGCACAGACGGTGAATTTCAACTATTGAAAATGTGATCACTTTTCATTCAAATTGAAATCCAGTTTTCTGTGGGATTTCAAATTAAAATCCTGGTGGCACGAATTAACTTCCAGAAGTTTACCTGTGAAGATCATAGCAGATGTCCGGTGTGACGGTCTGAGCGCTGCCCCGTGCTGAAAAGTCTCCTTGTGATGAATGCGCATGGGTGACTGACAGGAGAACTCTGGGTACGGTGTAGACCCGTACTTGGAAATCCCCCGGTCTCACAGTTCCCCTTCTTTTACGTAGAGGGCGCTAACATACGTTACATCCCTAACCTAACCTTAAAACGTCGTCTTTTTGAGACGTTCATAGCAAACGTGAACGCTCGGCGCCAAGTTGTCGAATGGCGCACGTCGACGCACGGATGGGGACCTTTCAGACTGGCCGCATGTGCGCATTAATCACAAGGAGACCCTTCAGCACCGGGAGCGCTCAGACCGTCACCCCGTCCCTGAAACCTCCCCCGAATGCCACGCATCCCCAAACCTTTTCGTCATTAGTGTTTGTGTCTACTTCGGCGTCCGAGTAGCAACCCACCCCTCCAGCCGCTGCTTGAAAGACCGAAAGTCCAGTGTAACAATGACGATAAAATTGCACGCGAGCCGCACGGCTGCAACCCGGAGGTCCAATTTCACGAAACCTGCTCTTGCAATTGCCAGACTGAAAATGTTGCCAACGTTCAAGGACGAGTGTTGTTTGTTTTTTTAAAGTGCTTTGCGTAATTATCCGACCACCCTTCTACTCCGGTACAATGCAGGCCACAAGTATTTGACAGTATGACCACATAGTATCCTCCCTCCCTCCCTCCATGCAGGTTTTTTTTATTCCGTTTGTAGCATAGTGATGACGTTACTGCAGTTGGAAAAGATGGGGGCAGGGGGGCCAGTTTTTCTACACGAAATGTCGAGGTCATTTGGGGTCATTTCGGCCCCCTTCCCAGTTCCGCTTTTGACATTTAGCCGTCAACTGTGGTGGATGGTTTCAATTTTACCCCCCCAAATAAAGAGTTGATTGAATGTAAACAACACAATTTATGCCAGAATCTTTTTTTTTTAATTCTGTTTTTATTGACTGTTTTGAGAACTTGGGGGGGGGGGTGTGGAGGCCTAAAATGGGTGACGCTTAGAAACTAAATAATAAGAATATCCTCTCTTTGTTAAATCGCTTTTTTTAAATTAAGTCTTTAATGCTTTCATCATCGTGCAGCAATTCAATTGCCGATAACCGAATATGAGAACTGAAGACGAATCCATTTTTTTTTTTTTGTGTCCAATGGAAATCGTGTGTGTTCTTCTGTCCCATTTTAGCACTTCCTGCCCCCCTCCCCCCAATAAATGCCACAAGATATCTTCATATTTTATTTCTTTTCCAGATTTAGGATTGTACGACATGTTCAAGTACAACAAAAAAATACAATAAAATCACAAAGTTTATTTTAAATTACTCGTCTTGGTGTCCAGTTTCTGCATAATTTTGAGCAACTTGTGCCCCAAAATTACTGCTCTTGGTTGGTTTTTGAAGCTAAATGAAATTCAAATTAAAAGTGATCACTCTTTGAAAATGGTACACACAAAAAGCTAAAAAGAAAAAAACATTGGATGGGAGAGAGGACAAATTATGACCAACTCCCCAGTCATGGAAATTTCACATTGAGAGTTGTGTAATTGCTGCATTAATTTAGCATTTTTACCAAAACTGTTTTTTTACTGGGCGGCAAGGTAGAGCAACCGCTGATAGCCTTGGCCGCACAGTTCTGTGGACCAGGGGTCAAAAATCCCAGACCGGCCTGGGTGAAGTTTGCATGCTCTCCCCGTGCCCGTGTGGCTTTTCTCCGGGCACTCCGGTTTCCTCCCACATCCCAAAAACGTGCATTCATCGGAGACTCTGCAACTGTTGTCTCCATGTGAGGATAAGCGGCTCAGAAAATGGATGGATCGTATATAGAGATGTGCCTTGCAATTGGCTGGCAGTTCAGGGTGTACCCCGCCTCCTACCCGATGACACCTGGGATTGGCTCCAGCACTCCTGTGACCCTCATGAGGATAAGCGGCTCAAAAAATGGATGGATCGTATATAGAGATGTGCCTTGCAATTGGCTGGCAGTTCAGGGTGTACCCCGCCTCCTACCCGATGACACCTGGGATTGGCTCCAGCACTCCTGTGACCCTCATGAGGATAAGTGGCTCAAAAAATGGATGGTTATTTACTGTTTTAATATTATATAACAGTAAGATCTACAATTTATTGTACATTATCAAGACACATTTATTGCACTAATTGGATTGGTTTCCCCCTAAATTTGGTTAAATAAATGTATGATTTATTTTCATTTTTATTTATCCAATATATGTTATTTCTAATAATTGTACATAATATATTGGCATATTTAGATTAAATTATTGTTTTATAGGATATAATAAAATCGTGTAGAATTCAGTAAAAGTACGCCTGAATAATTTTTTTTTTCCCACTGCGTAACTGCACCCAACTTTCTACGTGGTTTCCAATGACGTAATTTCCCTTAAATGGCCCATTAGGATGTGTTACGCCATATCCGGTCAGGTCTCGCTTCCGGGTGCGGCGAAACTGACATACCGGAACACGAACATGGATTAAAAAAAAAAAATTTAAATTAAATCCCACGCAGGAGGAGACAACGGCGGTGTCGCTCGGACACAATGACACGCTTCGGGAAGCGCGTCGCCTCCTCGCTTTGCTTTGTTTTTTCTCGTTAGGAACGTTTTTTTGTTTTGTTTTGAACCGGTTAGCCCACCATTGTCTTACTTGCTGCTTTAGCTCTGAGCCCTGTTAGCATTAGCGACGGACAAACAGGTTTCATCTGGGCTGCGTTGTGACGTCACTTGAACTGAGCTCGTTGAAAGAAACGTCCTCCAGCAGGTGAGTCTAGACAGCGTTTATTAAAATAGCTAATATGGTTTTTTTTTTAGTCTATCAGTGTTTGACTATTTTTTTTGCCGACTTTTTACTGTTTTTTACTGACTACTCCATTTTAATGACAGTGCTTGGGACTAGGCAAATACAAATACGTTACTGTACTTGAGTAGAACTTTAATTATTTTTCTGCCAAGAAATACTTTGTTCATGTAGTTAAATTTATTTTTATCAGATGTATGTCCTAAAAGCTCCTGTACTTTGGCTATTTTACCTCAATAGAGTGTCTCCCTTACATGGACTATAAATATAACATAAATATAAGTATGTGTGTGTGTGTGTCCCTCGCCATCTTGTGTGTCACCACCACCCTCGGACCAATCGGATAAATTAAAGATGGAAAAAAATTCACGCTTTACCTACCACCTGTGTTCTTTGACCTCTATGACACACAAGATGGCGTAATTGGGAAGCTAGCCATTGTCTGTGGCTTAACGCCCGTGGTAGGTTCACCCACGTCAAAAACGGTCCAGGCGAAGCACGGCTCATAAACCCGTACCACAAATACGTGGACTTGTAGAACATGTTCGACCAAGTCCCGCATGGAGTCCTGTGGGGGGTCATTTGTTAGTATGGGGTACCGAATCCCCCTGATACCGGCTGTTCGGTCGTTCCCTGTAGAACTGGTTTCAGAGTTTGGTCAGCATTGCCGGCAGTGAGTCGAACTCGTTTCCAGTGGTGAGAGTTTGACTCCGCCAAGACCGCCCTTTGTCACCGATTCTAAACCTGTTCTCGACGGTGACACGGACTAAATGTCTTTCCTGGAGCTGATCAGTCGGCAAATTATGACATCAAAAGCGATAATCTGTCGATCAGGCCAATAAAATTTGTGTAAAGTGTGGTTATTATTAATAGCAAAAACATTTCTATTCCCAACGCTCTGATGACTAAAGGTAATATCCGTAACATTAGAAAAGCCCCCAAAATCCTGAATAAACATCCTTGAGTTT
This sequence comes from Syngnathoides biaculeatus, assembly GCF_019802595.1. NCBI lineage: Eukaryota > Metazoa > Chordata > Actinopteri > Syngnathiformes > Syngnathidae > Syngnathoides > Syngnathoides biaculeatus. Next base: position 9,221,380 of record NC_084646.1, read on the forward strand.
TTGAAGCCAAAGTCAACACCGTGGTGGTGTGTTGCAGTCTTGCTCCTCCACAGCGAGCGATGAACAGCCTGTCGGTCGGCGAGCTGTGCGGCCTCTTCTGTTGCCCGCCGTGCCCCGGCCGCATCGCGGCCAAGCTGGCCTTTCTGCCGCCGGAGCCCACGTACGCCTTCATCCCGGATCCCGAACCGGGCCCGGGGGCGTCTGGGTCGAGGAGAACGTCCAGCGTGCGCGCTCGCGGCGAGTGGAAACTCCACCTGACGGAGCGCGCCGAGTTCCAGTACACGCAGAGGGAGTTGGACACCGTGGAGGTGACGCTCGCGCAGTCCAGCCGGGGGAACAACATCGGCTGCATTTACGTCCGCTGCGTTCCCAAATCCAGGTGTGCCCGACCAGAACCTGAATTGCTCTTTTTGTACAACGCCGAAATGAGGCCAACCTAGACATTTGTTGCGGCGGCCGTCGTTTTGCGTGCAGGTTCACGGTGCTGTTTTCCCACGGCAACGCGGTGGACTTGGGCCAGATGAGCAGCTTCTACATCGGCCTGGGCACGCGCATCAACTGCAACATCTTCTCCTACGACTACTCCGGCTACGGTGTCAGCGGCGGCAAGCCGAGCGAGAAGGACCTCTACGCCGACATCGACGCCGCCTGGCACACCCTCCGCACTCGGTACCGGCAAGACCTTCCCTTCTACATCGACCTATATTCGAGCCTTTGGTCCGTGAAATCGTATGAATTTATTCCCGAGTGAGTCGCGTTCGTTTTGCAGCGTTTCGGGGGTGTGCAGACTTTTGCAAGTGCCTGCATCACGGTGCATTTTTATATATACGTATTTTGAATTTTATTTAGCGCTTCCGCGTGTTGCCCGTCAGGTACGGCGTGAACCCCGAGAGCATCATCCTGTACGGCCAGAGCATCGGCACGGTTCCCACGGTGGACCTGGCGTCCAGGTACGAGTGCGCCGCCGTGGTCCTGCACTCGCCGCTCACATCGGGCATGAGGGTGGCTTTCCCCGACACCAAGACGACGTACTGCTTCGACGCCTTCCCCAAGTGAGTCCCGACGCGGCGAACTTCGGGGCAAAATTCTGCAAGTGCGGCTCACACACGTGTTTGCGGCCGCTCGTAATTCAGGTTTACTGTAAAACTTACAAAAAACAACAAAAACGTACAAAAAATTGTGCCCTTAATCAAACCAAACAATTTGATCAGAGTCTGCTAAATTTATGCTAACACAATGCAATGCTAATGAAACTAGCATCAAAGTTATAAACCACCAAACAAGTGATAACGTCAGTGGTGCAGCAACACAGATAGACAGACAATGTAACTGTACTCTGTCGTGTTGTTATTGCGCTGTGAAAAAATGACCATTATTATTATTATTATATAATTGGCCGTGGTGGTCTAAGTGGATGCACCGGAAGGACTCGCACAGTCCATTGAATTCAAACCTGAAATTCGGCTACTTTTCTAACGGCCAGTACCGCAAAGTCCGAGTCGACCGTGTCACGTGTGTTCGGCAGCATCGAGAAAGTGTCCAAGATCTCGTCTCCCGTGCTGGTCATCCACGGGACAGAGGACGAGGTGATCGACTTCTCGCACGGCCTGGCGCTGTTCGAGCGCTGCCCCAAGGCCGTGGAGCCCCTGTGGGTGGAGGGCGCCGGCCACAACGACATCGAACTGTACGCGCAGTACCTGGAGCGCCTGCGACACTTCATCGGACACGAGCTCGCCTGACGCGGGCGCCCGCTCCGACTCCAAAACGCAGTACGCCGCTCGCTACCTTGACTCAGGATTGCTCCAAGTTGTTTAGTTTGATTTTATTTTATTTTAAAACCATACTGTAATGACCCGGAACTGGACAGTCTAGCACACAAATACAAAAAAAAATATTCTCATGGATCTGCTGTGGGCCACTGCTCACGCCCAGACTCGCACACACACTTACTGGCAAACTATTCGTCACTTGCTAAGGCCCCGCCCCTTAAAGGCACACATCCAACACCTAGAGTCTACATTAATGACACTTTATAAAACCAGTTTATTGATGTTCTGTTTTGATGAGAAAGTACCGATACCAGTTTTAGGTACCCGGCCTTAATCGTGACGGCTGCCGATACTCCCACACCAAGTCCTCCTTGCCACTAGTTGGCGCCACACTGCAACGCTCACGATGTTCTTGGATATCGGTACTCTGCGTCAACGAAAAAGAGCGGTATCGTGCATTTCTCATTTTTATACGGCTATTTTTGGGGCTTTTGAAAAATTACTGAATGGCTTTTAGATTAATTTCACTCGAACGATGATTTTGTTATCCGAGTAAATCGAGTCACAAACTCGATCGCGGGACAAATTCAACTCGTCAGTTTTTATTTATTTTTAAAGGGACTTTCATAAATCACTTTTTTTTCAGATTTTTTTTTTGGGGGGGGGTGAAATGATGAAACTGATGATTTCTCAGGAGATTGTTTTTGTAGATGTCAACAGTTACGTGGAAAAAAACATTTCAAATATCTGCACATGTACCTGTGTTTCCCAATCTTTATTGAGCCTGGGTGCATATTTTAAAAAAAAGAAAATATGAATACTGCAATAATGATCTGGTCTCAGTTTAGTGCCAAATTTCAAATCTGATTGCATTATTCACATTTTCTGAGCAGCCAAAGATGGAATCACAGCGTAATTGTTTTTTTTTTCTGCCCCCTAGTGGAAGATCCTTGAATGGTTTTGCCTGTCACGATATGTCGGTAGCATAAATGATAATGATCATAATGATATCTGCACTGATGCAACGAAACTGTCGCTCTACCTCAAAATCTGTCTTTATGTTTTCGAGTGGTTTTGTGCAGCCGCCAGCGAAGCAAAAAAAACGTCTGCGGTCTTTTATTGATTGTAAACGACACGACTTTTTAATCATCTGTTCTTCATATTTTGAATGTGCCGCCTGATTGGTTTTCGAAAGGTGCTAAACGCTGCCGGACGTTCGCGTTCATTTCACGGCTTTCGTGATGTGTGAACCAAAGTTGTCCAGTTTTCAAACCCCCCCCCCCCCCCCGGCCCCCCCATTCACAATCATCCATCGTGTCTGGTTTCCAAAATGAAGGAACAAAGCTAATAAAATCTCATCTTGTTGCGATCTGCATTTTTTTGTCTGATGACATCACAAAACGAAATGAGCGTAGAAAAAAATCTGGCCACATTAAGTTTCTTTCGGCCTGTCCCGTTAGGGGTCGCCACAGCGTGACATCTCAGATGATCGCTCATATTTGTTTGGTGCAGTTTTTACGGCGGATGCCCTTTCTGCCGAGCGGAGGCCCCGGCGGGATACGAACTCGCAACCCCTGGTTTTTTCAAACCAATGCTCTAACCACTGAGCTATGGGACCTCTTATGCATCTTGCAATATTGATGGTCAAAAATCTATAATAAATGAATTGCTGCCACACCAAGCTAGCTAGCTAGCTAGCACATTATAATTATGATTCACGTTTTTTTTTTTTTTATTCAATACTAAAATGTCAAAATATCCCTCCCCACACGCATTAAACACATTTCAACTTCTTATATAAAGCAGCGACGCCTTGAGGATGAAGCGAGTTCTTCAGAATAAAAGTAGTAATCAGGACAATTTATTATTATTATTTTTGACTTGCAAACAAAAATATGACAGCGCGGAACTCAACTCAGTTAACAAAACAAAAAAAGGATTCAAGATAAAGTTTGCTGTTAAACTAAACATCAAAAGAATGACACGTGTTTTAAAAAACAAGCAGTTGACGTTGCTTTACACGATTTCGGGTTAGCTAGAAGCTAATGAACAACGCAAAACGCCATAGACGGGCTAATGAATAGCAGCTACAATTAATGCAAAAAAAAAATGTACTTGAAAGCTTCCCTATAGTGTGTATCATTGTTGTCCTCCATTTTTTATACTTAGAGGCTCAATCTGGCATCGTGTTATAAAAACATGGGCGAAAAATGTTGACAGATGGATGCTAAGCTCCATTCAACGCGCACACACACACACACAAATCCTCTTCAGGGATTAAAAGCAGATGCATGTTTTTTTTTTTATTACACAAACACTAGTATTTAATATTTTATTCAATATAATTTGATCGTTTTGTCAATTTGATGGCCAAACGGATTTCACCCAAAAAATATAGTTAACTATAAAAAAATGAGATGTATCATGTAGTGAAATCAAATATTGCAATTTTGTGTAACAAATGTACTGATAATACTACTGTACCTTTAAAACAACTCGTTTCAATAGTTTGAACCATATATCGTTAGCCTTGTTAGCATAATTGGCAAATTGATTTTTAACTTACTGTTACAAAATTAATTTAAAATGGTGTTTTTCTCGTTTTCTGAGAATATCTAAATAGGATTTTGGCAACTATAGTTTTAGTCCAACAATATGTAAACAGACTCCATAAAGAGTTGGCAGGTCTTTGTAAATGCCACGTAAAAATTATTTTTGAGGAATAAAACACCCAAAAATGTATTTGAAAAATGCACATAAACATACAGTAAATTTAAATATTGACTTGGAGCACTGCAAATGTAAAAAGTGAAAATCCACAAACAGTTGACAGGTCTTTGTAAACGCCACATAAAAATAAATTTTGAGGAATAAAACACAAATAAATGTATTAAAAAATGCAAATAAATGGAGGATTCCACCATTTCCGGGGGGGGGGGGGTATGCCCCGCCCATCTCTAAATAATTACATCGAACTGTGAGTATGAATAAGTGCGTATGAAATTGCAATTTTTGTTGTCTGTTTGACGTGTTGCCTTGGGCACCACGATGATTAACAATAGACGGGGAGTAAAAAGACAAAACAAAATGGCATCATGACAAATGAATAATTTATTGATTCATGTGGAGGAGGAGGAAGAACTCTTTGGCAACCAAGAAGTTGATTTTGATGCAAATTCCGCACAAAGTGGACCACGTGTGACTCATCGTTGAGGACTTAAAAAAAAAAGCAGCAGTGACTTTTGGATGCTCATGTTTGAAATCTCATCGTCCGAAAACAACAACAACAAAAAAAAAACATTTTTCTTCCAATGCACTGCGTTTATTTGCTACCGAAGCGTATTACTGCCACACCCCCCAAAAAAAAAAGTCGCTATCACGATGTGAAACGTGGCTGTTTCATGTTGTAATTACACATTATGTGAATCATTTCATGTTATGACATGAAAAGTTTCATGTTATAATGTGAATCTTTTCATGTTATAGCATGATATGCTCTATGTTGTAACGTGATTTCTTTCATGTTGTTATTTTCACGTTATAACGTAATTCATTTCACATAACACCCTGCCACCCAAAAGGCAATTATTATTAATTAGTAAGTTGACGGCAACTTTTCAGGTTATAACATAGAACTTTAGTTTTTACCGTGATATGTTTCATGTTATAATGTCATAAGTTATCACATGGTTCATTTCGCGTTATATCATGAAACGTTTGTTATAACGTGAAATGAATTGTTACATGAAATGATTCACGTTATAACGTGTAATTAACCATGTTACAACGTGAAACGTGACATGGAACATCCACATTATAACCTCAAACATATCACGTTATAATGGGATGTTTCATGCGATGTTATTTTCATGTTAGAACACCTCGCCCCCCCAGAAGGTCATTAAATTATTATTAAATTGACATTTCACATTATAACGTAGAACATGTTAGTTTTTGCCATGTTTCATGTTATAATGTGATAAAATTACATTACAACATTGTTCGTTTCACGTTATAACATGAAACGTTTCATGTTATAATGTGAAATGAATTATGTTGCAACATGAAATGATTCATGTTATAACATCTAACTAACCACCTTACAATGTGTAACATATCATGTTATAACATGAAACATCCACATTATAATGTGAAACATATCACATTATAATGTGAGAGCAGCAATACGCTTCCATAAATTGGCACATTAAAACTTGGGGAAAAAAATATTGCAAAGCTTTTTTTTATTTATATATATATATAAATATAGCCATTGATGTTCAGATCTAGAAATTTTGTTTCGCCAAAATTATTTTTTATTTCTCCTTGTGTAATGGAATTTTTTCACTTCTGTCCCGTACACTTGAATAAATTTTCAAAATAAAAAATAAAAAAGTGGTCTCTTTTTGTCGAGGCTTTCAAAGATGGCTTTTTGTCTGGAACTAAAATTGTATTTTTATCTTTACGTTGCAACTTTGTGAAAAAATAAAATTCTTTTGAGCAATATCAGTTTCCTAAATATAAATTCTGATCCAACTCCTGTAACAAAATGACTTTGCTCGCTATAACGTACGTTAAAAAAAAAAAAACAGAGTTTTATTATTGTGGCATTTCAACTTTATTCATGTCTTTAGAAAAAAAATATTTTTTTCTTCAAAATATATACAGTCCTCAAAAAAAATAAGCATTTTACTCTCCTAAGCGATTTTTCTCTGGTTAGATATTTGTTGAGGGAAAAATATAATTATTCTAGCATTATCACTTTCATTTTTATAATTTTTTTTTTCTCAAATACTTTTTCAGTGGAACACTACAACTTGTCGGGTAAACTTTTTCTCATGACGTTATGACTTTTTGCAAATATGATTTAATTCTTGCAACATTTTTCCTTGTCATATTTTGAGCTTCTCACAAAAAGTAACAATTTTCTCGTGTTCTTGACAAAAAAAAAATGTTATTCTCCCAATTGACTCTTCGTGGAACTTTTGACAAATATTTCTGGGGGAAATAACGTTTAATACTTTTCAGGCACTAACAAAATTTTTCCCCCCTCCTTGTTATATTCTGACGTTTTAGAGTGATTTATTTATTTTCTTATAATTAATAAATTGTAATTTATTTATTTATTTTTGCTTGACATTTCTTAATACGCAGGCCTCACCATGACTTTTCAAATATTTGATTTATTATTTCCAGCCCAGCTTGCGATGCGCCCTGCATCCCATTTTTATTTTATTTTATTTTTTTGGTCCTCTCTCTCCATTTTCTCCTCCTGAATTCCTGACACAAAAATCCCCAAAAGTTATACAAAACAAAAGCAAGACTGCCATTTCCGCGTCTCGGGCCGAGCTTGTTTGATGGCAATATTTCGATGAGCCAATCAGAATGCACGACGGGCATCCGTCACGCGGCTCGCGATCTCTCTCAAACACAACAAACAAACATTGAATTGCTCTCACACGCACACAGACACACACACTTTCTCACATAAACCCGGGGTTTATCTATATTAATAATATTATTAATAACAATAACAATGATAAGAGAATACTGTTGTTGGCACTGAAGAGCTTCGGACAGGCTCCCTTGTTTTTTTTTTTCTTTTTTTGTGTGCAAATCCCAAGTGTAGTAAGGCCGGAGAGCCACCGGGGGTCGCTGCTTCCTCTTTTCTGACACTTGGCAGACGTCACCGGTCACAGCATTTAAGTCGCCATTTTAATTTGGCCACAGTCCTCCTCGTGGAAAAAAATGGAATTGAAGTGAAATTTACGATTCGGAAGTGTTATGACCAAATGTTTTTTTTTGGCGGGGGGAGGGGTGTTTCCGTCCTCATTGTGGGCGTCCATTTTGTCTTGCAGAGTAGTGTTGCGTTCACAGTGTGACTTTGCTGAGTCTGAGAGACAGGCTGGAGCGCTGGTGGTGCGTTCGGGGCAACGTGGAGCTGCAGCGCACCCGCATCTGGACCGGAACGGCGCCACCGCCACCGCCGCCGCGCTCACGCAGCAGGAAGTCGAAGTTGGCCGACGTGTTCATGGCGTAGAAGACGTTGGCGTTGTCCGGGATGATCAACTCTGACGTGAGGAAGAAGACGATAGCGGCGTGTTCAAATATCAGATTGAATGCCGGACAAAAATCCAGATAGGAAACAATATTCCATATTGAAAAGCGCCGTGATTATTAAACTGTAGTACTGCACCATGAGAAACAAATGAAAATAAAAATAAAATAAGTACAAATCCGTTCTATTTAACTTTTAAGAAAATGTAAACTTTGAATGTGAAGCCCATTTATATGTAGCCTCATAATAGTAACATTCAAATAATTAATACTGAATACAGGTGAATTTTTATTAAATGTTTGAGGAATATTTAAAAATACTGTATATCGACCAATCAATATCAATGCCATAATTATTAGCAACTATTTTTTTTAATTGGTAAAATACTAAAATCTTAATCCAAATAAATTACAAACATTAAATAGCAATAATTCAATGATCATAATCCTCAATAATGTAATTAACTACCATTCATCAACCTTTTAGTCAATTGCTCAATAAAAATAATGCATATTAAACAATAAAAAAAAAACATTTTTAAAAATGTAAGAATCACATCGCAGTGTCCTCACTTCTCCATAACCATTATTTTGCATGAAAATTTGCAAAACAATAATCTTATTTATTAATTAAAGATGAGCTAATATTAAAATAATTAATACTAAAATTCAGCCTACGTGCCGACTGATGAATAGTATCAATTTCGAAAAGGCTATGAAAGGTTTGATATCCATTAAAATCTCACTCCCCCAAAAGTTAAGATAGAACAAAATTAATCGAGAAAAAAAAACCCAAGATTTGTGTGAAATTTGTGGCTCCATCCCGAAGACGGACGCGTTCCGTCGAGCGACGCGTGGGCTCACCTCGGTCGTCCGAGATGACCTGGACCAGCTCGTAGCCGTCCTCGGGCTCCTGCTCCAGGTTGTGCTTGGCCATGGCTCGGGAGATCACCGCCCTCGTCTTGTCTTGACTCGTCAGCTGACGGCAAAAACAAAACAAAAATATGAATCAGGTGCAAAGGGCATTCGGAGCACTTGATGTACCTTCGCAATACTTCGTTTAGTGTTGCACTTTGAGATCAATTTATTACTATCATCATGTGGTATAATAATTATTTTTAAAAATGATAACTTTCCTCCTCATTCTTGAACAAAACTTTTTTTTTTTTACGTTAATTCTTCTCCCAAAATTTTATTCTCATAGAATGATATCTTTTCTCCTACAACTACATCTCAAAATATTACTACAGTACTTGCAGAAAAATACAACTTTTGGTCATCAAATCATTTTTTCTCATTTAAAATAATGGAAAACACGTTCCAGACACACAAAAAACAACATTTTTTTTTTTTTTTTTTTTAATATAAGTCAACAACACCGCGCTACTGTGATTTATAAAAACACATGACAGTAACATAATTCAATAACTTGCCTTGGCCACCAGGGAGAAGTATAACGCGTACGTTTAATGCACATAAATTTGACGGCACAAAGAAGACAATGAAAATTTGTTTTTTGAAGAAAAAGAATATATGCCATCTGTACGTGTTGCTGCACCGTTTGTGTTCAAAAAGTCGTTATCTGAGGTTTTCAACTCCCAAGGCGCCCGTGCTAGTTTCGCTAGCCCGTCCATCTAAAGAGTTTTGCGTTGCGTGGCGGCAGTAAGCTAGCAGTCCCATCTTTAGTCTGGTAATATTATGCAGTTTTATGATAACATTCTAATTAAATTATAGCATTTTTCAAATGTTATTATCTATCATGGCGGCACGGTGGCCTCAAGAGTTCTGAGGTCCCGGGTTCAATACCGGACCCTCCTGTGTGGAGTTTGCATGTTCTCCCCGTGCCCGTGTGGGTTTCCTCCGGGTGGGCACTCCGGTTTTCCTCCCACATCCCAAAAACACGCAACATTAATTGGACACTCTAAATTGCCCGTAGGTGTGAATGTGAGTGCGGCTGTTTGTCTCTATGTGGCCTGCGATTGGCTGGCGACCAGTTCAGGGTGTAGCCCGCCTCCTGCCTGAAGATAGCTGGGATAGGCTCCGGCACTCCCCGCGACCCTCGTGAGGATAAGCGATGAAGAAAATGGATGGATAGATTATCCAACGTTACAACTTGGTTGAATTCAATTAGATTTTGACTTTATTGCAATATCAGGTTTTGTTCTACCAATATGACGGCGTATTTTTGAAATATTCAATATCTGACGCCAACTTTTGTCTGAAAAAAGTAACAAGTCAGGACTAGGAGGGCCTTACCAGGATGCTCTTGTAGAGGTTGCCGTTGCCGTTCTCCAGGCTGACTCTGACGATGCAGGCGTCCTGGGCCTGCGTGTTGTACGCCGGCGTCTGGCCGGGCGACGAGGGCGACATGGGCGTGAGGGACACGGAGCGCCGGTGGGCGCACGGGGGTCCCGGGAGCGGGGGAGGGGGGGAGGCGGGCGTCATGGAAACGCTGGTGTTGGACGAGCCCGTGTCCATGGAATGCAGCGAAGTGCAAGACGACGATTCGGAGAGCTGAAGACGTCCGCAGACCTTGTTCTGCTGGGGGTCGGCGCCGTGGGTGGGGGTGAGGCCCTCGCATTCCGAGGGGCTGCTGGAGTCGCTGGACGACACGCTGACCGAGTCCATGCTCTCCCCCGAGCTGCCGGTCGGGGGCGAGCGCGGCGTCTCCCGCGCCGGAGAGCTGGACGCGCTGCTGTCGGCGCCCAGGAACAGCCTGGAAACAAAATGGCGGAATTCAAAGCCCAAGTTTCTGCTCAAAAGCTGCGCTCATCTCAGATCCAGCATCAGGGGACGTCGCCACCTACTGGTGCCCCTATGTCGCGGGTGTCAAACTCGAGGCCCGGGGGCCAGATCTGGCCCGCCATATGGTTTTATGCGGCCCGCGAAGGCAAATGGTGCGTGTGTCAACTTCCAGGATTTTTGTCATAAATGACTTTTTGGCATTTTCGTATTACCAAACATCGACAATAGTCGAAAAACCCATTTACCGAGACTTCTGATTCCAAATCAGATAATGAAGAATGAAGATAATGAAGCGATTACATTTTTTTTTTTTTTTTTCCCACAATCATAACGGCCCTCAGAGGGAAACGGCACATAAAATGCGGCCCGCAGCAAAAAATGAGTTTGACACCCCTGCTCTATGTCATCACAGAGGTTGGCAAACCTGAATTTCACAGACAAGCTGGACCTCTTTAAGACCCGGCTGTTGAAAGAGTTTACTTGCGTCCATGGTATAGTGTCACTTGAATAATGATTTAAATGAATGTGTTGCGCATAAAAAAATAAAATAAAATTTGTAATTAAATGTTAATAACGCTCTCGAAGACGACTTATTTGAATCCAACTGAACTGAACTTAGGCAATTATTCTCTTGCCTACCACAAGGGGGAGCTCAGGTACCACTAGTAGTGGTAATATATTCAGAATCGCTGGTATAAACTTCGGTAAATGTGGGAAAAAAAAGAAAAAAAATCATATTTTCCTTTCAAAAACAAGAACATTTGTCTCCGAATGTTGATGTACTCACAGGCTGAGCCTCTTCACCATGCTTTTTCGGGGCTTGGGTGACGCCGGGCTGCTCTCGCCCAGGCCTTCGATTTCACACGACAGGGCGTAACTGCAAAAGCAAAACATCGGGAATCGTTCAAGGGACTTCGGTGATGACGCGATACAACGGCGGGGAGGGCACAAGCGAGCCGAGAAGAAGGCGACATTGTGCGAGTGGACAATAGGAAGCACTCAGCTCCGACTTCATGCACGAGTTTCTTTGTTGCCTGGTAGATGACGACAACGGCGCTCGGTGGAGCGAAGGTTCGACCGCTAAGATAAGGCAAAAACGTTTGTGGCGCGCCATATTTTGCATGTTACTGCCACACTGTGACAAACTTCAGTTCCTGCCACATCAGGACAGGAACGAGTGAGAAGAGGACAACGGACAAACCTAACTGGGAAGCGCACTTGTGATTGTGGTGCCTTTGGGCACTAAAATGGCAAAACAATTGTGTCGTTTCTGGCTAGAAAGAGTAGAAAAGAACCTCAAAATACTCTATGGGTATTTTTGCATAATTGCATGCTGTAAGTAGCAGCTGTTTCGAATAATCGTAATATCTGTGCTACTTTCCGTTAGCCCATCTATGGCATTTTGCTAGCGTTAAGCTAGCAGGTATTTGTTGGACAAAATTATTGTAATTTCCAGTTTACAAGCCGCGACTTTTTCCACACGCTTTCAACCTTGTGGTTTATGCGGTGATGCGGCGCTAGCATTAGCGCTGCGCTAGTGTTAGCGCAGTGCTAGGGTTAGCGCACCTGGTTATAAGCATCGGTACACAGAAAGAGTTTAACGCTAGTGCCACGCTAACGCTAGCGTTACACTCTCTGCGTATCCAGATGCGCTCTGTAGGCCGGGAATTACGGTATGCGGTATGTGAACAGGTAGGCGTTTAATTATCCAATCTTGTTTACAAATATGTTTTGAATCCATATATAGCAAGTAAAGCCATTAGAAAACAAAAAAAAAATGTATATGACCTCTTATTATCACAGCGGGGAAGGTCCTGAACATATCCTCTGTGATCAACGGAGTTCAATGTAGACTAATATTATTATTCTATTATATTTTTTATAATAATTTTAAGGTGACACCAAACCTTTAAATGGTAGTGTATACGTATACGCTGGAGACGGCTTGTGTAGTTTTTTTTTTTTTTTTGCATAAAGAAGGCAAGATAAAGCACGTTACCTTTCCTCCTCGCTGAGCTGAGTCTGGTTCTTGAACCAGCGCAGGAACGCCTGATCCGGAGTCAGGCAGTAGCTGTTACAGGCCGACTGCAGCAGCTTGATCTGCGCGATCACCTCGAACTCCTGCAGGGTCAGACAAAACATCCAATCAGCCGATCGGGATCCCCTCGCGCCGGAAGCGGACGGCGGCACAGTCGACGCGGGCGCTTACCCTCCGGCGCTTCTCGAAGTTGATGAGACCGCCCTGCGGGGGGCGCAAAGAGAGCATCAGTCGGGACGCCCCCCCCCCCCGCACATCGCACGACAGCGACCGGCTTAGGCAAACAACGTTAGGCCGCACCGCTCGCACAAACCGGTCAACCGTAAATGACTCACTTACACTTCCTCGGGAAAAAAAAAATAAGATATATATTTTTTTAAAAGAGCGCCAGTTTGCGGCGGGGGCTTACACGGATCATCGCTCCGATGTGAAACGCCTGCACAATTGAACAGTATTTCCCCTAGCGCCAACAAGAAAGTCCCACCAAAGTTTTTTCAAGATGGACAAGAGCACATTATAATATTATATATATATATATAATGTAAACATAGCAAAATAGAACGGAACAAATTAAACGGCGTGTGTGTCACAAATAATTCATTCGCTGGATTTATGTGAGCGGCACAGTGACGCCACTGGTGAAAGCGTTGGCCTCACAGTTCTGCGGACCGGGGTTCAAATCCCGGCCCCCGCCTGTGTGGAGTTTGCGTGTTCTCCCCGTGCCTGTGTGGCTTTTCTCCAGGCACTCCGCTTTCCTCCCACATCCCAAAAACAGGCATTAATTGAAGACTCTAAATTGCCCTGAGGTGTGATCGTTGTCTGTCTCCACGTGCCCTGCGATCGGCTGGCGACCAGTCCAGGGTGTACCCGCTGGGATAGGCTGCGGCACTCTCCGAACCTTGTGAGGATGAGCGACTCTGATAACGCATGGACGGATATAATTATGTGTCTCTTTTTAGTGCACGCGCCTTCGCCACCTGGGGGCAGTGCAATACCGAAATATGTGTGGCGGTCTGAGCGCTCCCCCGTGCTGAAAAGTCTCCTTGTGATGAATGCGCTTGCGTTACTAACAGGGGAACTCTGCGTACGTAGCAGACGCTTACACCTGGAAATCTCCCGGTCTCATAGTTCCCCTTCTTCTACATAGAGGGAGCTAACGTACAACCCTTACCCTAACCTTAAAACACAAGTTGATAAAAAAAGACATACACAAATATGTACGTTTGCTATGTTCATCCTTCTGAGACGTCCATAGCGAACATGAACACTCGGCGACAATTTGTCGAATGCCACATGTTGAAGCACGGATGGGGATCTTTCAGATTGGCCGGAAGTTTACAAAATACACACGCGTGCGCATCACAAGGAGACTTTTCAGCACAAGGGGAGGCCTCAGACCGTCATACCGGTGTGAACTCCTCAGGTACGTGCAGTAAGTAGCTTTTTGCACCGGAGAAAGAATATGTATGCTAAACTTAGCAAAAACTTACGATGATTCTCATACCTTTGGCCTTATGTTGTAATTTGGGAAAGGCCAAATATCATCCGATTCAACTTGCTGATTATACAATACAATATTTATAACAACGGCAAGTAGATGCTATTTCCTAGCCTGTTTATTGCGTATTGCATTGCTTGTTAGCATTAAGATAAGACAAAACATGGACATCTTTGTTTTATTTATTAGTTTGTCGGTAAATTGTAACTTGTTGTCACTGTTGTGAAGTGAACTGAGTTTTCTGTCACCACACGGCGCTTCAATTGTCATGATCATTTGTTTTTTTTGTGTTACCTCGACGAGGTCAGGAAGTGCTGTGTCGAGCATGGTCAGGTCGGTCAGAAAGGTCCCCAGGTAAGGTATGGTTCCCTGCATAGCTCCCTGCGGAGGAAATCCCAAATCATTCATTCAATGAGGGTTTTGGCAATCGTGTGACGTTCAAAAATATGCCGCAAAAGCACCGCTTTAGCCGCAGATTCCAGGCTTTGTCTTACCATTTCCTTCTGCAGCTGAAGTCGCTTGTGGGTGCGCTTCTGATGCTCCTTGGCACAACTCTCCAGACTGGCAAACTTTGAAGTACCTTCCTGTGGGGGCCAACGGGGAGGACGAAAATAGCTTCGGTCACGGAAATTCTAAACTTCTGAGACTGAGTGAATGCGCGGTCGGAGTCGCCGTTCTCTTTTAAGTGAGAATTATCTGCTTTGTAGCAGGAGGCCTGTGATCACTGAGTGAACTCTCGGTAAACACAGAATGGCTTTATGACGAGGAGAAAAGCCTTTATTAGTCTCTTAAGGGGAAACCGAAGAGCGCCGTGTTTATATTGGACCTGCCGAAAATACCGACAAGGCCCAAAATAAAGACGCGACGGATAAACGGAGGGATGTCGGAAAGAGGGGACACGTACGCAAAGCAAATCGCTGTACTTTTTGGTACATTCGACCTAAAATAACTGGCTCCACGTGGAAATTGGTGTTCAGATGTCACAAGATCCACTCTGTGTCACGTAACTTTTACCGTAATTTCCGGCCTGGTTATAAGCCTCACCAAATCCAATTGTAAAGGAAATACCATTTGGTACATACATAAGCCGCGCCTGTGTAAAAGCCGCAAATGCCCACATTCAAACTCACATTGAAACACGAGATATTTACCAAGAAAGACGGTACACGGAAAGAGTTTTCAAAGTTAGATTAGGTTAACATAGCAACAACATGGTAGCACGAACAGGGCTGTTTAAAAAAAAAACAAAAAACAAAAAAAAACTGTCGCAGCAGGTACACAGTATCAACACAGTGCCACAGCACTAACAGGGCCGGTAAAAAAACAAAAAACAAAAATCACGGAGACACAGCAGTAACACCCTAGCGCAGCGCTAACAGGACCGATTAATAATAATAAAAAAAAACATACCTAAATTCCTGAGATGCAGGAGCAACACGCTAGCGCAGCGCTAACAGGGCCGGTAAAAAAAAAAATAAAAAAAAAAAAAACACTGGAAAAAAATCACGGAGACACGCCAGTAACACGCTAGCGCAGTGGTAACACTAGTGCAACGCGAACAGGGCCGGTTAAAAAAAAAAAAAAAAATACAAGTAAAAGTCACATCCTCGGCACATATATTCCACCGGTCTTACTTTTACGTTTTCCGCTCGACTGCCCCGTTGCGGCCGTTAGAAAAAATGCACAAAGTACCCGCATCACCGCATAAACCGCAGGGTTGAAAGCGTGTGAAAAAAGTCGCGGCTTATAGGCCGGAAATTATGGTAAGCGATAAATAACTATGCGTCTCCATTCACAGGCTAATTATCGGGCCTTTTTTTTTTTTTTTTTTTTAAATCCAATTGGAGGCCTGAAAAAAAGTCAGCCAGAAAAGATGGAAAACCAAACGAAAGGGGGAAATCTTAATAAAATAAAATATTTTTTTCCTGTTGGCACTTATGAGTAATTTAATGAAAACACTTTTTTTTTTGTGTCTGCTATTGGATGGAGCCAGGGCATTAATAAATAGTAAAGGAGTAATTGGTGCCAAGATACATCTTTGCACGTTAGGGAAGAGCTATGTTCAGCCTGGGTTGTTAGTGGAAAGTCTACATCACATGTGCGCACATTTCTCGTGCATATTATTTGCAGTTGTAAATTTACAGTGAAAAAAACATGACTTTCGGTCTTGTAAAATGATCCTTACATACAATAAATGAAAATGATTGTTGAAAACTCACCCTCATAAGCAGCTCTCTGCTGGTCAGGTAGTTGTTGTGATCGGAGAAGATGTCCGACAGCTCCTCAAAGGTCTGCGTGCTGTCCCTGCCGAGCAGGTGGACAGACGCAAGACGTCAAAGGCTGCGTTATTTCATATGAAATGACATTAAGAAAGCTTACTTGTGGACGCAATTCCACGCTCGCTTCAACCTGTACAGCGGGTTGGACTGCAAAGCTGACACGATGGCTCGCAGGGAGGAGAAATTTTTACGGATGCGACACTCCTGTAGGGAGACACCCAAGGTTACAAAAAAAAAAAAAATATATATATATATATATATATATTGTCGGAAACTTTCATAAAACCGATTAGAGCGGCATTTTCAGATAAAAATAGGCGGGTACTAGGTGTGCCTAATTTTCCGACCAGCACACCACCGACCTGAGCGATCTCGATCCAGCGCTGAATGACCCGCGCTCGGACGTGCGGCCGTATCTGTCGGTGCTTGAGCACGGTGCTGACCACGCAGGCCGCCACGGCGTTGAACTGCGTGATGGTGGCGCGGACGCTGGGGGCGCTGTGCTTGTTTTGCTTCTTGTCCCTCTGGGACCAGACGGAGCCCAGGCAGTGGTGCGGCACGACTTTTTTGAACAGCAGCTGCGCTCGGGACAAAACAGGATGGAGTTACGCGGCCGCTTCCCTCCGAAAACAGCGCGTTGACGGCGCGGCGGTCTCACTGCGTCCATGTAGGTCAGCTGCTCGGCCACCAGGTCGGACTGAAACGACAGGAAGTCCTCCTGAACGTCCATGTCCACTTCATCCTCCTCGCCCAGGCAGTAGGAACTATTGCCATGGAACCCGGCTGAAAAGCAAACGGAATTCGTCAGATGACGCAATCCTCAGAAGATAAAGACTTTTGTCCAACAACGGCTACCGTCAGGTTCGTCCACGCCGGCCTGGCCCTGCAGCTGCTCCAGCAGCCCCTCGGCCCGTCGCAAGGCCTCGGAGCCAGGCAGGGCCCTGCGGAGGTAGTCCATCAGCCTGCGTAGGCAGGGGTAGTCCGGAGGCTCCTGGAAGTCTTCGGGACACTGGTCCAGCCAGGCGCGCAGGATAGAGGCTAAGGCACTGTCAAAGGAGGAAAAACATCTCTCGAGACACGCACGTCCACCCATGAAAAGTGCCACAAAACCTCAAGAAATCTCACTTTCTGATGGCTCCGTTGGTTTCAGACACTTGGCTTTTTTTGGCACTTGGCTCATTTTCATCCGCACTTCCATATCTGCAACGACGACCAGACCGTAGATTAAGAAAAATAGATGTGCACACGGTGCTCCTCCCCCATTCAGGTTAGATTCCAGACCCATCCGTGATAAAGACCATAAAAATAACTCTTCCCTTCCCCTGGCAAACCTCCTTCAACTGTAAATATTGCATTTCAACACAAAACAATTGCTAAGTTTAACAAACATTTGCGATATAGCGTGGGGGGGCTTCACAGCGAACTGGACTTGATGTGATTCCAGGTGACCGGTTCTATCGCTACCTGTCAAGCAGCAGCTGCAGCACCGTCTGCGTGCTGGCGAAGGCTCGGTAGGTGGACAGGAAGATGGACGTGTAAGTGAGGTCGTTGTCGCCGAACGCCGTCAGCAGCGTCTCCACCAGACGCTCCAGAGTCCCGGCGCGGATGCTTCGGATCTTGCAGGTCTCCAGCTGGCTCACCGTGTGGCCGGGAGGCAAGCGGTCGCCCTCCGCCTAAATCGCAGACGTGGACCATTAGACGGCGAAGCGAAGGTGGCAGAAGGCCGAGTGCGGGGAGGAAGCGATTGAGAGTTTTAAGAATCGGGCGGTCATCCAATGGATCTTTCCGACCTGTCAATAACTCGTACGATAATAGCCAATCAGATTGCCGCATTGTCTTGACGCGCCCCTCTCGCCGCCGTATTGTCCCACAAGCAATGCTGGTCGTCAGTAGCGGGCGCTTGGAAAAGTTAAAGTTACGAAGAAAATGGTCCTCAGATGCGCTTGGGGAACGTGCAATTCTGATGAAAGATATCCTGCTAGCTTACAAAGGAGCCCGCTTGATTCATTTTCCAAAGCCTAAAGCCTAAGCCTATGGTGTCAAACTTTTTTTTTTTTTTTTTTTTGCATCGCTCGCCAACATTTCGCTGTAACTCTGACATCGCGTCCTGCTGCGTCCAAAATCTTCATTCCGTGTGCACATCCTTACGTGAAATAGTTGAGACCTCTCTGTAGAACTCTCTTGGACAAGTCTGACGCATTTGGCAAAAAAACATACCGCAATATTATCTGGAATACGCGATAGAGAATCGACTTCAAACATGTTATGTTCAGTCGCCATTTTGAAAGCTTGCGGGACATGGATAAGGGGGCGGAGCTTAATATCGCCATCGGAAAGGTCCATTAGCCCATGGATTATTGGGATAAATTTAAAAAATGATTTGGCATTAGTCAACACATACACAGTATCTGTACTTATGTTAGCTAGCTGTACTAGTAAATTCGCAACTATGCAATTTTTTTTAATGGTCTGAACTCACTCCTTGTATTGTCTATTACAATATTGTTATCTCAATTAAATAAGCGACATGAAGCGTCATTAATCTTTGACCAGTTATGGGATTGTTTAGCTGTTAACGCGTCTGTTAGTTTTGTCCTGACGGACGAAGTTGGATGTCGTCCTCGTCGTTTCACTCATCCGAGTCGCAAAACTTGGACGTTGGAATCTCGCTTTTTCATAATTTTATCGAATCCTTTAATCCAAATGACTCTCATAACGATACTTGCGTCGTGTGCTTCACAAAAAAAAAAAAAAAATCACTTCTTCAAAAACAAACAAAAAAAAGTCACGATTGTGAAGATGCAGACTTTGAAATATTAACGGGAAAAAAAACTTGGCAAGTCATCGAGTTCGCCACTAAATCAAGTCGACTCTTTCCTCAGTTTTAGCCGAGCAGGTCTCGAGTCCCAAAAACTTGACGGCTTACGTCAGACTCGAGTCAAGTCAAAATAGTCGAGTCTCCCAACTCTGTCGCGTTGCGTCCGGTGTTTGTTTTCAAAGTGTGACAGATGAAGTCATTCTCCTGAAAACAAGCAAATACCCCGGAACAGATTTGGGGAGGAACAATCCTGACCTATATTCCTCCCCCCCCACCCCCCACCCCCAATTTTCCCAGATGTGTCCTACTATTGTGACTCGAGACTGAGAAGTTGCAGATCATCCAAAAGGGAGAAAAGTAGAAGAAAAGAAAAAAGGCGCAGAGCTCAGCGAGGTTAGCGCGCTAGGGGCAGGAAAGCCTCCAATCTGCTTTCAATCACAGCGGACCCCCTCCCTCCTCTTTCCCCCGCCGCTACCCTCCGATAACACGCAAAGGCAAACGCTTTTCCGTCACTGCGAGCCGGCGCAAAAGTCAGCTGCGGCGACTTTGCGCAGCAAACCCCGCAGACAGGCGTTGCAAACACTTCCCGAGCCGGCGAGCGCTTGCACGCTGGCAAACGGCTGCTGCTAACCAATACACAAGATGGAAGCGCGTCAAGAAGAAAAACAGTTCGCGACCCAAAGGGGGTAACGAGCGTAAAATAACCAATTAGGGTAGACCCCCAGCCTGGTCGTGGTTCGCAATTAACTCATTTTTATGCTCTTTCTGTAACACCTCAAGATGCGACAAGATGGCACAAAAGACCCTTCAAATAGGAAAGTAACAATCGGTGTCAAGGAAGTACTGCCGAAGCGATACCGCTTGACTGAGACACGAACATCTTTGTATGTCAGGGAGCGGCTATGTTTGTGGTTTAAATGTTTCCTATGACTCATTCGCCATCCGACATTTTTAACGCCACTTGACCGATCTTTCAAGCGCGACAGAAGATCGCCTTCTGTTTTCATTCTAAGAAATGAAGCTGAAATGAAAAGTAAGAGCAGATTTTTCTTTCACCAGAAAGAACTGACTGGACTGATTTCACCCAAAACGTCGGTTTCGATATATATATATATATTTTTTGCTTCTGTATTGTAACATATCAAACAAGATAGGGGAAAGGGATTTTTACGGCAAATTAATTTGACAGATTACTAAACCGTGAGCGGCGGGCGCCGACACACGGCATAACTCGGGCTTAATGTCCGTTTTTTTTTATTTATTTCTTACATCCTTTTCCTAGTTGACGCCATGAACCGCATCCATCAACTGTTCCCTCAAATTCAACACATACTTTCTACTTTCTTCACCGTATTTTCCGCACTATAAGGCGCACCACATTATAAGGCGCACCTTCAATGAATGGCCTAATTAAAAAAAAAAAAAAATCTCATATATATAAAGCGCACCGGATTATAAGGCGCATAGAGTGCGTTATGGATCCGTTAGATGGAGCTGCGCAAAAGGCTCAATATTGATCCATATATAAAGCGCACCGGATTATAAGGCGCATAGAGTGCGTTATGGATCCGTTAGAAGGAGCTGCGCAAAAGGCTCAATATTGATCCATATATAAAGCGCACCGGATTATAAGGCGTACCGTCGTCTTTTGAGAAAATTAAAGGATTTTAGGTGCGCCTCATAGTGTGGAAAATACGGTATTTTGTTTATGCCATACATATACATTCTGTTAAGTGTCTGGTGCCGAATTTTGTCCAACTGCCAAAGTGTTGGCATTTATTTCCTTTATAATCAAAATGCTGAACCGAGGTTAACTGCCTAATCTTTCTCCGCTACTCAAAAGTTGTGCTGATCTCGACTCTAAAGTGACGCAACGCCGCCATCTAGAGATCTGTTAGTCACTACAGCGGTTTCCAAAACTCGTTTTTCCAGACAACCTGAGCGAGACCATCTTTCACACCTAACCCATTGAAAAAACACACTCGGCATATTTAGACGTCGCCGGTAAACGGTTGACCTCCAATTGACACATCTACGTGTATTTTCTTGTAGCTAGAACATAACTGAAAAACAACAGTAATTTTCCGTGACGAAATTGATTTTGATGTTGAGCGTGAGGAATGTTTGGCTGCTCAAGTTCACCCCAAAGGCGTTTGCCGCGGTTGAGGTTGACGCTGGTGTTTACAACTTGTGTGTAAAACAAAAAACAAAAAAAAAAACTCTCTCACGTGAAAATTGTTTCTCGGCTTGCATCAAGCCCGGTCGATGTCACACCCCCGATAGCCATCTACCCCAACGCGATTGGTCTGCTCCGCGCACGACACTGTAAAAGTGCCATCCTTATAAAACTAAAAAGCCACACTACCATTATACGTTCATATTTAGGTGGGGGCCGCAAAATATCCTCTTGCGGGCCGCAAATGGCCCGTGGGCCGCAGGTTTGAGACCCCTGGTATAGCGCCATTTAAATCCACCCAAAACTCTCATGCTGGAACTCATACAACTGGCAACTCATCGCAGGTTCTCTTTTCGCAGCCACATTTTTCCCCGTTTAGCGCAGAGAAAAAAAAAAAAAAAAAAAAGGATTCTGAACACAAGATCCAAGTTTGTCATCTAAACAACAGACGTTTTTCCCCCTCACCAATCGTTTGTTTTAACGCCTCTGGTGACGTTTGCCCGCGCACCCCGGTGGTCAAATCCCTCTCGCATAGGTAGCTCACGGCGGTTAACTGAAAAAAAAAAAAAAAAAACTGCTGAGCGTGTCACAGTTAGCACGGAAGCAACAGCGTTAAGGAAACAGAGATGTCTTTTTTTTTTTTGTGTGTGTGTGTGTACGGACCCGAAATGTGCAACTCGAGGAAAAGCCTTTAATGCCTTTTAATGCCGGAGCAGCATTTCATCTAACTGCTGCTGCAAAAAAAAAAAAAAAAAAAAAGGGGGGGGGGGCAGATGGTGTGGTCACTTGCCAAGCTCGGAAAGTCAGGAAATCACATGCTTTGGCTAAAAGAGAAAGATCGGCGTCGGTGCAAACTCCCGCTAAAGGTGAAGTCCGGAGCGCGAGATTTACGACTCCGATGTTAACGCAACACAATGGCGAGGGAGAGGCGCCAGCGCACAATGGAAAGGCCTCCAAAACAATGGCGATGAGTTTAATAACCGGACGTCTCGACGCGTCCGCACAAGACATTTCGCTTGGAAGGACTTGGCACGTTTGCCACTAAGAGAGTGGAAAATGCAATGGCCACGTCAAATTGGGAGTTTTTGGAGTCAAAACAAAGGCAAAAAAAAAGGGACCATCAAAAAGTTCACTTGTGAGTCAAGGAAATACTGTTAATACTTTTAACGTTTAGTTTGAAAAAGATGTCAGGTGTAGTTTTTTTTTTTTTTTTTCCCCAGTTGTCAATATTAGCTCATTTAGCATTCAGTTCAAGTCAACATTAGCAAGTCGAGTTGTCCCGATCTCATCACGTGATCAAAAATTGGGGACCAGCAGATAATTTTTAGCTGATCGATCGTAGGGGGAAGACAGCTTTTTTTTTTTTTTTTTTTTTTCTCCATTTCCTAACCTTTAAAAGGTCATAATACAAAATAGTCGTGAGGTACAAATGTCTCATTCCACACAAATGCCTGTGCTTTATTCGAGCTGCAGCTTTTTAAGACCGGTTGACTAAATATTCATACACAAAGCCCAAAATGGAAACCACAAGAGCTGAATCGCTACTTCTACTTTCACCATTATTTTATTTTGAAGGGGAAGTCCAGTGTTTTGCGTGAACAATGTATCCAATAGGTCACGTAATATGTACTCTATCTTGACAATGTGATGTTAAATGGTTTTTAATCGAAAATTACGAATATTCAGGGGCGCCGCCATTTTGGCGAGTCACATGACCAATGTGCGCGGATGCGACGTGTAACGCGCCCCAACAAAGGCTCGCTTACGTCGGGACACAATTATGGCCAGCGCTGATTTCTCCGATTCATCCTCATCTGATGAAGAAATAGCAGCATCGGTTGATCGGGAAGACGGAGGAATACTCCCACACAGAGCGGCGGAGCAGTGAGGTCGCTCGTCAGACTCGGCGTCGTTCCACCCGAAGAATATTCAGCATTATTTACAGCCACAGGTTCAAATCTGTATGGAAGCATTCCTCCGTCTTCCCGATCGACCAATACTGATATTGCTTCAATTGATAAGGATAAATCAGAGAAATCCGCGCTGGGCATCAATGCTGTCCCACGTAATCGAACGTTTGGAACGGCACGTAACACGTCACATCCGCCCACGTAGGTCATGTGACTCGCCAAAATGGCAGCGCCCCGGAGAATTCGTAATTGTCGATAAAAACCTCCTCAAAACTGTGAAATGACAGAGGATTTTTAACGTCACATTTTCAACATAGAGTACATATTACATGACACCTTGTTAATGCAAACCACCGGATTTCCCCTTTTAGGTACGCATCTGTGCAGCAAACGACGTTCCGGGACTCACCCCCAGCCACCTGGCGCCCTTGTTGGCCGCCTGTTGAATCTGAACCCGCTTGAGCGTCACGTTGTAGATGGCTCCTTCCTCCACTTCCTCCCCCCAGTCCTGCACGGAGCTCTGCAACCAGACCAGCGCAAGAACACTTCGGGTTAGCGCTCGCGTTCTCTTTCAAGTTCCTTGATTAGTCGGCAAGGTCCAAGAAGAACTCGAGTTAGGTACCCGATGACGTGTACATTTTTTTGCGGAGGGCTGACACGTCGCCAAAGGAACGACCCTTGACATTTACACTTGGTGGAATTTCTGATGACGGTGCAGAGTCGGGATATTTATTTTTTTTTTTTTAATTTTTTTATTGTCGCATCATCAACATGGAAACGGCGTTATTGTATCGGTTTTTGTCATTTTCACCTGAGCTAGCAGAAAACACAGTCCCACATAAATTTGTGGCTGGGTGACAGATGAACCAAGGGGGAAATCCGGGATTTTTTTTCGAGAAGCATTCAATCGTGACCTTACATATATTTTATGCATATTTTCATTTTTTTCCCCCAGCAACGCAACACAGCAAAGCTTGTTAAAATCCAATTTAACGTTTATATGGGATCCATTTTAGCTTGCTATACACTAGCATGATATACCACACAAAACTACACACTATATAAAAGATAGTTTATTGGACATTTCACTTAATTTCTTAGTGAAGATGCTTGAATGTCAACAGCTATACTCAGCCATACCCATGCAGGACGTGGCACTGATCCAAATGAAAACGGTTCGGCCTTGGCGGAGGTCACTCCGCTGCTTGTCATTCCGACTACCTCAGCATTATCGACATTGACGTTTTTTTCGTTGGGGCGGGGGATCATTTTCCCGACGTCACCGTTGAATAACGTACACGGCGGAATTTCAAAAATCTCTTGGTGCTCATCCAAACTGGGATTGTCCTTCTCGGCGTGCTGTTTCGACAGAAGCTGGGACGACCTCGGAGACAATGGCTGAGCCTGGAAACATTCACTCATTCCAGACTCCCTAAAAAACATTTTTTTGTTTTATAGTGGATCTAGATTGTTCAATAAAATTGCAAATAAAAGTTGGGGTAAAGTGATTGGAGCGTGAATGACTCCAAACGCAGTGCTCATTATTCCTTCTGCCCTGGTCACAATATATGGAATATGATAGACAAGAGCAGCTGGTGCACTTTACAACCCAGAACAGTAAAATAATATCAAAATGCAATAAGCGCATTCGTACGCCAGCTGCTACAGCCATAACTGAACACGCAGACTGGCTAACAACAAGTTATCAACTAACTGCTAAACTGACTCCATCCAAAATCATCCACCGGGCTAGGATCCATCTTTTAAAGCACACACACACACACAGTCTCAAAGTCACAGATTCTACAGTGCACAATGCGATGATGGCGACTCCAAGTGGATAAGAATAACACCTGTATCTCACATGCAGTTGGTTGTTTAGTTGCTAAATTGACTCCAAAGTCACCTAGCGGGCCAAGACCCATCTTTTAAAGCCACACACACACGCAGTCTCAAAGTCACAGATTCTACAGTGCACAATGCGATGATGGCGACTCCAAGAGGATAAGAATAACACCTGTATCTCACATGCAGTTGGTTGTTTAGTTGCTAAATTGACTCCAAAGTCACCTAGCGGGCCAAGACCCATCTTTTAAAGCCACACATACGCAGTCTCCAAGTCACAGATTCTACAGTGCAGAATGCGAGGATGGCAACTCCAAGAGGACAAGAATAATACCTCCAATTTCACATGCAATTGGTTGTTTAGTAGTGGAAAAATCACATTTTAGCCAATTAATCGTCGGGATAAGAGGGGAATAATGTAAAAATATGCAGCTTAACGCATTAAACATTTGAACAGCACTGCAAAGGACGAGTCCGTGGTAGCGAACTCATCGAATGATGCATCCATATCTACAAATTCATATGTCAGTACCAGGGACACAAAAACAGAACCACAAATGGCTTCAAGTAAGTCCGTTAAAAAGGACACAAGTGAAGTAAAGACCAAGAACTTCCCAACCCCCAACACTGCAACATGCCATGTCTTACTCCCCCCTCCCTCGCCTTCACTCCCTTTAATTCCCCATCCATCTCTTTTAGTGTGTCCCTGTCTGGGTGGAGGTGAAGCCGGAGCTGCGCAACCTTCAGGGAGCCGTGAAAGGTTGACGAGCGCGGAGCCGGAATGCGTGTGGACTCGCAAATGAGCCCCCGATGCGACAACTCTGCATCAGACTTTCACTTCGAGGGCTACTGTACAAATCAGCATGCAGCAGGACTGCACTCGCCACAACTTCAGAATCCAAATTGCTCCTGCGTTTATTTGACGGGCTCGCTCGCCACAAATTTTACATTTCATTCATGCATCGCTACTTTATATACACAGAACGCAGTTAATATCGCTGAAAGACTCACTGAAAAGTTTTTGGATGTCGCAAGACGGCACAAAGGTGCGGCTAAAAGTCATTGGTGTCAAAGAAGTAAGATTGTAGTGACTCATCGCGACTGTTCTAAGATAGTCATGTCGATGAGCTCGGTTTAGCCTGGGTTGTTAGTGAAAGTTACAGAATCGTGCCCATATCTCTGTTTATACTCCGCTGAATAGATAGATAGATAGATAGATAGATAGATAGATAGATAGATAGATAGATAGATAGATAGATAGATAGATAGATAGATAGATAGATAGATAGATAGATAGATAGATAGATGATAGATAGATAGATAGATAGATAGATAGATAGATAGATAGATAGATAGATAGATAGATAGAGAAAAGCTCAAGCCGAGAAATGATGGATGCCTCCTTATTTTGAGAAAAAAAATTAATAGACCAAAGAGCCAACAAATATGTGCACTTTGAGTGCGTCTTTTTCAAACTGAGTGGTTTTTAGGCCATTTATTTGTAAAGGCAATGCTGTTATGAGAATTTTTCAAAGGAATATTAAAGTATTTTGGGATCGTAGTTTGTGGTACAGTCACAATTTTAATATTTACTGGGCATCATCTACTTTGGTGTGGTTTCTCGTGATGTTGGCTTGTCACTGAGTCCGTACATCCCCACAGCACCGTTTGTACACTTGACTACTTTAGTAAACAACAAAAGGTTACCAATAATGAGCCCTGAGGGCTACACGGGAGTAGATTGCGCCCGAAGGGACCCACGAGCATCACCGTCAACAGCCACTTTCATGCTGGCCTGTAGCGTCGGCGCAAAGACCAATTTGGGAGAACAAAGAGGTAAGTGTAAGTGCCACAATAAAGGCATGAACGTAATTCCGCTAGGCCAGCACCAGGTCTAATTATCTAATTGCTAGTTGCTACTTAAATAGAAAGTACAAGAGTACTTTTGCCAATTCTGATATTTTCAATACATTTTGGATCTATAAGTACATCTGTGGTCTCGTTAACATCTTCAGCATTCTCAAAATTTGTAGCATAACTCTAGAACTGCCGAGTGTGAAGCGGCTGGGATGAGAATCAGCGCCTCCAAATCCGAGACTACGGTCCTCAGTTGGAAAAGGGTGGCGTGCCCTCTCCAGGTCGGGGTTGAGTTCAAGTATCTTGGGGTCTTGTTCACGAGTGAGGGAAGAATGGAACGGGAGATCGACAGACCGATCGGTGCGGCGTCTGCAGCGATGCGGACTTGGTAACGGTCCGTCGTGGTAAAGAGGGAGCTAAGTTAAAAGGCGAGGCTCTCAATTTAACGGTCGATCTACGTCTCTACCCTCACCTATGGGCAGGAGCGGTGGGTCATGACCCAAAGAACAAGATCTCGGATACAAGCGGCCGAAATGTGTTTCCTTTGCAGGGTGTTGGGGCTATCCCTTAGAGAACGGTTGAGAAGATCAGTCATCCGGGAGGGGCTCGGTGTCGAGCCGCTGCTCCTCCGCATTGAGAGGAGCCGGATGAGGTGGCTGGGGCAGCTGATCCGGACGCCTCCCTGGTCAGGTGTTCCAGGAATGTCCCACCGGAAAGAGACCCACAGGATGACCCAGGACATCCTGGAGAGACTATGTCTCTCGGGTGGCTTGGGAAAGCCTCGGGATCCCTCCGGAAGAGCTGGAAGAAGTGGCTGGGGAAAGGGAAGTCTGGGTATCGCTGCTGAGGCTACTTCCCCCGCGATCCGACCCGGAAAAGCGGTAGATAATGGATGGATGGATGGATGGACTCTTTAGTACCTTCAACATTGTCAAAATTGGTGGCATTAATGTAGAACTGAAAGCGCTCGCCAAAGCAAAAAAATTGCGAGTGAACGCTCGGATAGCTGTTGCCGCTTCACGCATTCAGATCATTCGATGCCGGACGGCGGTGACGGTTGCTTTCGTTGGTATAAGGACGGCTGCGAGTAAGGAGGTTCTTGTTGGGGCTTTGTGCCTGCCCGGAATTTGAAAAATTTGGGGGTCGGCTTCAAACAAATCAAATAAATCCAATGATCTGGATGTCATTTATTTTGAAACTATGTTAAAGTGTTTCGGAATCATAGTCTGTCTGAAATTTACGGTTCTAAACTACTAGTGGTACTCATAAACATTTCAGGAGGGGCGTAATTTAAACAGAGTACTGGCAGCTCAGAAAAATGCAGCTTAGGTGGGCAGCGCGAAAGTCTCGTCACTCACAAACGCATAACAGGAGTCATAAACAAGCAACTAGCAGGAGGAAGGTGAATCGATAACAATAATCAAAAAAATAAAAAAAAAACCCCAGAGCACAGAGTTGAACGCTAGCGTTGAATTTTGCTGACACATCGACATGCGGAGACAAAAACAGAAGCGCCGACAGGAGACGGGCCAGAACCAAACACCACGCACGCAACACGGCGGCCAAGTCCTCCTCGCGCACACCCACTCGCAGACGAGGTTCTGGATCGCGCACTTGCACGGCTTTCAAGTCAAGTGGGAGGCTTCGGAAAGGTCAAGATGCGGCAGGAGCACGGTTTAAAAATAAGGTGTCAATCCGCGTGTCGTTCAACCTTTACGTTTAGGAGTTACATTGGTCAATCAAACGTTTTTTTTTTTTTAAAGGTATGAGTGCTCACCGCCAACTTTTTGTCTTGAGTTGCAAGCAAAATACTAAGTTGCAAAGAGTTAGGTAGTTTTTTTTTTTTTAATTAAAATGAAAAGAGAATGACGCCTATTTGGCAAAAATCACTAACTTTACCTTGCGAAAGTCTGCTAGCTTAACGCTAACACAAAATGCAAAACATTGTAGACGGGCTAACAAAACTAGCGTCGCTGTCACACTCGAATTATAAATCTTGAAACAAGTTACACTTGTAGGCAAACAAACAGCGGCAACACGTGTAGTCGGAACATACAATATAGAGCTCGTGCACGTGACGTCACCATTTTCAGGGCGCCGTATTGCCGGTCAAACAGAGCTGCTCAACATTGTGGGAGAAGTTGAACTCCGCGGAGGAAAATATTTACAATACCCGAGACCTTTTGTGCTGTATGTTGTCACAACAGACGAGACAGATATTCAAATATTAGTTATTCTATCGAATACCATCTGAAAAGACCAGAAAATATCGATGGATTTCGGCAATTAAACGTGATGGATGGTGCACACGCGCCTGCGTAGCGATCGCTTCGTTTCAGGTAGGAACTTTTCTTCTCAATCTCAAATTACCAAAAAGTATTTATAATGCCAGGTTGGTTTATTTGAGAACAATGTGTATTTAAAAAAAAAAAAAAAAAACTGTCGCAGAGGTTTACGAAGGTTAAGTGTGGCCGCAATCGCTTCCGTGTTTTTTTTTTTTTTATTTTTTCAATCATAGTTAATGAATGCGAGTTGGTGTAAAACCAGTTGTCATTTATTTAAGTATTGGTATTTGTATTGAATACCAGCTGAAAACATCGATGGATTCTGGCAAAGGTTAACGTGTGGCCGAACACGCTTCCGCGTTCACGAGCTGTCTCCGCGTCACTATGTGGGATTTATTCCTGATTGAGAACAGATCCAGCAAACAAGTATTTGTATGCGTCCAGACTTTTCTACGCTTTCGTGTAAATCTTGACGGACTCACCAGATCCATGTGTAAATCCACTTGTCCAAGACAAGCGGAAGCTGGTTAATCGTCCAATTTTTTGGGGGCGAAAAGACCGACTTCGACATTTAATACGAGTCCTCTATGCCGAGTTTGTCTAATTTTTCCATGTACCGTCGTTTATTTTCACCTTCTAAATGTCTAACGATATCATACAAGACTCTGGGTGTCATGCTATAAGCCATATTTTCCTGTCATCTCCAACCGATTTAGCATTGAACAATGCTTTGTTAGACCACCAATATGGCGACGTAAACAAAAGTCACGTGATTTTATGACATATTTTATATCCCCCCTACACACACCCATATTCATTATGCTCTGCAAGATGCGCTGATAATTAAAGAAGTTCACTTACAACCGGGTTCTTCTGTCCCATCCCGTAATCTCCGTGTCGAATTATCTGTAAATGGTTCTGTTGTGGTGGCTGACAAGCTAACGTTATCATGCTCGCTAGCAAACTTCCAGCTCAAGTAAACACAACCAGCTAAATTTCAAATTTACTTCTGTGATATGTTTCACATTTTTGACGTGGTCCCAAGATTGAGTTGTGAAATTTGGTGTTTTCAATTCTTATTGATTTCCAACTGAAAAATGGAAAAGACAAATGTCACGCGGATCCCCGTGATTCGCGACAGTTTTGGGGTTGGACGCCGGGACCCCCTTTCGCTATCCCCCAGCCCAGTCCAGCTGCAAAGACGGGATCAGCCCATGAGTCACGCAGTCTGCACACTCCCAAAACAATAGACGGGCGGTCTGGCGGGCCCGGCTCGGCTCGGCTCGGCCAGGCCCGGCTGCACACACACACTTGCGTCTTTGATGCCAAATCGCTACAAGACTGCGAGGCTTGCATGGAAAACAAATGCCGGTATTTTTAGAATACTAATCTAAGTTAATAGTACACAGATCACATGTTTTATCCCAAAGAAACAAAAATAAAATCCTGCGGGGATGTTAACAGAGGCCTGGTTATTATTTGTACCCTGTCAAAAAGATGCAGCTCTAGTCACAGGAAAGATGTTTATGTATTTATTTGATATGCAGTTTAACATCCGTGCACTAGGACATTTTTTTATCCTGACTGGAAAGATCATTTTGACTTTGCCTTACTAGTAAAGTAAACTAGTTCAACCTATATCCTATGAGTATGTGGCGGAATTTCTGCAGTACTAGTAGCCCTTAGTTGTTCACTAGTGCATCGTTTTGTCTCACTAGTATTATGTAGTTGGCGTAGTATCCCAAAGTGGCGACAAAATGTGAACTAGTACAAACAACCAACTTTCCAGTAAAAATATTTGGCTCGCCATGTACCACCATAATGACCAATATTAAACTACAGTAGCGTAGTAGGCCCAAGTGTTCCTCAAATATGAAACAGAGGTTTAATTCCTAAAAAGTTATTTAATATTAGTGTAAGCCCCCCATCCATTATATGAGCCACTTATCCTCACAAAAGTGTAACATGGAACAGTTTGAACATTTGTGCTTTGGTTAAGTGTGTGTGTGTGTGTGGGGGGGGGGGTTACATAAAACAAATACAACATACTGCACATAAAAGTTGAACAAAAACTGTAGTTAAATAAATGTTAAGAAACAGTTCTCAAAGATCAGATGCAAATGTTTTGAATTTAGATACAATTTAAGTGTAATTGGCGAGTGTCTATTTGGCGTATCACTAGTGCTACTCATACCACTCTGAGAATCAGTGTACTAGTACAATGATCTTAATGTGGATATATTTGATGTACTAGTGCGTGACGTGACAAATGCCATCATGCTGCTCCGAGTTAGCAAGCCAGGTTTGATTGTGAACTACTAGCCTTAAAGTGGTCTAGTAGTAGAAAAACATTCCGAGTAAGATAGTCATCCTACTAGTGCAATAAAGTATTAAACTCGTTTGGATAAAGAGTGCACCAAGACAAAAGGTCAAAAAAATGCTCAAACAGTTTTCCATACTTTCCACTACTGCACGCTAGTAGACTATTTTGAAATACTTGCAAGAGAACCAGATGTTAACAGTGAAGCAAAATTGTGCACTAGTTGCTCAGGTAGTGTGCTAATAGTACTACTAGGGATGAAAGTCATGATAATCAATCTGTGGATTACTTTTTCAAGTATCGGATAAAAACTTTTTAAATATCCATCCTTTCATTGAAAAATGACTTTCAAATTCACGCTGCAGAAAATATACAATAGTTATGATTCACGTTCTAGTTGAGTCTCTTAATATATAAAAATGATCATCGTTGTACAAAATGTCTTCCATTGATTAATCACAAAGGCGATCATCCTGCTTTCATGTTGGACTTTGAAAATGGATCATTTTTACACTCCCGATTTTCAAGGCTGAAATTGGTTTGGATTTTGAAACATTTGAAGTTAAAGAAAGCCGATAAACAATTTATTAATCACTGTTGCGGAAATGTCATTCAGCAGTGGTGGAAAGGTGGGGGGGGGGGTAAAAAAAAAACAATTGCTCAAAGGTTTTTTCATCGTAAGAGCCTTCTTGTTGCCTTTTTTTGTATAAACAAGTAAAGCTTTCGTGCATAAAAGGGTAAGTGCCTCCCCCCCCCCCAAAAAAAAACTCCCTTCTTCCTTTGCATCATCCACAAGCCAAAGGGTTGATTTTTGTGACCAATTGTGAACTCACTCACATTAAAGCGCCCCCCCCCCTCCTCGCACTATTATCCTCGACTTTCCCGAGCTTAAGACCACCACGACCACCCCCGCCCCCCCCCTTCCCACTCACTCCTTCTTCACCCTCTCTCTCTCTCTCTCTCCCTCTCAAAGCAAAGTCTTCCCCCACGCATAAAAAAAACCGCCCCTTTTTGTGTCTGTTGTTGTTGTTTTTTGTTTGTTTACCATTTTACTTTTCCACGCGAACTTCATGGCGAGTCCTTCTCTCATGGTCCGGGGGCAGCATCAGAGCCCGACAACAAGTCCTCACGAGGAACGAGACACAGATGGCACCTCTTTGGTTTTCTGGTTTGCTTTATCTTTCTCCTCCTCCTCCTTGCAGCCGCGACACAAAGGCTACGCGTGGTACCGTCCGAACCGACAAACGTCCAAATGTTGCCCCGGTCTCGAGTGGTTCTCTTCTAGTCAATGAGCCTCCGCCTCCTCCTCTTGGTCTCTTTCGTCTTCGGCCTCCCAACATGCAGGACTCCCAAGTTCCCGACTCCTCCCTTTTGCTGTCATTACCGTAAAACACGCAAAAAAACGACCGAGCGACCTTTATAGACGCAGCACACACATTTATAATAATAATAATAATAATAATTATCACCAAAAATTCATCATCTTTTCCTATTATGCCATTAATTTATTCTAGCTCTCACCCCAAAAAAAAAACATTCATAAAGTGTTGTTTTTAATAAGGAAAAGAAATGCACCATACGACTGCATTTTTGAAAAACATATATAGTTATGGCATCATAAACGACAATGTAAAGAAATTAAGCCGTTTTTCATTCTAGCCCTCCCCCAAAAGAAACATTCATAAAGTATTTTTTTAATAAGGAAAAGCAATTCACCATACGACTGCATTTTTGAAAAACATATATAGTTATGGCATCATAAACGACAATGTAAAGAAATGAAGCCGTTTTTGCGACATTTTTTTGCTTTCATTCTGTAAATATTTTGCTTCTCCTTCTGGTGTGTACATTGGCCCCTTGGGGGCAGTATAATCCACCCATCCATTTTCTGTATCGCTTATCCTCACTAGGGTTAGGGTTATCCCAGCTGTCAACGGGCAGGAGGCGGGGTACACCCTGTACTGGTCGCCAGCCAATCACAGGGCACATGGAGACAGACAACAGTCACACAATCACTCCGAGTCTCCAATGAATGCACGTTTTTGGGGTGTGGGAGGAAACCAGAGTGCGCCGGAGAAACGGGGAGAACATGCAAAGTCCACACAAGCGAGGCCGGGATTTGAACCCCTGGACCTCAGAACTGTGAGGCCAGCGCTCTCCAGATGATCCACCGTGCCACCCAGTATAATACAAAGATTCTGACATACTGTACATGGGGATGGTCTCAAGTGAGTCTCAGTGAGTTCGTTCGATTAAATGTTCTTCGCAGAGGATAAAGAATATATGCCATTATTATTACTTATCTGTTCAAAAATAAATTTCTAAATGTTTATCACACCATCAATGCTATTCATAAGCCTGTCTATGGGATTTTGCATTGTTGTAGATTGTTTTTTTTCCTTTCTTTGCATGAAGCTAAATGTACTTCATGAACTAATTCCCTGCCAAGAAATCGGCTGAACTTAGTACTTTTAAATTAAATTTTACTTAAGTATATGTGTTGACAGTGCACGTGTACTTAAAAAAAAGTCCTTCTTCATAAACACAGAGTGGCACCTCCCTTTGCCCAGAGTTGATTTTGCAATCCAGTTATCTACTAGAAAATACAGGACGAAAACGTGAACGATGTTACAGTACACGCAGTATTTGCAGCAGATGTATGCAAATGCGAAGTCGCTTTGCGAGCGAAGCAGCTGCAGCCCGAGGGGCTCCCCGGGCGGGACAATACAAGGAAGGCACGACGTCACCGCCGCTGCGTATCGTCAAGGAGCGAACGGCCGACACCGCTTCCGCTGTCTACATCCGAAAACGGGTCCACAAAAGCGGCCCGCCGACGTGGGCAAACGGCGAGGTCGGAATCGAGCCCGCGGCCTCGTGCGGGCGGCTCACTGTGGACAAAAGTTGTATCGTCGACGTTTGTGAGAAATCACAAGACGGGGGAAGAAAAAAAAAAAAAAAAGATCTGGAGTGACTCGCAGTCGAATGCAAAGCGCCACCAAGGCTGAACAACAACATTGTGGTTAAGTTTTTTGTTTTTGTTTTGTTTTTTTAATAATCCATTAAACAAACGCGATTTGTTTGACGGAGTGAACGAACACGCTAACGGCGATGATGGCGCCGCAACATCCTTGGTGGAGGTAACAGATGAGCAAATAGTGACACAAGAAACATGTCCTCGGCATCGGTCACTCAGAAATAGCCATCTACCCATTATCTACGCCGCTTATCCTCACAAGGGTCATGGGAAAGCTGGAGCCAATCCCAGCTAGCTCCGGGCGAACAGCGGACTACACCCTGAACTGGCCGCCAGTCAGTCGCAGGGCAGATATCGACACCACCGCCGAGCGGGAATCGATCCCGAGCTGCCCGCACCGAAAGGCAGGTGTTTGAACCGCTACACCACAGGCGTGTCAAACTCAAGGCCCGGGGGCCAGATCCGGCCCGCCGCATGATTTTACGTGGCCCGCGAAGGCCAAATCATGGATGTCACCTTCCGTAATCCTTGCACAAATCTGTACCGAAATTTCAAATTGTCACAACATAAATCATAATGTTGACATATTGCAAGTGTTTTTATTTTACCAGACATCAAAAATAGTTGAAAAACCCATAACCGTTGATTTTTGATTCAAAAAGTAATTCATAAGTTTCACGTGTCAATATGATGAGGCAAACGGTACGGTGGTTCAGCTGGTAAAGCGTGGGCCTCACAGTTCTGAGGTCCCGGGTTTCAATCCCAGAACCGCCTGCATTTGGGTGTTCTCCCGTGCCTGTGTGGGTTTCCTCCGGGTGGGCACTCCGGTTTCCTCCCACATCCCCAAAAACATGCAACATTAATTGGACACTCCAAATTGCCCCGAGGTGTGATTGTGAGTGCGGCTGTTTGTCTCCTTGTGCCCTGCGATTGGCTGGCGACCAGTTCAGGGTGTAACCCCGCCTCCTGCCCGTTGACTGCTGGGATGGGCTCCGGCACTCCCCGTGACCCTCGTGAGGATAAACAGCTAAGAAAATGGATGGATGAAATATGATGAGGCGAGAAATGATTTTTATAGTTTCACAGTCATCACGGCCCTCTGAGGGAAAGCGGAAATACAACGTGGCCCGCGACAAAAATGAGTTTGACACCCCTGCACTACACCGTCGGTGACTCATAACTCGTAAATACAGTACTTATTCATTAATGAGTCATATTTAGGTAATTTAAGGATTTAGATAAACAACCAATGATCAATGAAAATTTCCTCTGTGAAGATAACCGATAAAGAAATTTAAATTAAAACACCTTCCTTAGTGTCAGTAACTAGTAGAGAAACAGATGAAAATATAATAATAATAATAATAATATAATATTCCATGGTGTAGGTAACCCCCAAAAAAATGCAATTTCCTCGGTGGAGGTCATCTCGGATCCAGCGCCACTTTTTAACGCGTCATCATTTTCTGTGGGAGAGACGCCGCTGCGACCCGGTTTGCGTGACGGGTCGCATGGAAGCCCCAACGTCAGCGCGGGCGTCACTGAGCCGTCTTCCCCGCACCGACCGGGTCACCACGGAACAAGGTGAGGCCACGTTTGGGCCTCACATCTGGCCGGGCTCCAGTTCCCAGGCCGGTTTGCCCCGTTCGGGTAGGCGGACTTCTGGGAAGCGCACGGTGGGGGGGGGGGGGGGTCAGTGGGAAGGTCACGACCTCAAAGGACCTCCCCGAGAGATTGATGTCACGGCGGCGAGACGAATCCTCTGAAGGCCGAGCGGACGCGGGGAACGTCTTTGGACGTGACGTGTTCTGTGGTTTACTTTCCGTGGCCTATTTTGTTTGATGCGAGGTTGTCATGGTAACGAAAACCTCGTACAGGGTTCCCCGGCCTTTTGGGGATTCGATACTTGCGAATCTTTCTATTTACGGATTCTTGTTCTTGTTGGTCCCTGGCTGCTCAAAACACCCCCGATAGCACCAAATATAAAAGCAGTGCTTTGGTGCCAATTTGGACAAAATGTAGATGAAAAAATAACCCTGCTCTCCATCCATTTTCTTTGCCGCCTATCCTCACGAGGGTCACGGGGAGTGCCGCAGCCTATCCCAGCTGTCGACGGGCAGGAGGCGGGATACACCCTGAACTGGTCGCCAGCCAATCGCAGGGCACATGGAGACAAACAGCCGCACTCACAATCACACCTACGGACAATTTAGAGTGCGCAATTAATGTCGCGTGTTTTTGGGATGTGGGACGAATAGCACGCGGGCACGGGAAGAACATGCAAACTCGGCACAGGCGGGGGCGGAATCGAACCCGGGACCTCAGAACTGTGAGGGCAACGCTTTCCAGCTGATCCACCGTGCCGCATATGGTCCTGCTAGTTTGTTTTAAAAGATGCAACATGCAATCATGCATTTTCCAACCCACTTATCCTCACAAGGGAGGGCTGGGGCCTATTAATTGATTAAAAATGAAAAATACACAACTATCTTAATTAACAAGCAGATAGTGATACAACCAATACTTCCTTGGTACAGTTAACTAATTTATACATGCGCATGAAAATTGAATTTCTTTGACTTAAAAAACAAGCAAAAAAAAAAAAAGTATTTCGTTTTTTACGAATAAAATAAAAAAAAAAAATTCTGCAGAACACACTCAACCACTTTGTATTTTTTTGTTACTGTGACGTCGAATGTAAAATTCCGACATGTCATTTTTGAAGTTATAAAAAGACTTTTCGGAGAAGGAACAAAAGATGCGGCAAACAATTCCATCTGTGCTATTATTTTTCCCTCCGACGAGCGCTCATCTCTGCGTTAACGCGATGCTTACGGTACATACACACACACACACACACACACACACAAGCGGGACAAAAAAATGGGCGGAGCGACGCCGGTACTGTTATTGCACCACATGTTGGGTGAGGGGGGGGGAGAAAAAAAAAAATACATTCCAGGAAATCTCCCGCTTCCTGCCGCCAGCCTCATGACTACGCGGACGCTGCTGTCCTCGTACCAATGGTGGGAATTAATTGACTACAAATACTTGGTTCAAGTACTTTTTTAGGTATCCGTACTTCATTTGTACTTGTAGACCCTACATTTGCAAATCTGGACTTTGTACTCCTTACATTGTCCAAAAAAAGGCTTATTGCTTTTTTTTTTTTTTTTTTTTCTACCGCTGTGGATGATGACACAATATAAAAAAGCCTAAAAGTCAGAAAGGTAATTTTTTTTTTTTTTGCTTTGTGTCATGAGCCAAATTTTCCTGTTGTAACGCGCCACCGTTCGGGTGATGACTGTGATGCTGTCACGCGTGGGCAAGGACGGTTTTCTTTTTTCCATAAACATGACAAAATGTTGTTATTTTTGTGATTGTGATGTCTTTGCAATCATCTACCTTCAAGTTTATTCCCATTAAACGTTTCCAATTTGAATTTCTTCTGAAATTGCCCAGATGAACTTAACCCAATAGAATTTTACTGGAAACTCTCAAAAAATCTCAATGGTTATCTATCCATCCATCTATTTTCTTAGCCGCTTATCCTCACAAGGGTCGCGGGGAGTGCTGGAGCCTATCCCAGCTGTCAACGGGCATGAATTGGGGTACACCCTGAACTGGTCGCCAGCAAATCGCAGGGCACATGGAGACGAAACCGAAATGCCGGCGAAAACCCACGCAGGCACGGGGAGAACACGCAAACTCCACACAGGCGGGTCCGGTATTGAACCCGGGGCCTCAGAACTGTGAGGCCAACGCTTTACACCTGATCCACCGTGACGCCCGTCACTGATTAACCGACTTCAACTCGAGTTTTGTGACATTCAACAACTACAAAAAAAGTCTTTGGTGGTTCAATGTTTACTTACAAGTAAGGTGCATTTTTCAGATGTACAGTAATTATTAGCCAATTTATCTTTTTTTCATGGAATTCCAGAACTTTAGGAAAAGTACGGGATCGCGTAATCTAGCTGTTGAACGATGGCGTGCAATGTGTAACCTGATTTTTCTCCTTCTCGGTGCAAGCGCTAAGTAAAGTTAAAGAGAGGGATCATTACGGTGGTTTATGAATTTTAATTCATTCTGTGACCATCTCA
Organism: Syngnathoides biaculeatus; assembly: GCF_019802595.1. Lineage (NCBI taxonomy): Eukaryota > Metazoa > Chordata > Actinopteri > Syngnathiformes > Syngnathidae > Syngnathoides > Syngnathoides biaculeatus. The sequence goes on from NC_084646.1 coordinate 9,260,054, forward strand.
AATAATCTTGGTCGGTCCAATGGAAATGAGAAGCACAATACATAGATACAATGTACGTAGAGATCATCTCATCTTCCCAAGAAGCCACAGTCATAATAGCGATTCTTTGCAGATGTTTAAAAAAATGTGCTCGTGAGTATTGCTGTATTACCTGTCTGCATGTGTTGCTCCACCATATGTGTCCAAGTATCTGTTTCTTGCAGAAGTGGTCCCCAACCACGGGCCCGGGGGCTCATTCGGTATTTGGCCGAGGCTCCTAATTTTACAATTTTTCTCAAGCCGCCAAGTTTCAAGCAATCTGTACTTCTACGGAGGTGTAGAGTTGAGTCCTTTTGGCGACTCTGCCTCAAACCCGACTGGCTGCGACCAGAAGCTCGCCAACGAGGTCGTCAACGCAGAAAGGGGAAAGGGGGAAGGTGCAAGGGTGGTAAAAATGTGGGGTACAAAAGAGGGCGATAGATGACTTTGCCGTTTACAGGGGAGATAAGACGGCGGTCGTATATCAGAGAAAGTGCGGGAGATGAACTCGAAAGGGGGGCATTATCTCCACTTGCACAGTCACAACCCGACAAGATCCACACGGGCTCATCTCGCGCAGATGATGCAATCTCTCGCCGGGCTTCCAGAGGAAGATGACCGGACGGAGCCGCCCCGGCACGGACGAGTCCCGCTTTGCCGTTAACGGAAAACGAGCTCGCGGGATGACTGTGCTGTTGTTGTCGTGTCATGTTGAGGGGGAAAGAAAAAAAATAATAATAATCCAGCTGCTGCCAAATGTCGGTTCTCGTTTTCGCATCCCGCAATTCACAAGCAGAAGGTTTGTGTTCAAGCACGTCGGGAGCCAACAGAGGCCAAAGTTCACAGCCGCATGTCACGAGTTGAAATTTGAAATCATTCGCTCATTCTCTCCTCCCTCTACGGGAATTTTTATAGAGTGGAGCTACCTTGAAAGTTGCACAAAATATGAACTTAAAAATCGCCGTGCAGTGATAATGAAGCAGGGCGCGAGTGAATCATTCGTTTGTCAAAAACGGGCAAAAAGAGTTCTCGAAAACATCCGAAGACAGTGTTGCTTCCATCCATTTTTTGGGTTTCCGTCGCGAACATTTGACTGATCTTATTTCTAACCAGGGGGCGCCAAGAAAGTGAGCGCTAAAAAGAACTCATTAAAGAAAAGAGCTCGTGCACCTACGTCATAAAATCACGTGACTTTTGTTTACGTCGCCATATTGCCGGTCAAGCTGAGCATCGCTCATTGCTAAGTCAGTTGGAGACGACACGACGCCCAGAGTCATGTCGGATACCGTCAGACGTTTAGAAGGTGAAAATGAACGACGGTACGTGGAAAAATGAGATAAACTCGGCCCAGAGGACCCGTATTTAATGGCGAAGTCGATGTTTTCGCCGATAAGAAATTGGACTGTTAATTCGTTTCTGCTTGTCTCGGACAACTGGATCTACACACGGTTCTGATGAGTAAGTCGTCGAGATTTACACGGAAAAGTTTGAAAGTGTATAAAAGTCTGGACACATACAAATACTTTGTTGCTGCATCTGTCCTCAATCAGGAATAAATCCCACATAGTGACCGTCTCGGCGGCTCGTGAACGCGGAAGCGTGTTCGGCCGCACGTTAACCTTTGGTGGAATCCATCGATGTTTTGACTAGTATTCAATACAAATACCAATATTTAAATAAATGACCGCTGATTTTATACAAGCTCGCATTCATTAACTATCATTGAAAAAAATATATAAGAGGATTGAGTTGTCTCCATGGAACGTACACGGAAGCGATTGGGGCCACACTTAACCTCCGTAAACCTCTGCGACAGACAGTTTTGTTTTTTTTTTTTTTTTTTTAACACGCATTGTTCTCAAACGTACGGAAGCCTATTGCTGCCACACCCAAAAAAAGTCTGCAGTACGGAAGCTGCCAGTAATACGCTTGCCAACTTGGCATTATAAATACTTCTTGGGAATGTGAGATTGAGAATAATAATTCCTACCTGAAATGAAGCGATCGCTACACAAACATGTGCGTATTTTGGTTGGGGCAACATCCATCACCTTTAATTGCCGAAATCCATCGATATTTTCTGGTCTTTTCAGATGGTATTCCATAGAATATCTAACATTTGAATATCTGTCTCGTCTGTTGTGACAACCAAGAGCACAACAGCTCTCGGGTATTGTAAATATACACATACTAAAACGTAATAAAATAATACTCACTGGTATATATTCATTATGCTGAGTGAAAACCAACTAATATTACTTCATCTTTTTCAAGAGATTCTTAGCAAGATAGAAGAAAAGATTCTTCACGTATTTGTGTAAGCACAACACTGCCCCCAGGTGGCTAAACTGTGCACACCAGAAGGAGCAGCACAATGCCAATGGGCACTCAAACATGAACTTCGACGCACAAAATGTTATGACTGCGTTTTTTGAAGTACAATATCGCAGTGCTTGTCTTGTTTTCAATGGGAGAGACGAATTGCGATAGGACTGTTTTGAAATTCGATTCTTAGGTGCCGGTACGACGCTATTTGGGTCAGGTTTTCACAGTTAGCGCGGCCTTCCGAGGGAAACCATAACACCGAAAACGAGTCGGCTTTGCCGCGCGAGGATCCTTAACTCGTTCCATATGAGCGCCGCTGAGACGGCCTTTGTTGTGATTTGTAAGGCTGCGGTCGACTGCGCGGACGCGCGCTGGATCCGGCGGTCGCGACCGGCCAAACACTCGCAACAGCTGCGTTTGTTTTCGCACTCCGCCTCGCTCCGGTCAAGCGGAACCTTTGTCCGGACCACATTAAAGCCTCGCGATCGTCGGGCCCGTCTTCTTCGCCTCCCCGCCATCGCCCGTCTCCTATGTCACTCACATCTATTGTCCTCCCCCGTCTCTTTCTTCCTTTCTTCCTTTCTTTCTTCCTTTCTGCCTCCAGAGAACTGACGTCATTTTCAGTAAAGGCCAGCGCTCGGAGGCTTTCACCCCGCCTCCTCTGAATCCCACACCAGAATCACAGCTGACACAGCTGGGAGGAAAGTTTCTTGGGATTTTCATAACCACTTAAATTATGACAAATCACTTTTTTTTTTTTTTTTTTTAAATCCAAGGTGATGTTCATAACAGACTTTCCCCCCACCCCAAACTTCAAGCTTCCTTTTTGGGGTCAGTGGCGCAAAAACTGGAATAATCCTCTTGATTTGGATCATGTGCTTCTTGGACTTTCAAGTGTCGGGCCTTGAAATTAGGCACACCCTCCCCCCCCCATCATGAAACCCCCCCCCCCCCACACTCCCCTCAAAGCTAAGCCTAGCTAAGCCTTGAAATGAGTCAGTCTGGACCAGGTTGCTTGTCTGTCTGACCTGGCGCTAATGCGAGAAGGACCATCTGTTACTTGACAGAGCGACACCAACGCCGATTTGTCACATATGTAACAAAAACAACATACACTGGGTTGTGTGCGCGCGTTGAAACGTGGCGGGGAGGCGGCGGGCCGCGGTGGGGGGTCCTTCAGTGGGCAATCAGCATCTCCCCGCAGTGAAAAATGTATTTTGTTTGGCCAAACAGTCCGTCAGCACAAACACAACAAGCACACTCGCGCAGAAGCTGCTGTCGGCCGTGGCTCACACCCAGATTGTCACATGCAAATTCGCAGTCATGTGCCACCCCGGGAGGCTCCGCCTCTTAAAGCGACATGTATCTAAACAGTCACCACAAGTATTTTAGCTGGAATTAGATTTGTGTGCGTTCAAACCTGTTTACAATCTGTTTTAAAACTGTATTTGAATATGTTCTATTGTGTTCCTGGTACATGGCAGAGGTAAAAATATTTGAAAAATGTTTTAATAAGTCCCTCTACTTTGTGGATGTTCACATATTGGAATGAATCAGAACCTGTCCTTCAGAAAATTCTTGGTCAAGTAAATTAATTTAAATATTAAAAACAAGCTCCGTTTTCCAATTGAGCATCTTTCATCCATCCATCCATTTTCTTTGTTGCTTATCCTCACGAGGGTCACGGGGAGCGCCGGAGCCTATCCCAGCTGTCGACGGGCAGGAGGCGGGGTACACCCGGAACTAGTTGCCAGACAATCACAGGGCACATGGAGACAAACGGCCGCACTCACAATCACACCTACGGGCAATTTGGATTCCAATTGATGTTGGATATTTTTGGGATGTTTTAGGAAACCGGAGTACCCGGAGGAAACCCACGCAGGCACAGGGAGAACATGCAAACTGCACACAGGCGGGTCTGGGATTGAACCTGGGACCTCAGCACTGTGAGGCCGACGCTTTACCAGCTGATCCACCGCGCCGCCATCTTGCATCTGGACCTTTTTTTTTTTAATAAAAAGAAATGCATTTTTTATTTTTGTTTTTGTGGTAAAATATAAACAAAACAAAATGCAAAGAACAACAGCTTTTCCATTTTGGTTTGAATCAAATGGTAAAGCGTTGGCCTCACAGTTTTGAGGTCCCGGGTTCAATCTCGGACCCACCTGTGTGGAGCTTGCGTGTTCTCCCCGTGCCTGTGTGGGTTTCCTCCGGTGCACTCCAGCTTCCTCCCAAATTCCAAAAACATGCAAGATTAATTGGACGCTCTAAATTGCCCCAAGGTGTGATCGTGAGTGCGTCTGTTTGTCTCAATGTGCGCCGCGATTGGCTGGGGACCAGTTCAGGGCGTACCCCGCCTCCTGCCCCTCGACAGCTGGGATAGGCTCCGGCACTCCCCGCGACCCTTTTGAGGATAACCGGCAAAGAAAATGGATAGATGGATGGATGGTTTGGAAATGCAAAATGGAAATTAAAAATGACATCAATGTTAAAAAAATACAAAAACACAGAATTTACACACACACACATACAGTTGCTGTTTCTGGTATGAGCAATACGTGTGGCTTCACAGAAAAGATTACTGAAATGGTTTTCTATTGGAGTCATGCCATAGGAAGCTTTGTATGGGGAATTTGCGCCCCCTTGTGGATGCAACCGCTGTATTCAAACCTCAAGCAAGCTGCCCGTAACACACCGGTGATAAGCCAAGCGGGACAAACAGTTGGGCGCCCACAAAAGTCACACCTATCTGCACGCTTTAAGAAAGAGAGAGCGAGTGAGCGAGAAGAGAAAAACATCACATTCTGTAGTTGTGTTGGGAAATCAAACTGAGCCAGTGACGCACACAACAAAACACACGCAGCAAAAAAAAAAAAAAAATTAAATAAAAATGAGTAACACGAACCGGAATATGCAAATAGATACATAACACGTTCGAAACCGCCATATTGCGATAACTTGGCGTTGTTAACGGGACCACACACACACACAAACAAACACGATTACACACATCACAATGCGGACTTGATCCTTGTCATGCGTCCCGACTAATACCAACAGGCACACTTTGTGTGCATATGTGTGTCAAAAATGTGAGCAACTGAGCACACTCACAAGCAAAATCCATGCAAAATAAATCAAATGAAATATTTGCGCATATTGCCTACTATAGAACTGTTTTGTTATTAAAATAAGTTTTCAAATTGGGGTCCCCGGACAACAAAAACATGTTTTCGTACATAAAAATATATCTTCGCACGGAGACAGTCACAACTTCTCAGTAGGCTGCAGTAATATGCAGAGGACAAAGAATATCTATGAGTTATTCATATACAGCAGTGCCTCGGTTCTCAACCCCAATCCCGTCCAGAAGGCCGGTTGAAAACTGAAACGTTTGAAAAACAAAGCGTGTTTTCTCATTACAATGAATGGAAAATGAAGTAATGCGTTCCAAAACAAAATTTTTTTTTTTTTTTTTTTTAGCTTTTCCTGATAATAACCTGCATAGTAAAAATATTTGTATGGTTTAAATACTTATACTTTAAATAATATAAACCAAAGCAAAAAAAAAAAAAAATCTCGAAATTTTCATTCAAAAACCGATTTGTATGAAAACAGAGACGTTCGAAAACCGAGGTCCCACTGTATTGCATGCGCACGTGTTGCTCCACCGTTTGTTGAAATAGTCAAAACGCAGCGACACTGATGCCATTTGTTAACCCGTCTATGGCATTTTGCATCGTTTGTTAGCATCTTTGTTTAGTTGCAGTTGTGGTAACACTAGCGGTTTTCCCCAGAAGATGAAAGAAATTATACCTGAGAGAATTGGTTATTGTAAGCAGAAAACGTCATTCTTTTTGTTTGATGCTTAGTTTAACAGTAAACCTTAACTGGGAGTGGCATTAAATAGCACAATGACTTTTTTTTTGGGGGGGGGGGGATTATTTGCTATCTGCAAACTGTGGCTTGTTATGTTGTTAGTTGAGTTCACTCCACCATCCATTAAAATAAGTTTTTCAACTATTCATCTTTGGTAACACAAAAATCCTTGTAATATCTCAGCTTTGTCATTTATGATACATGACTATTTGAAATTTTGATACAGATTTTTACAAGAATCATGGCAAATGACACTCTAGAAATGGCTTCGTGGGCCACATAAAAACACGTGGGCGGCCAGATCTGGCCCCTGGCCCTTGAGTATGACACTAGTGCTTTAAGCAACGGATGAATGAACACAAATATTGGAGCAGCACATGTAGACACATAATAAAACAAGACTCACAGGCATTTATTCTATATCCTCGGCGGAGAAGAGCTCATTTTACTGCAACTTATTGAGGAGTTGTGACCGTCTCCATGTGCGGTATATCACTAGCCAAATACAGTACGTGGCAAAAACTGTGTAGTTTTGTTTAAATTATTACGTTTTATCAATGTGTATTTCAAGTAAAATATTATACTGCTTTTTTATTTGTTAACGACCACATTGCAAACATTTGGGGTTTTTAACAATGTTTTGAAAGGAATTACAAGGGTGCTTAAGGAACAATTGGCTTGTTATGAATTGAGTTGAGTTCACTCCACCATCCATTTTTTGCTTGAAAGTCAAAGGAAAAAAGATGAAAAAAAATGAAAACAGAACCACTTCTCATAATTGGAAAAACTGCTGCTTTGTTAACCTCAAAATAATGACGTTTCCACTTTAAAAAAAATGACATTATTCTTGTAAAAATGTAAAAAAAAAAAAAAAAAAAATCAATTTGTCCCAAAAAGTGTGTGAACCCGTGCGACGGAGCTGGAGCATCACCCACACACATATGGCAACCATATAACAGAACAGAACTCCCACACACGCCCGTCACCATCTGGCGCCACCGTGAGCCGCCGCCCCAGTTAAGCGAGCCGCCGCTGGGACGGACGCTCGGGTCGCGGGGGGACAATACCCGCACTTATTGACTTTTCACACCGGTCCCATTATGTGACCTAATTAGGCCCACGGTCACAACGGCGCGGCGCCGCGGGCGGCCGGACAACTTGACACATGCCGGGGGGGGGGGTCACCCGAGTGTGTAAACAGGATCTTAAGTGGGTTGATTGAATAAAAAGCGGTGGCCGGACCTATTTTCCGGGTCTATAAAAGGTGGTCTGTTGCTGCTGCACTTCGGTTCCTAATGACAACAGTCACTCTTTTAATCAAGAAGCCGTCCATCTCCCCTGAATGGGTGTCTGAATTGTCGCCATTTGAAAGCGCAGCGAGAAATAAGAATCAAGGCCTTCACAAGGAGATAAAAGCCCCTTTCACACTGGCGAGCCCCAAGCCGCCTTTGTCTCAGCCTGCTGTCCTGTCCAGACCACAGTGGACCCAAATATTATATGACCGCAACACTGGGGGAGGCACTAAAGTGCCAAGCTGGAAAAATGCAGTACCCAAAAGGCATTTTCAAAAATGGTTTTTTTTTTTTTATAATGGACGTGTATAATTTGACGGTAAACTGTGAACGTAACACTGGTGGGAATGTTTTGTCAGATTTGCGATACAAGCGCTGTATGGGGGCAGCGACGTCAACTCAACTCACTTGACAGCAAGTAGAAGTTGCCAGATAGCAAACAATGCCACAAAAAAGGAGGCGTCAAGCTGTTTATTGCCACTCTCGTGATGAAATTTTCATCCATCCATCCATTTTCTTAGCCGCTGATCCTCACAAGGGTCGCGGGGAGCGCAGGAGCCTATCCCAGCTGTCAACGGGCAGGAGGCGGGGTACGCTCTGAACTGGTTGCCAGCCAATCGCAGGGCATATCGAGACAAACGGCTGCACTCACGATCACACCTATGGGCAATTTAGAGCAAGGGTGTCAAACAGACATTGTCGTTAGTTTCTGTCTGAGGGCCATTATGACTGAAACTATGAAAATCTTTAATTGACCCATCATATTTACACATTTAATGTATCAACTAGTTTTGGAATCAGAAATCAAGGGTAAATGGTTTTTCAACTAGTGTCTATGTTTGGTAACACAAAAATGCTTGCAATATCTCACCGTCATCATTTATGATATGACAGTTTGAAATTTTGGTTCAAATGAACAAAAATCATGGAAGTTGATGGAAATTATTTCCCTTTGTGGGCCACAAAAAATCATGCCGTGGGCCGCATCTGGCTGCCAGGCCTCGAGTTTGACATCTGTGATTTAGAGCGTCCAATTTATGTTGCATGAAAAACTGAGTGCACCGGAGAAAACCCACGCAGGCACGGGGAGAACATGCAAACTCAACGCAGGCGGGTCAGGGATTGAACCCGGGTCCTCAGGACTGTGAGCCCAACGCTTTCCAGGTGAAACACCGTGCTGCCCCTTGAAATTTTCAGTCAAATTAAACATAAAAAAAAAATGAATCACTTATTGTGGATTTAAAACAACCGCATAACTTTGTCTAAGGAAAGTCTGCTTAGCTTAATGCTAACAAACAATGCAAAACACCATGGGCAGGCTCATAAATAGCATCGAGACTGCAGCTTTATAACTCTTCAAATAATTGATATTTAACACACATGGTGGCGCAATACAGACAATGTAACAATGCACACAGCTATCTTTTCGTCCTGTGTGAAAAACAACTTTTACTGCAGATAACTGAGGAGTTGAGACCACCTAAATAAACGTGTGCATCATAGTTTACGTTCGCCGTGTTTAATGCTCACCCTAAATGACGTCACTGCCCACAATACAGGTTTTGCCTTGCATTGTGGGATATGGCAGTCATTTTAGCCAAAAAAAAACAAAGACAGAGCCACTGATGTTGAGTACGGAAGCGTATTGCTGCTACACCAAAAAAAAAAAAAGGGTCACTTTCACGTTATAACGTGATGTTTCACATTATAAGGTGTATGTTCCGTGTTATAACATATGTTTCACGTTATAATGTGGTTAATTACATGCCATAAGGCGAATCATTTCATGTTATAACGTGAAAAGTTTCACGTTATAACGTAATTCATTTCATGTTATAGTGTGAAGCTTTCATGTTGTAACGTAGATTCGTTTCACGTAATAATGTAGAAAATAACAAATAAATACATTTCACTTCTCTTCATGCCGTCCTCCAAAAGGCAATTATTTATAGTTGTACTCCATTTTCTACTACATTACTACATGTTCTTGCTCCATGCGTAAGAGGAAATCTTCGGGTACACCGAGACTCGGTAAAAACCTCACCAGAACCACGTTTTGTGCAACACTCAATGAGAGTCCACTTGTGTCTTCCTGTATGCCACCTTGGAAGGATGTTGACGCCAACTTTTCAGGTTATAATGTAGAACTTATTGAGTTTTACCGTGATATGTTTCACGTTATAATGTGATAAATTACATGTTATAACGCGGTTCATTTCACATTATAACATGAAACGCTTCATGTTATATGTGAAATGAATTATGTTCTAACATGAAATGATTCACATGATAACATGTAATTAATCACATTCTAATAACATGAAACATCTACCTTATAATGTGAAACATTTCACGTTATAACATGATAGCGACTTTTTTTTTTTTGGTGTGGCAGCAATACGCTTCCGTAGTTCAGCCTTCGCGGGACAAGAAAAATCAAAAGTTCTGAGACTTCCCTGGTCATCGCATGACTTTTCGTAAATAAAAAAAAAATGTTATGTTATCCAAAGTAATTTTATTTTTCAAAAAAATTCTTCATGCGTCTACCCGAGTACTTTAGTCACCTCTGGTGAGCAATAATGGAAAGAGCAAACACAATCAAAAAAGTAGAATGGCGGCACGTGATGGCCAAATCTGAAACAGGATGTAAGAATGAGAAGTTGTCTTGCGCTCCTTCAAAGAGTTCAAAGCGCGTTGTCAAGTCATCAAAACACACCACGAGCAAGTTCGGGAAGGCAAACACTAAAAGACGTCACCGGGCATCAGCCTCCGACCAGCACTTCTCCCTACATAAAAAGCGAAAGAGGAAGGAGGAGTGCTCAATCAGCTTTCTTTTTCACGTTTTTTTTCTCAATGGCCGTGGCACCGTTGTGGAAATTCTGAGTCCCTTCCGCCCGCTTTCCCCGCCGACGGTCACTTCTGCATTTCCACCTCGTGACCTTTTCAAGTTATCGAACTATTCCGCCGGTGGCGCGCGTATAACGCGTTCTCTTTCATTCATGGATTCGCTCGCGGCCTAATTGGATTTCTTCCTCAGTCAGTGTGTGTGTGTGTGTGTGTCTGAAAGAGGGAAAGAGACAGAGAGAAAGAGAGAGTGAGAAAAAGAGGAGTATAAACACACCATTGTTGGGTCAAAGTCGTAAAAACGGAGTGCGGTCAACCGCTGAGATGTTTGCGCGTCTGTCACAAGGAGGTTTAAACGCGGCGGTCATGTTCTTTGTCAGCGTAGCGGGCGCAACCTCGGAACTTTAAAACTGTGAAAATGATCACGTCGCAATTATCGACCCCGTCGAGCTGTGCAAAAACACGATGAAAAATGCCCCGAGAAAAAAACTGTTGAGGTTCGAGATCCGAGTGACCTACCTCGAGAAATTTTTTGTGGTCATGGGTTATAAAGTTTATCGTCAAACTAAGTATATATAAAAAAAAAAAAAAAGGCGACGCCGAATTGTGTATTTAAAAAAAAACGCACAGCTTTGCTTAATGCTAACAAACAATGTAAAGTGCCATCGACTGGCGAACGAATTAGCACACCGCGTTGTTATACAGTAATAACCCTTCACGCTACGGGTGTCACTCATTTTTCTCGCACGCCACATTCTTGTTTATCTTCAGAGGGCTGCTATGAATATGAAACATAAATATTCAGTCATCTCGTAGTATTTACATCATCAATTTATGAACTAGTTTTGGAATGTGTTTTTCAACTATTCATGTTCGGTAACACAAAAACGCTTGTAACATCTCAACTTTGTCATTTATGATACATGACAATTTGAAATTTTGGTACATATTTTTACAAGAATCATAGAAATTGACACTCTAGATTTGGCTTCGCGGGCCACATAAAAACACGTGGCGGGGCCAGATCTGGCCCCCGGGCCTTGAGTTCGACACCAGTGCTTTCAGCAATGGATAAATGAACACAAACATTGGAGCAGCACATGTAGACAGATAATAAAACAAGACAGAGTCTAATTTTACTGCAACTTATTGAGGAGTTGTGACTGTCTCGATGTGCGGTATATCACGAGCCAAAACTGTGTAGTTTTTTTAAATTACTGTGTTTTATCAATCTGTATTTAAAGTAAAATATTATACTGCTTTTTTTTTTGGTTAACGAACACATTACAAACATTTCGGGGTTTTAAAGATGTTTGAAAGGACTTAGGAACAATTAAACCAGGATCTCGAGGGCACCACTGTACATCGAGATCACCAATCATATTGGTTATTAAATGTAATTTCAGATGTATCATCTTGTGAGGATGAATTTGAAATGTCCCATTACTAATGTACTTTTTGTTGTGTTTCCATATCGAGTGCTTCCGATTCTGAAGCCGCGCGGGCAGATTAAGTTGACATGGCAACAGACAGAACCTGAAATCTGATTGGGTGAAAAAAATAGAGTACTTACTTAGGGTACTAATAGAGTACTTCTACTAAAGTACAGAAGGTGAGTACAGTACTTTGGCCACTTGTGCATGTGGACCTGTTTTTGCAAAAACAGCACGAGAGGTCCCGTGGGAGTCCGCTAATAATAATGAGTCAACTCTATGATAAGGGCACTCCCACCTCATCTCTGACCCGAACTGTTGGAACTGATAGGCGTGGTGGCGGTGATTACGGTAATCAGGTCCGACGCTGCCCCCACCCCCGGCCCAGTTTTGTTTTTTTTGTGAACAACAGCCATGGTTTCATAACATCGTCCACCTTAAAGCGGGAGAAATGTCAAAGTGACATGACCGGGATAAACGCCGACGATTTGTGACAGGTCACGCAAAATCCTTCAAGCTTCAAGCTGAGTTATTTTTATTTAACAGAATTACGAAATCCGTCAGGACTCCGAATGGGACAATTCCTGCAGTATATTAATAAATTAAAACTGTTTAATACTAATAGATGCTTGAAAATACAATTATTAGAGCTCCCCTATTGCAGTGCCATATCATGGGTGGCAAAACTATGGCTCGTGAGCCGCATGTGGCCTGCTCCATTCTTTCATAAGGCCCGCCAGTACGATATTATTTGTTGCATTGATTTGGCAGTTTATGCTCCCCAAATTATTTAATCTAAACGGGATTCATTCACTTGAATGCATTTATTTTTATCAGTTTATCTCATTCAGTAATTTGGTAATTTATTTTGAACAATTTTACACTTGCATTTAACATTCTTTTAATTTTAGTAGTAAATTGGTTGATAAATTACAATTAATACAATTTTTTTTAAATGATGAATTATTTTATTGAATTCCACTTTTATTGCATCAATGTAGTGTGCCCCCCTTAAAATTGGATAATCTATTTCATTAAAATCTATTTGTTCATTTAGGTAGTTAATGAATGTGATAATTTGTTAAAATATCAGTTAAGTCTGTGACATGCATTAAAAATATTTGAAATAATTATTTGAATAATTACATGTAAATTAATTACAATTATGCTCACATGAGGGCATCAAAGTATCTCAATTGCTCTTTTTTTTTGCCCACTTCGCTCAAGCGGCAGCACAACTGAAGCTCGCTCGGTACAGAAATTTTGGCTCACAACACGGCGCAAAAAATACGTATATCAAGCTTCGCAACTCTAGAAGCAGTAAGATCGAACACTCCTTGGTCAAGGGACCATTATAAATTCTTGACCATTTTAGGCCATCTTGGGCCGTTTGAGGGAGACCACAAAAAAGCAAATAGGTGAGTTTTTCAAGGAAAAAGCTGCAGATAGTTTCCATAGGAAAAAAATTGCATTAAATACCAAACGACACATATTCACAGAAATTAATTGAAAATGATTATGTCCCCTTTTAAAAAATATATATATATATCGTGACATTTTGTACTAGTTTTGCAGCGTGACCAACGTCCAATATTTGCACACTTAAGGGTTCGTTTATCGTTACATAATTTGACTGAAGTCCTCCAGCTCACCTTGTAATCTTATTTACTGCCCCGCAGCTGTTACGACACCGTAAAAGTCGCGAGGCATGAGCAGACGCCTGGCGCTGAAGGACCCGAGCGAGCGGGTTCTCCGTAACCTCCCCCAAGGCCTGCGAACAATGGTCGGAAAGAGTCCAGCCAGCAGCGAGGATGCGAGCGGCAGGATGTTCGGCGGGCCGCGCGCCGTGACCGTTGGGGCAAACTCCGACGACTTGCGACTGGCACGCTTGGCGTCACGTCGCCTTCGAGTTGCAAACGTCCCGAAACATGCACGGCAAGATCCCGTTGCAGTGATCATTGATCATAGGAGAGGTTTAAAAAAAAAAAGCAAAGAGGAAAAGTGGGGCGATAACCAGTGTCACGGGGTTAGCCACAGTCTTACTTTTAAAAAAGGGTTTCATGTAGGAGGAAAAAAAAATCATTATTCTGAGCATGAATTTGCAGTTTTCGAGATGAAAAAGTGATCGTTTTTCAAGAATATTACAAGAATGGAGCTGTTTGGTTGCAGCAAAAAGTTCAGGATAGACTTGCATCATTTTTTCGAATCAAACTTGTGACATCCATCCATTTTCTTAGCCGCTTATCCTCAAGAGGGCCGCAGGGAGTGCTGGAGCCTATCTCAGCTGTCATTGGGCAGGAGGCGGGCGGGGTACACCCTGAATTGGTTGCCAGCCAATCGCAGGACACATCAAGACAGACAAACAGTCGCACTCACAATCACACCTAGGGGCAATTTAGAGTGTCCAAATAATGTCGCATGTTTTTGGGATGTGGGAGGAAACCGGAGTCCCCGCAAGAAACCCACGCAGGCACCGGGGAGAACATGCAAACTCCATGCAGGCGGGAGAGGGATTGAACCCGGGACCTCACAATTGTCACAAAACACGTCCCAAAAACATGCAACATTAATTGGACACTCTAAATTGCCCCTAGGTGTGATTATGAGTGCGACTGTTGTCTGTCTCTATGTGCCCTGTGATTGGCTGGCAACCAGTTCAGGGTGTAACCAGCTGGGATAGGCGCCAGCACGTCCCGCGACCCTTGTGAGGATAAGCGGCAAAGAAAATGGATGGATGGATGGATGGATGGATATTTAGAACACATTTTTTGAGGAAAATGGTTTTTCAATGAAAATTCTATTACGAGGATGAAGTAGCATTTTTCAAGACAATTTTTTATTTCCAAAACAAGTCTGAATAGTAGAAGATTTTTTTTTTTTTTTTAAGATTCTTCTTTCTGGATAAAAAGAGGTTATTTTTACCAACAAATAAGTGATATTATGAGAATGACGTTGCATTTGCTTAAGAAAAAAAGTTGAAATATTTTTCAAATATACTGCATTCTTCTTATCTGAACCACCACTGGTGGTTTTTTGTTTTGTTTTGTTTTTGTTTGTCGCAAACTACGATGGTCCCTGCAGTGAACACATCCAAAAGGAAAGCAAATCTCGTTTGACAGGCAGACGGTCAGGAATGTTCGAACGTTACGTTGGTGGCGACATCTTGAGCCTGCAACAGATGAATTCATTTTACATTTTCCTACAGGCGGAAAATAGTTTTGCAATTAAAGCCACGTGAACGACAAACGAAAGATTCAGAGCTCGCGCTGTATTTCCTGTCAGCGAAAGACTTGAGGCAGGTTTTCGCGGCGGGCCCACAGTGACAAAACGCAGACGCTGACGTGCGGCGACCTCGCATTTAGCCTGTGACACACATCGGGAGTCATTTCTGGGATTCTGAAGTCCGGGGAGTCGGGCTTCTCTGTCAGTGTGAGGTCAGCGCTCCTCCCAGTGGTGTTACCCAAGGTCACGGGCCAGTTTGTGGTTTTTTTTGGGACGCAAGGAGGAAGGATATGTCGGGCATGTGACAATCAGCTTTGTTTTGTAAAAAGCCTTCAATTCTTGAACTCTCCCCAAGTTCTGGTCCCATCCTTGACGGCGACTCTGGCAAGCCAAGGCCAACATCTGCTAGCGTCTTTAACAAGACTGCAAGTACCTGTGATTGCCTCGAATGAAAACACAGTACACAGCAGACTAAACACTTGTGTGTACTGTGAATCCGTTTATTTTGGACTAGACACCTCACGATAGGTCGAAGGCTACAGAAGTACAAAAGGATCACATAACACAGCGGTCCCTTTACTTTTTTGCACCGCAGATCAGTTACAACGAAATACATATTTTAATTCACTGGCATAGAAATAAATAAAAAACAATGATCAGATACTATACAGGTTGTCCGAAAGTTCAATTTCAGTTTCAGGTATCATTTGGACACGTGAGGCCAGCAGGATTTGTCAGCTTGAAGCGTTGCAGTTTTTGTAAGCATGTCAGTCTCTCGCCCACGGAGCAGTAATTGAAATAGGAGCAGTGTCGTTCAATTGCTGCCTGGGAAGACGTTTTCTGGCTGCGGTTTGATGAATTCCGGGAGCAGGCGTTGAGACGAAGCCAGGGAAAGTCTATCCAGAAGGCTGCACGGGGGTTTCAAAGGCTTGAAGTGGAAGATTATGATGAATTGAATGCAGGTAAAGCTTTACCACCTTCCGAAGAACCGAACTTTTATCGATGGTGAGGTCCGGTGCAGCCAACTGTAAAGACTTTCTTTGGCTTTGCTCTCGAAGTTTTCCGTTTGTATCAGTTGCGGTAGCAGGACCATAAACTACTGCATACTATAGTTTCAAGGCTCAGTACTTAGCAAGGTACTGAGCCTGTACTGCAAAACTCGTGTCTCAACGTGTCACGTTCCTCATGATGGAGGATTGCAAATGCAACGTCACCAACAACAAAGTCCTGACCAGTCTCCATCAAAGACTGTCCCAATCCATCAAGGAAAGTCATTCACCTCCCCCGCTGGGCAACAACAACAACCCTACTGAGACCACCACCCTCAGATTACACACCCACCAGACCTACAGTATATTGGGAGATGCCACATTTATAACTTAGAACTGAAGAAGCCTTTCTGATTACAGGTGAAATGTCTTCAACAAACAAGAATTTGCCTCAACTGTACTTGAAAGACTGAGACTCTACCAGGGAATTTCTTTAGGCCGTAGCCTTGTCTAAAAGGAAAAAAAAACAGCTTTGCCACCATATTGTAATTGTAAAGGGAATAACTTGCTTTTTGGGGGTTGGGGGGATGGGGTGGGGGTCAAGTACTCGTGGATTTTTGCGATTAGCGCGGGAGGCTGGGTCCACGTGCCCGTTACTCACCCAGTGTCGGGGGCTTCCCTCCTGGGAGCGAGCCTGGTACCTCTGCAGGGCCACCCCTCCGTCGCCCTCCAGCAGCAGCGTGCAGTCCAGGTCGGGGGAGTGGTGGCCGGTCACCGGCGGCCAGGGTAAGATGGTAGCCAGCGGGTAGTGGGAGATCATGCTGACCGTTTGCCTCAGCTCTCGCGGAACCACCGCATTCTCCGGCCTGGACGGGGTCCAGAACCACGAGTCCACTTTCTGCTGTTTTGTTTGCTGGGGGTGCCGCTGCGCGTGGAAGTCGGCTCGCCAACACCACTGAAGCGCGCGAGTGATTAAAACTCTGTTGTCTCTCCTTTTTTTTTTTTCCTCCCCCCCACCACCATTCATCCCGGTCCGAGGGAGGAGGGAGGCGGGGAGGGGAAAAAGGACAGGAAGGAGGAGCCGTCGCAAAAGCACCGCGGTGAACTTAAAGACAGGAAAGCTGCGATAGACGGCAGGATGTTGTGCCAAGAGTGTCGAAGAATCCAAAACAATTGAGCCACATTTTCCTTTTTCCACTGAAAGGAAGGAAAGAAAGATTTATTTGGGACGCTTACACAACCTAATGAGAGAAATCCTGCCCTTACAAAGCTCCCTGATGGCAGAAGTGAAATCGAAATCATCTTTTCAACTGTAAAACAAGTCAATTCAGACATTTGCTTCTCAATCGGCCGGCATGGTGGCGCCGTTGTAGAGCGATGGCTTCACAGTTCTGAGGACCGGGGGTTCGAGTCCCGGGCCTCCCCCTGTGTAGAGTTTGCATGTTCTCCCCGTGCCTGTGTGGCTTTTCTCCAGGCACTCCGGTTTCCTCCCACATCCCCAAAACAGGCATTAATTGAAGACTCTAAATTGCCCGTAGGTGTGAGCATTGTTTGTCTCCATGTGCCCTGCGATTGGCCAGCAACCAGTTGAGGGTGTACCCCGCCTCCTGCCCGTTGACAGCTGGGATAGGCCCCAGCACTCCCCACGACCCTCGTGTGGATAAGCGGCTAAGAAAATGGATGGATGGATGGATGGATGGATGGATGGATGTCTGCATTCATTTGGGAACGTTGTCACGGCAACTTTGGGACAATGTGGGAATTTGGGGGGGAAAAAATTTGCAAGAAGTGAACAGTTTGAAGTTGGAATGTGAAAGAGGAGGAATTGTGCTGCTCATTGTCTATCCGACCATCCATTTTCTTTTGCCGCTTATCCTCACGAGGGTCGCGGGGAGCGCTGGTGCCTATCTCAGCTATCATCGGGGAGGAGGCGGGGCACACCCCGAACTGGTTGCCAGCCAATCGCAGGGCACATGGAGACAGACAACCAATCGCTCTCACAATCACACCAAGGGGCAATTCAGAGTCTCCAATTAATGTTGCGTGTTTTTGGGATGTGGGAGGAAAACCGGAGTGCCCACCCGGAGAAAACCCACGCGGGCACGGGGAGAACATGCAAACTCCACACAGGCGGTTCCGGGATTGAACCCGGGACCCCAGAACTGTGAGGCCAACACTTTCTAGCTGATCCACCGTGCCACCTTTTACTAAACAGCAAACTCAAAATGAAACTCATAAAAATATAATGTGCAAACTGCCGCCCTCATTATGTAATACACTTGAATTAGCTTTTTTCACATGCAAAAGATGGAACTGAAACAAAACATTAGCATTATTATCTCTGCAGAGGCAGATTCTTTTTAAATAGTTCCAAGTTATTGTTTTACACTACCCGCACACTTCTTTGCTAACTTACACCGCGAAGCACACAATTCAGTGACACCGTAAGCGTGCAAAGGCCAAACATAATCAATGTGTAACATTTCTGCTGAAATGAGACTCCGCCCATTTATGTGTGCGCGCGTGGCGTGTGTGCGTGCATGTGTGACGGAGTCAAGGGTCAGTCATGCGTAAAACCCGACTCGTCGAGAGGATTAGGCCAGAGCTGGCGCACACAATGCGCGTGGAATCGGCAGTTAATGTAGCGCGGCACGCTCGTCGCACTTCCTACAATCAGACTTTACATCCCGTTGTTTTTAGGGTAAATAAACAACCCGCAGTGTCAACACACACACACACAGAGTACCGCGGCATCAACATGCTTTCTGTCATGACTCATAACGCTGACTCAGTCGGACAAAATTCCTGTCTCAATACAATGCGCCTCCTCCTAAAATACGTTTGTGTATATATAGCGAGTGAGTCACGGCCACTTAAGAAACATATCAATCATTAAAATGCCTCCGCAACGGGGACGTGATAGCCCGAGCGTGTGTGTGTGTGTGAGGAGAAATAGCAAATCACCCAGTAATGCCCGGGATGGAGCGTTCTCCTTCCTCCGCTTCCTGTCGCACTTTGAAAACGCCGCTGGACGGACATTCGACTTCCAGTCGCTCGACGGGGCCTGTTGGAACATCGACATTGCATGGAAAATATTGCTCCGGAGGCAAATATGTGGAAAATGTGGTTGTACAAGAAATCCAGCCATCAACATGAAGTGATTGTAACATCATAGACCTAAAACTTTTATCTATGTGAATTCCTCTATTCTTTTGCTGTGGAAACTATTCCCAGGAAGAAAAAAAAAACATTGTCTGCATGTATTTTGTGCTTTCTATAATGTTTAAAAATGCAAATTGATGTCAAGGAAGTATGGAGAAGTGAGTTATCTTGATTGTTCTATGATACGAAGGTATGTTGAAGGTATGTATGTTAATAGAGCGAAAACTTTATCTATTTGAATTCCTCTATTCTTTTGCTGTGGAAACTATTCCCAGGAAGAAAAAAAAAACATTGTCTGCATGTATTTTGTGCTTTCTATAATGTTTAAAAATGCAAATTGTTGTCAAGGAAGTATGTAGAAGAGAGCTATCTTGATTGTTCTATGATACAAAGGTATGATGGGGAGGAGCTAAGTTTAGTCTGGGTTGTCGGTGGAAGTTACAGAAGGTCTGTAATTTTTTTAAGAGTGGGTATTAAAAGCCATTCATGGGCAGGGTGGGAATTTTTTGCATTATTGAGATAAAAGTCTCCTAACAGGCCACAATCAAGGAAATAACACTTATTTTTCGTTTATGGCTAAGTTATATGATAACTTTATTAATTTATAATCTCATCCCGAAAAATGGGACGGTGCCCGCGAGAGGGTACTTGGGTTTTTTTTTTTTTAGTAGATCGTCCCAAAACCCAGAATCAGAAACAGATTAAAAGAGTTAAATATTGTGATATACTGAAGGATATAATGCGTGAAAATCATGATGTCCCGAAAATGGGATGCTGCCCACAAATGGGTTAAAAAGCTCTTGGAAACAAACAACAGTGGCGTCATTATTTGTTGACAATATGATTTTTACATAATGTGGATGATAAACACTTGCACTTTCAGTGCTTTTTTTTTTTCAAAATCATTGAAGCCATTTATTTTTTAAAGGTAATATAAGACAAGTTTGAGTTCATATTTAAAAGTGTTTTGGGTTATAGCTTGTGGTACTATTGGTGTTCAGACTGCAACCTGGGGGCCATTCGAGGTCTCCATTCCTTTTTTTTTTTTTTAATTGGCATGCATCACAGACCAGAAAAAAAAACAAAAACCATTTGGTACAGCCCGTATCGTATGGCTGCGTTGTAGTGCAGTGTTTACTTTCGATGCTGGGGTGAAAAGACAAGACGTTCATTCTTAACTCTCACTTCCTCATTTCCAACAACACAACATTTGGTGAAATGTGACATGATCGAGGTCATCTTAGTTTAGAATGCTCCTGTTTTGGGCCTAAATGCAGAGATGTGATTCTGTTGCTCCAAAATTTAAAGGTGGATCTATTCCAGAGAATTACAAAGCCGCCCCCACCGCGAAATCCTGAAAAACTTTTGATTTTTGGCTTTACTAGCTAGCTTTTTTGAACCTCTTATTTCACAAATATTCTTGATTCACATAAATTTGCCTACAGTTTTAAATCATTTAAAATATGTCAAAGTGACCCTTGATCCTTTGTACACATGCTTGGTTTTATTCATTTAAAAAAAAAAGTTATAAATATGTTAAGGAGCCGTGTAAACTAGTTGCTATTCACAGCAGAACTTTGTTAGTGTACATAAAAATGAGAATTAAACAAACAAATCACAATTGCCCACCTTATTCCAGGCTGGGGACGTGACTTGAAATGAAAGTTTCCCTCTCCATGAAGCCAGAACTCATTTCTATTTTTATAAAAATTTGCGTCTTATTCTTCTACTTCCTGCCATTTTCTCGTACTTGATCTTCGCGGGGGAAATAAAAAAAATCGTGACTCACTTCCGGGATCAAATGACGTATTTGTGACGTAAGACTCTTGTTTTTGGCTTGGGCGATTTAAAAGCATACTCCTTGCCTTTAAACGTAGGTTCTTTATTCAATGACTCGTAAATCTGCTGATTATTTTTAATTCTTATTTTTATGATGCCCCCCACACACACACACGCTTTGCCCAGAGTTAGTCACTTCCGGGTCGAGCCGATGTGCCGTGACGTGCGTGACGTGCGTGACGTGACGTGATTTCTGCCCATCCGTGTGAAAGTAACCATGTCATAGAGACTATTTAATTTAGTTTTGTAATTTTTGCTCCGATACAAGATAAATGAGTAAAGTGTGGAAATCCTCAGGTCCTGTATGAAGGCCTTTGAACCACTGTCTTCTGCACCACATGTCAACACTGCCCCCTCTTGGTTGGAATAGGAACACGAAGAAAGTCAAAAGAAAGGAGCAAAATATTCCAATTACAGCCAGCAGATAGCAGCATAACGCCGCACAGGGCTATCATGAGTCTCAGCCAACGCGAAAAAGAAAAAAATTAATTACAAACACGCATACTCATCATTTACAATAAACAGAATCAATAATTCTCGTCGTATGCGTTGATCTCAGTAAAACTGCATCAATACCAAACAATCCGCATTTCGCTTGGCTACAGAGATTCCGATAAGAATTTGTATGTTGATATTCGATATTTTTTTTAACGACATCACCGTTTTCCTGTTTTCTGATTGGCTGGTGACAGCAAAACTGTTCGACTGGAAAAATTCATTCATTCTTTCATTGAATGATAAAAATCTCTGGCGAGTTTTTATGTGTTGTATTGCATTTTTAAAAATGTGTTTTGTCCGTTTATTAGATCAATCCAAATAATGTTTCTCTTGTCAGTTCCTTCATACATTTTTTTTTTGGGGGGTGGGGGGGTGGGGGTTTCCAAACGGGTCCCAGATGTCTGCAACCAGCACAAGGCCCTGCTTTATCTCCAAATTTGCGCCGTCATGTCCTCTCGCAGACGGGAAGTGTAAACCGGCAGGTGGTCCTCCTCCACAATCACCTGCCCCCCAACCTCGGATTCATTAACAGAGGCTGCCGGTTCCCTTTCAAGTCGGAGCGCCGCCGCCGGCCGCGCAGAACCGCCGGAGGCCGTCTGCAGCTCCTCGGCAGGAAGTTCACGAGAACTGGATTGTGGTAGCTTGTTTGTGCTGAGTCCGCGCATCAATAAACACTCAAATATCCTTCACTTGGGGTTTTCAGTGAATATGACATGAAAAATAATCAACAGTTATTCGATGTACTAAGAAAACAAAAAGGCTACATATAAAACCATTTTTTTCTGTTGTTACATATGTTGTTGTTTTTTTTTTTTTTTATTTAAAAAATTGTAGATCAGGAGCCCCTGACATGACATGAGAGGTGGGGTTCAAATCCCGGAGTCTGCATGTTCTCCCCGTTTTAATCATATCCTACTGTTGGGTCATCGTGACAGATATTAACAAATATGACAAAAAGCGTTCATTTGTTTTTTTGTTTTTAAATTAAACTCCCTTTCTTGCCTGCATTTTCGTTTTAAGAATGATTGACGACGCGTACACGAGGAAGTCGTTTAATTGTTTCATCAACAGCGGAAGTGTGTTTAAATCAGCCTGCACATGGAAAGAAGAAATAAAACATCGGCGTGTCCATATGAAAAATTGCAATCAGAGT
The DNA here is from genome assembly GCF_019802595.1 of Syngnathoides biaculeatus. Classification (NCBI taxonomy): domain Eukaryota; kingdom Metazoa; phylum Chordata; class Actinopteri; order Syngnathiformes; family Syngnathidae; genus Syngnathoides; species Syngnathoides biaculeatus. The sequence continues at coordinate 9,282,711 of NC_084646.1, forward strand.
TTTTTGGCTGCATGCCGGCTGCGTCGGCGAGGTTCTGCCAACGAGCAGGACCGGCCCGCTGCGGCGCTTGCTTTCGGCGGGGAAGGGCAGCGTTTTGCGTGTGGTCATGTGACACTTCAAATACGCCACTTCATCCATGTGCACAGCAGCTTGCAAAAAAAATAATAACAATAACAATGACGCTGACACACTTTTGCTTCTTTGACAGACCAAGTCAACAACTCTTTGAAACCGAGTCTGTCCTCCAGTCAACGGAACATTTTAAAAAACAGATGTCTGGTTTGAACGCGGCGTTGGCCTCGCAGTTCTGAGGGCCTGGGTTCAATCCCGGACCTGCCTGTGTGAAGTTTACGTGTTCTCCTCGTGCCTGCGTGGGTTTCCACCGGGCACACCAATTTCCTCCCACATCCCAAAAACATGCGACATTAATTGGACACTCTAAATTGCCCCTAGGTGTGATTGCGAGTGAAGCTGTTTGATTCTATGTGCTCTGCGATTGGCTGGCGACCAGTTCAGGGTGTCCCCCGCCTCCAGCTGGGATAGGCTCCAGCACTCCCCGCGACATTCATGAGGATATGCGGCAAAGAAAATGGATGATTTGAACACCGGAGTCCCACCAACGGTGGGGCTTTTTCATTACTCAATCACATGTGGTGGAAATTCAATCATTCACCGCCAACAACGTATCTACGGTGGTTTTTCACTGGGTCGGTGTGGAAGATCTATTTTCTTTGCCGATTATCCTCACAATGTTCGAAGGGAGTGTTGGAGCCTATCCCAGCTGTCAACGGAGAAAACCCACGTAGGCACGAGGAGAACATGTAAACTACACACAGGTGGGGCCCGGGATTGAACCCGGGTCCTCAGAACTGTGAGGCCAACGCTTGACCGTGCCGCCCTCACCGAGAATATCTGTTAATTTCAGGTCTATGAACCACGGCATTGACTAAAAAGTTATTTTCGCCGGCAACGTCGCGCTGCTTTGAATTTCACATCGGCACCGCTTTTGAGTAAAAGATAAAGATGAGGTGAAACTCCCGAGAACAGAGTTGTTGGGGGAGCCGCTATCAAACAAAACAAAACAAAACAGAAAAGAAAAGAACCGGAGATTGCAACTCCATGGAAAAACTATTTAGGTGCTGCTGTTTTGGTGAGCAACCGAGTACAAAACGCACTCTACAGTGAACTCTTCCAAGTCCTTATTGTTACTTGTTTTTTTTCCCCCCAGTGAGTAAAAAGGAGGCGTCTCTCCGAGGCCGCCGTTTAGTTTTGTTGTCTTGACTGGATCACGGCCACGATTGGAGGGAACAGGGCAGTACGAAACGACAATAAATTAAGGCACTTCCTGGTCTTGCCAACCCGCGTTCAGGTGCACATACAGTATCTCCGCTTCAAGTGTCTTTTAAAGACGTTTCCAAAACGCACACGTGCGCGCACAGCATAATTGACGTAAACGACAAAATCCAAATTCAGAGTTCGTCTCGCGAGGCCCTGGCGGCGGGTGGCGGCGAGTCCCCCGTGACGCTGTTCTGGGCCACGCTCCGGATGCGACCCTGCTGAGCGGTCTTGCGGGCCTGCTGCCGGTCCCAGTCGGTGGCCACGGCCTCGTCGTCCCAGATGGTGGAGGTCTCGGTGTCGCTGATGTAGCCCGGCTCGCCCGTGTAGTGCGTGGGGTAGATGAGCAGCGGCTCCACCGAGAAGGCCCGAAGGTCTCGCGGCTCGTAGTGAGACATGTACTCCGCGCTGTGGAGGACACAGCGGGTGTTAAACGCGACGGTTCAGAGGAGAAATACGTAGCTAGTGAAAGACGTCGCTTATTTTGTGTAGTCTTGACCAATGTTCCCTCTAAGCTGCGCCACTGCACAATTGCGCACTCTCGGCGCACATGAAAACCGATCCAGCGCAGTGAACCGCACACAGTCGCTGCTGCTCAGCCTAGTTCTACTTCATAGTTTACCTGACACCGCCCCCCTCCGCTCTTAAAGGGGTACACTCGTAATTACAAACGGAACACACACCCGCAACTTTATATCCGCGGGCATGACTGGTGGAGCACACCTGTAACTTTATATCTGCGGGCATGACTGACCACACCGGCACATTTTTCAAATGTGAGTGAGTGGAATATCACCTATGTGTGTTCCGTGGAAAGAAAAATGACAACTCGAGACTCCAATGCATCAATTGTAAGAACACTGAAAAGTGTGAAAACTGTTTGCCTCGTTTCAATTTCATGTCTTCAAACAATACCTACAAGTACATCTACAATTCCCATTCCTTTCCCTGCCGAGTTCATAAACGAATACCCACGCGCACACACAGCGTATTGACAGAGTAATCTATACAGGGAACACTGCACACATGTCGCTGTGTATTTACGCAGTAACCCGCGCACGCGCAACATCCATGCCGACCCCGCCCCCCACCTCCGGCCTATCAATGGGAATCCTGTCCCCGTCTCCAAGCGGCAGGAAGAGCCTCGGCGGCCCGCATTCCTCAAAGAGAGGCAGGGGAGGGGGGGGGGGCGGGGGCGAGCGCAAGGAGTCCAGCGTTTGTTGAGGGAAGGAACAGGAAGGGTGAGAAAGATGTGCGATGGGCGCCGCCATCCAAGCCAGCAGAAAGCGACGCGATGTACTTACAGTACTGCATTGCATCTGTACTCAGCATTTACAATATTACGAGTCTTCTAATATTGCTTGCATTCATTCTGCCTATTTTCCCCTAAAATTGATCAGTTAATATCGACGTATTTAGTTGAGTGTATTTTTTATCATTTTGTATCCTTATTAATTGGTCAATTGGCTTATTGTACTCAATGTTACTGAATAAAACAACACCAAGAAATTAAAAAATAAATTTTTATTACCCAACTGGATTATAATTGTGACGTATTGTATGAAGTAATAAATTAATAAATGCATTTTAAAATGTGTTTCCTAAATAATTGTCTGATTTTATTTTATTTTTTCATAACCAAATGTTTCCTTTTTTATTTTTATTAATTCTTTCTAAATCAAATCTTTTGTTTTTGGGGGGAAATAATAATCCATTTTTTTAAATTAAAATAAATTAAAACTTTTCAAGTACATATTGAAGAAATAATTGCTTGATCATAATTAAACCATTTGTATATAATAAAATAAAATGAGTCAAATAAGACATTTTTCTTTAAAAAAAAGATCAATAAATTATTTTCAATCAAATTAAATAGGTATGATTAATTTATCATCTAATATTTTGAATCCATTTTTTTTCATCTTATCTACAATGATCCATCCTATCTGTCTGTTTCAGAACTTAAATTTTTCCCTTGAGCATAAACGTTTGGTCGACGTGTCAAACTCGAGGCCCAAGGACCAGATGTGGCCCACCACATGATTTTATGTGGCCCCAGAAGGCAAATCATGTGTATCAGCTTCCATAATTTTTGTTGAAATCTGGATCAAAATTACAAATCTCCATATCACAAATAATGACGTTGAGATATTGCAAGCATTTTTGTGTTACCAAACATCAACAATAGTTGAAAAACCAATTACCCTTGATTTCTGATTCCAAAATTTGTTGATAAATTTAATGTGTAAATATGATGGTTCAAATAAAGATTTTCATGTTGTCAGTCATAATGGCCCTCGGAGAGAAACCGTAACTGCAACGCGGCCCGCGAAAAAAATGAGTTCGACACCCCTGCACTAATAGATAAAGTTGTCGCAAAAAAAGAACAATTGGGGTATTTTTCTATTCGAAAGGAGAAGAAAAATCAAGCTTGGATGAAAAAAAAAAGGTGGAATCGAAGAGAATCAGCGGAAAAGTGTCACAAAAGACTTCCCCATGTTTATTTTCGATATATATATTTTTTTCCTCACCTGTTGAAGCCTTATGTAAGTGCGCCGTGCACCTGCAGGCGTCTATTTGGGGAGCTCAGTCAATATTTGCGTTTACTAAGCTTGTCTAAAAGAGTCTTTCCTGTTTGTGTTTGTGTTTGTGTTTGTGCCCGCCTCCACGCCTTCTGTTCTCCGAATTACACACACTGGACAAAGGTGAATGAATATATTCATTTTCCTACTTCTTCCAATGATCCAATGCTAAGTGTTCATGCTAACATGGAAAAATCCAGCAAAAATGATGAAAGTGCTCAGGTAGAAGCAAAAAGCATTCTACATTGTACCCTGTGGTCAGCTCCCCCCTTTTTTAAGGGAATAGCTCAAATTCTAACATGCTAACAGTTCCTATGCTAACATGGAAAATTCCAGTAAAATTTATGAAAGTGCTGAGGCAGAATCAAAAAGCATTTTACATGTCCCTTGTGGTCAGTCTCCCCCCCACCCCCTTTTTATGGGAATACTTCAAATGCTAACGTGCTAACAGTTCCTATGGTAACATAGGAAAATCCAGCAAAAATGATGAAAGTGTTGAGACAGAAGCAAAAAGCATTTTACATTGTAGCCTGTGGTCAGTTCCCCGTTTTTTTAAGGGAATAGCACAAATGCTAACAGTTCCTATGCTAACATGGAAAAATCCAGCAAAAATGATGAAAGTGCTGAGACAGAAGCAAAAAGCATTTTATGTTGTACCCTGTGGTCAGTCCCCCCCCTTTTTTTATGGGAATAGCTCAAATGCTAACATGGTAACAGTTCCTATGATAACATGGGAAAATCAAGCAAAAATGCTGAAAGTGTTGAGCCAGAAGCAAAAAGCATTTTACATTGTACCCTGTGGTCAGTTCCCCGTTTTTTTAAGGGAATAGCAGAAATGCTAAAAGTTCCTATGCTAAGATGTAAAAATCCAGCAAAAATGATGAAAGTGTTGAGGCAGAAGCAAAAAGCATTTTATGTTGTACCCTGTGGTCAGTTCCCCCCCCCCTTTTTTTTTATGGGAATAGCTCAAATGCTAACATGGTAACAGTTCCTATGCTAACATGGGAAAATCAAGCAAAAATGCTGAAAGTGTTGAGCCAGAAGCAAAAAGCATTTTACATTGTACCCTGTGGTCAGTTCCCCGTTTTTTTTAAGGGAATAGCAGAAATGCTAAAAGTTCCTATGCTAAGATGTAAAAATCCAGCAAAAATGATGAAAGTGTTGAGGCAGAAGCAAAAAGCATTTTACATTGTAGCCTGTGGTCAGTTCCCCGTTTTTTTAAGGGAACAGCACAAATGCTAACACGCTAAAAGTTGGTTTCCAAACAGTTTCCTGAAATTTCTTTTGTGTAAGGCATTGGTCACATTGTGCAAATTAAAAAAAAAAAATGAAACAACAACAACCCAAAACTGGCACGTATTTTTTTATAGCATAGGATAGTTTCAACCGAGAAATTGATTGGACACCAGGAAGGCCGACTCTGATAAGTTCTTGGACAAATCATTAGCCTCAGGATTTGCATTCTTTACCCTCCAATGAACTTGCATAAATCGTAGGAATGTATGGCAGTCCGATTTTTTTCTAATACGCAAACCGAGCCAACATTTAGACCCAAAAAATTGGTGCAAAATTACGCGTTGAAAAACTAGGGCATAGGAAAAACTTTTTCTGACTATGTTTGCTTTTGATTCTTTCTCATTCGAAACACGTGCACGCTAAAATAATCATAACCAAAAAAACGGACTTACTTTGGGTGTTTGTTGAACATGACGGGCAGGAACTCGTCGACGGGCAGCATCTTGGCGAAGGGTTCGGCGTCCAGCAGCTTGGTGGCTCCCTGCAGCGACAGCACGTAGCCCAGCGTCCAGTACGAGTAGTCGGCCTCCACCAGGTTGTTGACGCCGTCCACCGAGCGCTCGGGCTGCTGCACTTGCATCCGCTTCCGCCCCACGTAGCTGAGCGACACAGGACGGCCTCGGTCTCATCGTAGAGTTTAACCACGAACGTGGCCCTGTTGGGAACCGCTGCCGAAATCCGCCATACCGTGGGACCCTTTTTTATGTTTTAATATTTTCAACTGTATCTGAAGGTCACTCCTACAGAAGCGTATTGTGTCCACACCAGGAAAAAAAAGTCGCGATCATGTTTTATCGTGATATGTTTCACGTTTTAATGTGATAAATTACACGTTATAGTGTGGTTCATTTCACGTCATAACATGAAACGTTTCACGTGGGTTTATCGGTCATGATTTGGATCTCCCGCTTCACAAATATACTGAAAGGGAATGTAAATGGGATATTTGGTGATATGTATCTGTTACATTTCTTGAAGATCCGCCAAATGAACTTTGAGTCTGAGAATTTCACATCACGTCAGAGATCCTACCGACAGTTTTGTGAGCGGTGTGTAGACTTTTGCTAAGGTTGTGTGTATTTACATGAGGTCCCAGTCCAGCTGGGCTTTGTCCACGTCCTCCAAGATGGCCTGCAGACGCCGTTTGAAGCGGGGCTCGAACCTGACGTCGTCCTCTAGAACGAGGACTTTCTGAAGGCCCCGCTCCACCACCTGCGGATCCAAAAGGATTGCTTGCTTAAGGGTCCGGGCGCAGTGCCGTCAAATGAAGTATCGGTCCTCATTTCTTAAACGTGTCAGATCAGCAAAACAAGTTCGATCTCAGAGGACCCAAGAAAATATGAAAATGAATTTCTCGAGGATTTCATTTGTTCAGGGAAAAAGAATCCAAACCTATCAGGGCCGTTGTGAGAAAGTAAATCTCATCAATAATTGCTTGCGAGTCTTTCGCATCGCTCGATACGAATTTGGCACAAATTCTTTTCTGCAGAATTTCTTCAACTCAATCGACTTTGAGGGTAGCTCTTAAATTGCCCGTTTAGGATTATCTGACTGGATTTCAGAGGTGGACTTGCTGGTACGTTTTGGGTTGTTGTCCTAGTTAGAACACAAGAGAACCTGATGTTCGCCTGATTTTCACATGATTTTTCTGGGAGACTGCGCGATTTATTGTTTCATTACTCGCAGTAAGCCGTCCAGGTCCTGAAGAGGCAAAGCAGACCGAAGCCGTTACACTACCATCCCCGTTCTACCGTTTGACTGTTGGTATGTTCCTCCTTTTATCAAATGTTTCATTTTTGAGTCACAACTTACAAAATACTCCACTCCTTGTCTCGTCAGTCCACGAAATATTTCTCAGAAAGTTGGACGTGGACCTCATCAATATGTTTTTGGGTGAATGTGGGATTAGCCTTTCTTTTCTTTCTCTTCTGAAATATTTTTTTCGCTCATTTTTGCTCCGCCTTTATTTAGATGTCAGTCTGAAGAGTCGTCCTTGCACACTTGGAGTAATTTTGTGAAGATGACTCGTCCTGGTCACCTTCCCCACAGTTCCTATTTCTCTCCAGTTCTTGGTAATGGCTCAGATCGTTGTCCGCTGGAGTCCCAAAACCTTGAAAATGGCTTTGGAACCTTTTTCCGGCCTGATCGATCTCAGATACTTTCTCATTTGTTCTTTAGATCGTGTCACGATGGATTTCTTTTTTTTTTTTTTTTTTTTTTACATCTCGTTCAATCTGCCAAGTGGTGAGCAAGAGATTTCTTTATTCAACAAATTGGATTTTCTCACTTCAGAAATCTGGAAAGCGGCAAATACATACTGTATGAAACGGGCTACTTCTCACCTGGCTCCATATTGAGTGATGGCTAAGGAAGCAGCCGATCTCGCCTCTGGTCAAGACCCGGCCCGAGTACGGGTCCTTGTAGCCGGGCATCATTTCTATTCCCAGCGCCTGCAGCTGGGATGTATTTAGAGCTCTGAGAGGTTGAGAGAAGAAGTCACGCTCAGTCGCTTGTTCTAAAAACTGTTAGTCAGGCACTGCGTGTCGCAGCATGCACCGTATGAAACTCAGAGGGGGAGGGGGCCGGATTAGGACTTTCTCAGAGGGATTAAACCGAGAGCAGTCGATAAGAACGTTGAGAGTGTTTGGATAAAAAGGGGAGACAAGAGACCCAAACGCCGCATTTCCGCCAAGCACCGACGTCGACCGCTAACGTCAACATGTGAAATCCGGTCCACATGCGGACTGCGCTACCGCGCGCAAGTCCAATCCCTTGTAACAATCGGGTCGTCCGTACAAGCCGCTGAGAGGTTTTGAGATTCCGATCTCGACCTACTTGCCGTCCACGGCCGGTGCGAGCGTGGCGCGCAGGCCCAGCGCCGACATTGTTTTCAGCATCCGGCTTCTTCTGTCCAGCCGCCGCTTCAGGTTTATCAGGAAGATCTGAAAACAAACAATGTTATGTTATGATGCGAGGTGGTGGAAAAAGATAAGAACAGAAGACGTTTCTAAATCTGATTTCTAAAAAGCGGTGTGGTAACTTACGTCGTCCAAACCTATGGTGTCCTGCGCTGACGGTGGCGCGTACAGGTGCTCGGAGGGGTCAATATTGTGGTCGACTGTGGGCCAGGAGGAGAGAGAATGATTCAAACGCAAAAAAAAAAACAAGGAGGAGACTGCAGAGCCCAAAAATATGACAATACCTTTGAAATCTGTGGCCGCAAAATACATAAACTGTCATCACGCGTTTATCGTGGGAGTTGCGATTTCAAATATGACGAATGATGATGATGATGTTCAATCATTTCACATTTTGGGGGCCATTTTTATGGCCTATAACTTGGACAGCTGAAATGATTTTTTTTAATCTTCTTTAGAGAGGGAGTAGAAAAAAATAATAATGAAGTTGCATAAGTGTGCACACCCCTTTAAAACTGATTCAAGCTCATGTTAAATGAGGTATGCACACACCTGCCACCAAATAGCCCCACATAAAGTTCGGGTGTTCCAGTGGGCTTTTCCTGACAATCTTTTGCTTTCTCAGTTACGGGAGGGTGTGCACCACGATATCTTGGTGTGTTTTTTTTTTTTTAATTCTCCTCTTGAAAATATCCATCCATCCATTTTCTGAGCCACTTGTCCTCACAAGGGTCCCGGGAATGGGCAGAACTGAACTGGTTGCCAGCCAATCCCACTTCTTGAAAATATACATTTCTAAAATTCTGCTCTGTAGGTTATAGGTCACATTCATGATGAGAAATGTTTCCATCAATCCATTCCCGGTGCCGCTTAGTCTCACGAGTGTCAAGGGGGGTGTCCTGAAGCTACCTTTGGGATGATTAGGGATGGGCTACACCCTGAACTGGTTGCCAGCCAATCACAGAGCATAGAAAAAAATGGGAAATATCCAATAAATACCAAAAATCTGGCAGTGAACAGAGTTGCGTGGATGTTTGAAAAGCGAGGACAGGGAGGACAGAGCGAAAAAAACAAAAAAAAGGAAAAGAGAGAAAGATGAAGCTGGCGGTTCGAGGCTGACAGGATGCAATCAGAGACGCCAGCGGAGGTCAGGAGGAACCGGCCGAGGAGACACACTGAGGCGTGGCAGATTGCCGGAAAGCACGTCGGCGCGGCCAAACTCACTCAAGGCCTCCGTCGCGGTGTGGATGAAACTCTCGCGCTCGTCTTCCACACTCTGGTGCGACTTGAGGGGGACGGGAAGGAAGCCGTAGTGCTCTCGGTTGCACACGTGCAGCTGGACGCCTGAAGGGCACACGCGCAGCAATTTGCACTTTCCACAGGATACCTCGTACAACTTTTCCTTCTTATTACTGTGAAAAGGATCGTAAAAGTCTGTGTGCGTGTGTGTGTGTGCGTGCGTGCATGTATTTTTTAAATATACTTTTCATCCCCTCTTAGTGTGACCTTTTGATTTAGACCAGCAGTCGGCAACCCGCGGCTCCGGAGCCTCATGCGGCTCTTTCATCCTTATAATGCGGCTCTGATTGGCTTGGGAAAATAAATTACTAAAAATTTTTTTGTTGTATTTAATTGAAGTGTGTTTTATTTGTGTTAGTTTTTATATTATTTTAGTTCTAAATTTGAAGATTATTGTGATCTTGAAATATTAAAATATTAATTAAATTATTTGATATTATTTTTTCGTCGCTCAAAATAGACGTCACAGTGCGGAAGCGGGTATACCCGCTGAAACGCCGTCTATTTTGAGCGACTTTCAAGCCCGGCAAAGCCAATGGAGAAATGTAAGAAAAGAAAAATATCTCAAGAAAATAGAACATTCTCTGGAGCGCGTGGATTTCATAAGAAACGTGCTGCGGTAAAGTAGTAGAAGTTTTTTTTTTTTTTTTTTCATTTTAGATGTGCGGCTCCCAGTGTTTTCTTTTCCGTGGAAAGCGGGTTCAAATGGCTCTTTCGGTGTCAAAGGTTGCCGACCGATGATTTAGACTATAAAAGGGTTCTGAATGCTGTTCTTTTTTACAAGGGTGCATTGAAATGTATCGTAATTCCCGGCCATACATAGACCGCACCCGTCTAAAAGTTGCAAGTGCCCACATTGAACCACGACGTATTTACGAAGAAAGGCGGTACACAGAGAGTTTAACGCTAGCGCCGCCGTCCTAACGCTAACGCTGACGCTCGCGCCGTGCTAACAGGGCCGGTTGAAAAAAAAAAAAAAAAAAAACATACTGTTAAAAATCACTGAGACACGGCAGTAACATGCTAGTGCAGTGCTAACAGGGCCGGACCGGTAAAAGTCACTTCCTCGGCACATATATTCCACCGGTCTCACTCTTACCTTTTCCGCTCGAGTGCCCCCTTAGTACATAAATAGGCCGCACCCGTGTAAACGCTGCAAGTGCCCACGTTGAAACCCACATTGAAACCCGAGATATTCACCAAGAAAGGCGGTACGCAGAGAGGTTGCTAACACTAACGCTAGCACCTCTACGCCAATGCTAGCGGCGCGCTAACACGGGCGGTTGAAAAAAAAAGATACCGGTAAAAATCACAGAGACACGGCAGTAACATGCTTGCGCAGCGCTAACAGGGCCGGACCGGTAAAACTCCATTCCTCGGCACATATATTCCACCGGTCTCACTCTTACCTTTTCTGACCATGTTCCCCCTTGGGGCCGTTAGAAAAAAATGCACAAATCAGCCGCACCATCGCACAAACGGCAGGGTTAAAAGCGTGCGAAAAAAAAGTCGCGGCTCACAAGCCGGAAATGACGGTCGTTTTTCTCGTCGCGGCATCGACGCTTTCCACAGCCGCAACGTAACAGCAGCGATGTGAAAAGTCCCCGCTGAAGGTAGCAAAAAGGGGGCGGCCTACCGCAGCAAACCTGCGAGCCGACGCTCTGGCAGACAAACGCAACACATTCTTGTCAAGCGTATGAAATGGAAATCTCCAGGGTTGTGTTTGCACACAGACACAAACAATCCATACACATGGAATTGGTCATCTTTCTGCTTTCGCTTACGATACAAAGTCCTCTTTGTTAGCGTCCAAACGTGATGATTAGACAAGAAGCGAGCACATTAAAAGCGGCTCATTTCCCTTCCAAGCACCTTGACTCGTGCTTCGGCTCTGACCGCGAGCGCGTTCGGACCTCGGCGTTAAAACGCAACGGGCAGGCCGGCTCCGAATGCGCGAGCTCGCCACGACCTTCCGACTCACCCGCTTGCCGCGCGGAGAACGCGAAAACCATGATGTCATCGAAGGCCCAGCTGTAGTCGGGGTGAGGCGGGTAGAAGGCCAGATCCCGGCTGGCCTCCCGTCTCAGGTCCAACAGGAAGGTGCTGTGCACCATGGGAACCGGGAAGCAGCCCAGGCGCTTCCACTCCCTGATCGGCTGGTAGTCCGGCGTTCTCTTGTAGTAGCCCTGAAGCGGAACGCGTTTGTTTGTCCATTTTTTGGGTTTCGGAAGCGCACGGACGGAGTGACGGAGGTCCGGGTTGTACCTGCGGAGTCATGCCGCACCAGAAGTTGGAGTACAAAGAGCGGGACTCCAACATGGGGGCGGCCACCGTCAGGTTCTCGGCAATGAGCAGGTCCAGCACTCGGGGGTTGGTCAGGAGGTTGTCGCTGTCGACAAACTGCGCGGCGTCGACACAAAGAGAAAACCGAGAGAGAGACCATCGTAGTCGTACTATGTACTAGTAGCTTTTAAATATATAATATTTCCGTTGGAATTAACGGGAAACCTTTTGGGGTACAATCAAGATCTACGACCCGAGGGATGAGGACCAAAACTGGCGGGAATGGCGGAAAATCCGCCAGAGGTTTACGTCCATTCAAAAATATTTGCCTTTGCCTAAAGATGTCGCAAGAGGGGGCAAAGGGCTATGTTCTACATTAGACGAGGATATGGCCTGACTCAATGAAGCGCCTCAGGTCAACACAGGTGCTTGGCAACCAAGAGGCCACCCGAAGGTGCCAAAGCAAAAACTACATTTCGCAAAAACCGGGACGTTAAACGGGACTAAACCTGGAATTCCCAAAACTGAAGGGAACGTGAATATAGTTGGGGGGGGGGGGGGGATATATTTGTATTACACTGACGAAAACAATTGGATAATTGTATCAATTTACAAGTTTCTCAAGTTATGAGCTTTGAGTTATGTGTGTGGGGGGGGGGGGGGGGAGACGGTGAACACATTCCCGGGATTCCGATTCAGTTCACAGGAGAAAATCGATTCGTTTGCGTCTTCCTCTTACCAAAATGAAGTCGGCCCACCGCTGCCTGGCGGCCTTGAGCGCCGCCTGCCTCAGCTTCATCACGTGCATGAAGCGGGACGCGGGCCAGTGCTTGGGACCCCACTCGTCGGCGTAGGACCTTCACAGAGCGCCGCTGGTTACTTCATCGAAGCCTGCTCGTTAACGGCACGATTCAAATGACCCGGTATTTGATATTTGATACTATTTGGTCAATGTCGTGGCGACGCGACCAAACACAGTAAAAGTCCCAACATTTACATTTCAAGTTACTGTGGGAACTCAAGTGTCTTTCAAAATTGTTTTTGAACCGTAATTCCCGACCTACAGAGCGCACCTGCTTATAAGCCTCCCGCAGTACATTTGTAAAGGAAATACCATTTGGTACGTGCATACGCCGAAGCTGTGCGAAAGCCGCAAGTGCCCACATTGAAACACGAGATATTTACAAAGAAAGAGGGTACACAGAGAATTTAACGCTAGCGCCGACGTACTAAGGCTAATGCTGATGCTAGCGCGGTGCTAAGGCTAACGCTAGCGCCGCGCTAACAGGGCCGGTTACAAAAAACATACCAGTAAAAATCACTGAGACACGGCAGTAACACGCTAGGGCAGCGCTAACAGGGCCGGACCGGTAAAAGTCACTTCCTCGGCACATATATTCCACCGGAAAGCGGAAAAAAGTCACGGCTTAATGGCCGGAAACTACGGTAACAACATTTCAAATTGGTTTCAACGGAGTTTTGTGCTTGATCAAGGTCGCTTCCTTGACACCGATTTCTATTTAGACAACTCTTTGCCAGCATCGCGTGGCATCTTGGGAAGTTACGGGAAGAGCGCCAAAAATTATTTTTCCGCGACGGGGTGACAACGTGTTCAGCGGGAAATAACGACAACGTGAATGTGAATTTGCAAAAAAAAAAAAAAAACTGAACGGCGAATATTTCGGACGATTACTGTAAATCCGTGATTGTCAAAGTGCAGTACGCAGGCTCCCTCTAGTGGCTCTAAGTGCCGTTCAGTTGTATTTAGCTTTTAAGTTGAAAAATGTAATCTTTGTTTCTAAAAAATTTTTTTCAATTTGATATGCATTTCATTTCCGTTGAACAATTTATTTTTGTCTTTTCTTATCGTGTTAACCGAATCATGTACTGGCCCGAGTGCTTTTTAACTTATTCTTCCTTGTTTTTCCGCATTTATGTCCAAATATGATTCAGGTAACTCCGCTATTAGGCTAACAATTATTATTTATTTTTACTTTCAAGCTGTGCATAATCTTGCAGCGGCTGATTATAATATTAAACATACATTTAGGGGATAAAACCAAATGTTTCATGAGCACTTAAGGCTACTATGCTACTGTATTTTGATGTCGTTCATGATTGTGATACTGAGAGAACCAAATATCTTTTCTTTTTTTGTTCCTTTTTCTTTTAGGTGGTATAAGGTTCGAGAAGTGTTATTGGCGTTATTAAGAAATGATTTTTGAAGCCACGACGCGATTTCGCTGACCTGGGCTCCTCCATGGGCCGCCACTCCACGTAATGGTAGACACGCTGCGCATTCTTCAGCCACTCTCGCAACATGGCCGTGGTGTTGTCCACGTTGTGGTCGCTGGCGGCCCTGGAACGACACCGTTGCGCATTTTCATTTGGCCACTTGGGGGCAGTACAACACAGACGCGGAGACGCACGCAAAGATGAGTTGCATAAGTAAATTGCAGTATCCATCCATCTATTTTTTTTAGCCGCTTATCCTCACGAGGGTCACGGAGAGTGCTGGAGCCTATTCCAGCTGTCAACGGGCAGGAGGCGGGGTACACCCCGAACCGGTCGCCAGCCAATCGCAGGGCACAGGGAGACAAACAGCCGCACTCGCAATCACACCTAGGGGCAATTTAGAGTGTCCAATTAATGTTGCACATTTTTGGGATGTGGGAGGAAACCGGAGTGCCCAGAGAAAACCCACGCAGGCACGGAGGGGACATGCAAACTCCACACAGGTGGGGCCGGGATCGAACCCGGGACCTCAGAACTGTGAGGCCAACACTTTACCAGCTGATCCACCGTGCCGCCGTGGCTTTTTTTATTCCAAGGAAAAATGAAACTTTTTTGCAAAAGGAGGAAAAGACAAATTGGCGTCACGAAGTTGTCAGCAAGCAAAGAAACAATATCGATATAAAGAAAACGATGATATTTGTTCATATCTTTATCAAAATGGCGATATGCAGAGAAACAGCTCGTGGTCACAAGATGGCCGGGAAAATAAAATGTGAAGATTATGTAGACATAATCAAATATCTTGCCTATTGTACTCGTGTTTGGGTATGCACGCTCAAATGAAAAGCATGTTCCGACAAGCACGTGCACGCGGGCGCCCGGGCATGCGCGCGTTATTACTCATCCAAAAATGTAAAAAAAAAAAGGCATCCGCCGCATAATGGCTGATTTTTTTTTTTTTTTCATTTCATTTTAAGTTATGCCAGCCAAAGTGGGGAACACGCTGCGCTGTCGTAATGAGTCGGCGTAAATAGGCGTTTACACGCTTGTTGGACTGCTAAAGCGCCCGTCGGCGAGACGCGCGGAGCGGATGTGCCGCGACAGGCCCGGGCGACTTCGGGCGAGCCGGGAACGGCGACCACGAGACGAAGATTATGTTCAAATACATTTTTCTCAAACCTGTGAAGAGCCCAACTTCACTTTTGTATCGCCGAGGCTGCTTTGTTGTCGTCAATACTCATGTGAAGTGTCATTATCTTTTCCCGCTTATCCTCACGAGGGTCACGGAGAGTGCTGGAGCCTATTCCAGCTGTCAACGGGCAGGAGGCGGGGTACACCCCGAACCGGTCGCCAGCCAATCGCAGGGCACATGGAGACAAACAGTCGCACTCACAATCACACCTACGGGCAATTTAGAGTGTCCAATTAATGTTGCATGTTTTGGGGATGTGGGAGGGAACCGGAGTGCCCACCCGGAGAAAAGCCACGCGGGCACGGGGAGAACATGCACACTCCACACAGCCGGATCCGGGATTGAACCCGGGGCCTCAGAACTGCGAGGTCAAGGTTTTTTTTTTTATCAGCTGAGCCACCGTGCCGCCATGTAAAGTGTCAAATCCTCCAAATTATGCAACACACTCCATGAAAATAAAGTGATGCACGCAGTCCAAAATAGACTTTGGGAGAAAGTTCCATTTGCGAGCAGTGGAAAAGTCCACCGGAGTAAATGTGTGCTTAGGCGCGTTTTCTGCGTGTGAGCACACTTCCAGGTGAGAGGAAGCCTGTCATCCGCTAACGGACGTGTCGCGCTGCAAACGACAGCCGGCCGCGGCGTCCGACAGCCGCTTTGCGTGCCCGTTATAGGCGTGTTCGTACCTGCGCGTGTCATAAAAAGGCATAAAAAAGGGAATGCGCACAAATTGTGTGTGCATGGGGGGCGAGTACGAAAGGCTCAAAGGGTCCCAAAAGTGGAATTTACAGCGATGAACGTGAACGTTGTTGCTTTGATCTTGGCTTTCTTTGGTGAAGCAGCATGTGGCGTTGTGCCCAAGGATTGTTTTATTGTTCGTGTGCTCCGTTCCAAGATCAGTGCAAACACCGATGCAAGGCATTCTGTGCCCTGTGTCTGGCTTCGTTCTACAGATCTGTGGAAAGGAAGTCCATCCATCCATTTTCTCTGCCGCTTATCCTCACGAGGGTCACGGGGGGTGCTGGAGCCTATCCCAGCTGTCAACATGCAGGAGGCACGGTACACCCTTAACTGGCTGCCAGCCAATCGCAGGGCACGTCGAGACAAACAGCCGCACTCACAATCACACCTATGTGCAATTTAGAGTGTCCAATTGTGAGTGGATGTGGGAGGAAACCCGAGTGCTGGAGCCGATTCCAGCTGTCAACGGGCAGGAGGCGGGGTACACCCTGAACTGGTCGCCGGCCAATCGCAGGGCACGTCGAGACAAACAGCCGCACTCACAATCACACCTATGTGCAATTTAGAGTGTCCAATTGTGAGTGGATGTGGGAGGAAACCCGAGTGCTGGAGCCGATTCCAGCTGTCAACGGGCAGGAGGCGAGGTACACCCTTAACTGGCTGCCAGCCAATCGCAGGGCACGTCGAGACAAACAGCCGCACTCACAATCACACCTATGTGCAATTTAGAGTGTCCAATTGTGAGTGGATGTGGGAGGACACCCGAGTGCTGGAGCCGATTCCAGCTGTCAACGGGCAGGAGGCGAGGTACACCCTGAACTGGTCGCCGGCCAATCGCAGGGCACGTCGAGACAAACAGCCGCACTCACAATCACACCTATGTGCAATTTAGAGTGTCCAATTGTGAGTGGATGTGGGAGGACACCCGAGTGCTGGAGCCGATTCCAGCTGTCAACGGGCAGGAGGCGGGGTACACCCTGAACTGGTCGCCGGCCAATCGCAGGGCACATTGAGACAAACAGTCGCACTCACAATCACACCTACGGGCAATTTAGAGTCTCCAATTAATGTCGCATGTTTTTGGGATGTGGGAGGAAACCGGAGTGCCCACCCGGAGGAAACCCACACAGGCACGGGGAGAACATGCAAACCCCACACAGGCGGGTCCGGGATTGAACCCGGAACCTCAGAACTGTGAGGCCAACGCTTTAGCAGCTGATCCAGTCGCCGTTGCTATTAGCAATTATTGCAGCCGCTCCCGATCCGGCAAAGTTTGCCATCCCGACTTATTTTCCAGCGTGTTTGTTTTGCGACTTTGCCGTGAAGCTTCTCCTGACCGGCCTCTTTCGGACTCTTTGTTTCTCGCCCGCCCCTGCGAGGCCTCCGAGCACACGCTGTGACTTTCCACGATGACTAACGCTATTACGTTTCCCCTCGCTGCCGTCTTCGCGTCCCGTAATGAAGCATCACTGACAAAATGCCCCAAAAAAAAAAAAACGCAAACATCTCACGCCCGTTGCTGCGCCGCAATCACAAGTGGATATGAAATACTCGGCGGAGGCCCGGCCCGACTTAATGCGCCGCTTATGTAATGCCTCCAAACGCCATCGTCATCTGGGGCGGTTCTGATGACCCGACAAAAACATTGAGAAATGACATCAAATATCTATTTTATATATATATATAAAATATTATATAATAATAATAATAATAATAGTATATTATATATATATATATGTGTATTTAAAATTTAAAAACAAATATGTATAAAAAATAATAATATATATAATATTCTCGTCTCATACTCGAATTATTGAGCGCATTAATGTGTGGAGATTGCGAAGGATGTATTTTGCGAGTTAAAGCCGTCCGAAGCAGGTTTTGCTCCCGCCGGCCAATCAGAGGACGGAAAAATGCCGACGTCATCGGGATCGTTTTGAAATCGGATTGGTGGGAAGAGAGAGTCCCGTTGTTATGATTGTTTATGTAATACTTACATTTCCAAGAATGCAAGTCACAACAACAACAACAACACCAGAGTAGTAGTGTATTTTTTTTTTTTCCGAGAAAAGACAGACGGCTAGTGCATTATGAAAAATTATCAATTCAACCAATTTTCCCTAAATGGACTGGAAGCAGTGCAAGCCAAAAGAAACGCGAAGAAATTTTGAGAGTTTTGAATGCATTTTTTAGTAGGCGTGTAATACGTAGCCCTCAACCTCGTTTTAGTGATGAACCATAAACTGCAGCCTCATTATTTTGCTCCCTGAAGGGATTTTACTGTTATGTCTTTGTTCCTAATCAGCGAGCGGACAACACGTGTCGCCCATTCACAACGCCCGTAAACTTTCAAAGCGTCACTTTGTCGCGATCCGGCATCGTTTGGGCGCTCGCGTGTCGACGTAGGGAGGACAAAGTCGCATTCGTTTTTTTGCACATTTGATTGACAGTTGACAGTAGAGAGGGGGCGTGGTTTCAGTGCATCCAACGGACACGCCCACAGCGAGAGCGGCTTATTCCCGCCCTGCAGAGCGCGCCTGATTATAAACCCCACCGAGTGCATTTGGAAAGGAAATACCATTTGGTACGTACAAGGGCCGCAGCCGTGTAAAAGCCGCAAGTTCCCACATTGAAACCCACGTTGAAATACGAGATATTTACAAAGTAAGACGGTACACAGAGAGTTTAATGCTAGTGCCGCCGCGCTAATGCTAACGGTAGCGCCGCCATGCAAATAGGCCCTGTTTAAAAAAAAAAAACATACCGGTAAAAATCACTGAGACACAGCAGTAACACGCTAGCACAGCGCTAACAGGGCCAGACTGGTAAAAGTCACTTCCTCGGCACATACATTCCACCGGTCTCACTCTTACCTTTTCGGCTCGAGTGCCCCCCCCTTGCGGCCGTTGGGAAAAAAATGCACAAATTAGCCGCATCACCGCGTAAACCGCAGGGTTGAAAGCGTGTGAAAAAAGTCGCATCTTACAGGCCGGAAATTACGGTACTTTTACAATTTTCTTCATCCAACCAGCCATTGTCAAGGCTGCTTATCCTCACAAGGGTTGCGGGAGTGCCGCAGCCTATCCGAGGAATTATCGAGTAGGGGTACACCCTGGACTGGTCACCAGCCAATCACAGCGCAGATGGGGAGAAACAACAGTCGCACTCACACCGATTGAAAGTCTCGAATTTATGAATATTTTTTGGGATGTGGGAGGAAACCGAAGTGCCCGGAGAGAAGCCAGGCAGGCACGGGGGGGACAACATAAAAAAACTCCACACAGGCGGGGCTGGGATTGAAACCCACATCTCAGAACTGTGAGGCCAACAATTGAACCAGTTGCCCCACCGTGCACCCACCCAATTTTTTTTTTTTTTTTTTTTATAATCAATGAAATTTGGCAGGATTGTTACCAACACTCCTCTCTGTGGCGTGTCGAAATTTACAACGGCCGCGATGACTTTTTTGTGGTGATTTCCCGCAAAAGCTCAGCCCGTCGTTGCCAAAGCGGTCGCCACGTGAGCACTTTTCCCTGCCGAGAAAAAGAGCGACAAATTCCTCATGCCTCTCAGCATCAACAAAGCGGGGACTCGCGCTCAAGTGTGACATTTAGGAGTCATCTTCAAGGTCATTCAGAGGCTTGCGACTTTCCCGCCGAAGTGCCCCTGAAACTCCAAAAGCATCCCTCTATCCGTTTTCTTAGCCGCTTATCCTCACAAGGATCGCGGGGAGTGCCGGAGCTCATCCCAGCTGTCAACACGCAGGAGGCGGGGCATACCCTGAACTGGTCGCCAGCCCATCGCAAGGCACATGGAGACAAGCACCGGCACTCGCAATCACACCTTGGGGCAATTTAGAGTGTTCAATTCATGTTGCATGTTTTTGGGATGTGGGAGGAAATCGGAGTGCTTGGATAAATCCCATGCAGGCATGCGGAGAACATGCAAACGCCACACAGGCGGGGTTCGGGATCGAACCCGGAACCTCAGAACTGTGAGGCCGACGCTTTCCAGCATTAGCAATTATTTGTCCTGCAACGGCAAGGAAACACATACAAGCGTTCACACCTATGGACTCCTCAGCGCCGTTAAAGTAGCAGGTTGAAAAATTTGAATTCATGTAATATCAATGTTAGTTTCCCTTAGCCCATCTATGGCTTTTTGCATTGCATCTTAGTATTAAGAAAGCGTACGTTCCTTCGGTAGAAATATATGGATTGGTCGAATAATAAGTGTACATAATTCTGCTCTCTATCGACCATCCCTTCATCTACCATCTTACTCCAAAAGCATCCATTCATCCATTTTATTTGCCGCTTATCCTCACGAGGGTCGCGGAAAGTGCTGGAGCCTATCCCGGCTGTCAACGGGCAGGAGGCGGGGCTTACCCTGAAACGGTCGCCAGCCAATCGCAGGGCACATCGAGACAAACTGCCGCTCTCGCAATCACACCGAGGGGCAATTTAGAGTGTCCGATGAATGTTTTGCATATGTTTGGGATGTGGGAGGAAACCGGAGTGCCCACCCGGAGAAAACCCGCGCAGGCACGGGGAGACCATGCAAACTCCACACAGGTGGCTCCGGGATCGAACCCGGGACCTCAGAACTGTGAGGCCAACGCTTTACCAGCTGATCCACCAAGCCGCCACTCCAAAAGCATCTATGCTAATTTATATTAGCCCATCTATGGCATTTTGAATTATACATGTGCATTAGGCTTGTGAGATGGTTTGTTTTAGTACTTAATATAATTCTCTTCTGTTTTCTGTGTCAGTTTTACAGTCAACGTCGACTGGGAGCGACACAGACACACAAAAAAATAAACACACAGGAAACCAAAACGAAGCATCCAGACGCGACAGCATGTGTTGAAAATGATGACGCCACCCTCAGACGACGTTTTCCTAACGAGAAGCGAAGCTCGGCCCGGCGAAGCCGAGAGAGGCTTGTGCTGAAAAACAAGCAAAGCCGCAAAGCTGCGTTTCCTCCCGCGGCCGAAGGAGAGAGACACAAACAGAGCGCTTGTAAATCCAGCTCAGGGATGGGCTCCACAATTGTCTTTTGTTCATGGACGCCACCAAAAACCTTCCCACCAACACTTTTGTCCTCCGGTGGGGGGGCCTGCGGACGATTAGGCCGTGAAGGCGGAAGAGTTTGGCGAAGGAAAACTGACCCGCTGTTCGCGCGGGAACGGCGTAAAAACACAAGCGAGGTGTTGTCGGCATTTTTGGCGGGTGAAAAGTTTGGCCCGTCGCTTTCCGGGTCAACGTCACACACGTAATGCTGTAAACATTGATATGTCCAAAATAGCAATGCAAATTTAGTTTTCCATCCATCCATCCATCCATCCATTTCCTTAGCCGCTTATCCTCACAAGGGTCGGGGCACATGGAGACGAACAGCCGCACTCACAATCACACCTTGGGGCAATTTAAAGTGTCCAATCAATGTTGCACGTTTTTGGGGTGCGGGAGGGAAACCGGAGTGCCCACCCGGACAAAAGCCACGCAGGCACGGGGAGAACATGCAAACTCCACACGGGTGGGGGCAGAATTTGAAACCCGGTCCTCAGAACTGTGAGACCAAAGCTTGCTTTACCAGCTGAGCCGCCGCGCCGCCAAATTTAGTTTTATAAAATTTAAAAAAAAAAAAAAAAAACACAGGGAAGCATAAATAAATAAATATGGCCAGTCGAGTCAATTCAATCTCAGTTTTAATTTCATTTAATTGTATTTTATTATACTTTTGGAATGTAGACAAATTAAAATTATATATATTTTTAAAATGTAAAATCTAAAAAAGGCGCGACCATCGTGAGGATAAGCGGCATAGAAAATTTATGGATGTATGGAAAATATAAACCGTCCAATTAAAAAAATATATACTAGTTGGGTTATCATGGTTAGCCACGATGATCAAATAGTAGGTTCCGCTTTTGTTTGTAATAAACTTGAATATTATTGTCGACATTCAGTCCAGCTCTTGAAAAAAATTAAAACACACACAAAAAAATAAGTTTTTCGGTATTTTGACTATTTTACATTTAACATTGCGCTTAAATGTAATAAAATTAAAAATACATATATACTCAAAAAACAATTCAATAAAAAAATTATTGCTCATTGTCATGAACTGCCTTTTTTAATAATAAAAAAAAGTTCAAACCACTACATCATGCAGAGTTTTAGAATGAATTCAGCGATTCCATCACGCACCACTAGAGGGAGCGCATGTACTCCTAATGCTCCACCCGTCACACTTTGACAATCTCTCCTCTGAATAACAACATTTGTATTTGGAATTTGGGAGTTACGTTATCAGAAATTTTGAGCGTAAAATAAAAATGTTGCTTTTACGCAAACAAACGCTGGACCGGAGCTAATCAGAGAACCGGATCATTCGGTGCCGGTCTTGTGGGATTGTACCGTGACTTGTACGAATAGCAGTGAAGAGAAACTAGAAGGCCTGTGATGGCCGCGCACGTCTGCTTCGCACGTCCGCCGGAGTGACTCAGAACAACGCAAACGAATTATTTTCATTTCGACGAGGCTTTCGGAACGCAAGCTTCGTTCCCGAGGAGCGATTTGAGCGACCGAGAATTTTCCCGCCTGCTTAGCATCCAGAGGCGGCGGTCGCGAGCTGCGCGTCGCGACGAGGCTTTCGACACCGGCTTGGATTTGAAAAAAAAAAAAAAAAAAAAAGTACAGTTTACGGGATAATGAAAGGCAGCTGCGAAATGTCGATTGGAATTTTGGATTGGGCTTTGGAGGGTTTAAAAAAAATATAAAAATGAAAAAAGCTGCTCCACAGGTGGAACATCATGACGCATGCAAAATATATTTCAACATTGAGCAAAAACTCCAATGTAAACATTCCTCATTATGATGAAAACATTTACACAGCTTGTGTTATGATACATGTTGGGAAAAGCCTACTAGAACATCTGAACTTTATTTCACCCTAATCAAGGCACGATAAATAGTGTACGCTGTGTGAAATGCGAATGTTGCTGCTAATTGAGGGGTGTGCACACTTATGCAACCACATCATTTTCTTATACATCTCTCACGAAAATATCAATTATTTTTTTCAAATGAAGTTAAGGGCTGCACGGCGGATCAGCTGGTTAAGCGTTGGCCTCACAGTTCAGAGGACCCGGGTTCGATCCCGACCCCACCTGTGCGTTGTTTACATGTTCTCCTCGTGCGGGTTTTCTCCGGGCACTCCGGTTTCATGCAACATTAATTGGAGACTCTAAATTGCCCCTAGGTGTGACTGCAAGTGCGGCTGTTTGTCTCTATGTGCCCTGCGATTGGCTGGCGACCAGTTCAGGGCGTGCTCCGCCTCCTGCCTGTTGACAGCTGGGATATACTCCAGCACTTCCGCGACCCTTGTGAGGATAAGCAGCTCAGAAAATTGATGGATGGAAATGAGTTTAAGTACAGATTCTAGGTTACATTCATGGTGGGAAAAGTCTTGAAATTTGTGTTTTTCCATCTTGATGTTATTTTTAATATACACATATCACAAAGAAATGGCATTTAAATTGGGGTGTGTAGACTTTTTAAATCCACTGGAGGGAGGTAGTAAGGTAAAGTAGGTTGGAAGGAAGGAAAACCAAACAATAACAATATTAATTAATCAGAAAAAAAATCCCCTAATATATATATATGTATATTTTAATTGTAATTAAAAAAGAAAACAGACACCCCCCAAAATAAATACTAAACAATATATCCTTTTTTCCCCCAAAATTGTGCAAAATGAATCATGTTCTTCAATTGCTTACCCGCCAGTCAGCTGCACACACCTGACAAAATTGCCACGCACCAATGAAACGATGAATATTACTCGATAAAATATTACTTCTGCACTTTCAGAATAATGCAAACAATTTAGTTCCCCTGCAGCCGTGCAGGTGTACCTAATAAAGTGAGCTCCCACTTGCTCCTCCACATTTTTTGACACGCATGACTTGCTGCCACTGCGCCCCCCCCCACCACCCCCCACTAATCCTGCTGTCAAAGCAACTTAATGTCTGCTTTCAAGCCCCCCCCCCAAAAAAAAAACAGTGTTTGCCGATTATTTATGTTGTCTTTTCAAAATGCACTAATGAGCGTTTACCTGCTGCTTTTGGCGGGCGCGCTCTGTCATTAAAGCCACAAAGGAGGATCAGATAATAATCATAATCAAGAATTATAACCGAGTCAAATCAAAGCGTTGTTCTTACCAGATGGCGATGCGCTCCTTGGGGTAGTCGAGCCTCTCGATGCAGCCCAGGTGGTGAGCCAGGCTGTGCGCCGCGTTCCGAGCCACGATGGCGATCAGGACCTTGGGTCGGAGCAAAGCCGACTCCTCCGGAGCGGCGGCGGCGGCGGCGGCGGCGGCTGTGGGGCTCGCGTCGTCGGCCTCCGCCAGCAGCGTCACCGGCTCGGAGGCCACGCCGGCCCGCAGAGAGCACAGCGCGGCCAACAGCAGCAGAGGCGCCCGCATCTCGTCGTCGGCTTTCCCGCTTGTCCTGCTGCTGCTGCTGCCGCCGGACTGGACCGGTCGGGACTCAACCGCTGAGGAGTGGGTGCGTGTGAAAGAGAGATAGGGAAGGAGGGAGAGAGGGAGGGATGGAGGGATGGAGGGAGGGAGGGAAGGCTCAGAGAAACTCCCGTCACACCTTGCAGCCACTCTGCAATTTGGGAGGCAAACTGACCCCCGCGTACTCGCGGTTTGAGATCCGCGGATTCACCTGTTTGCACATTTGCTTTCAAATCCATCCATCCATTTTCTTTGCCGCTTATCCTCACGAGGGTCGCGGAGAGTGCTGGAGCCTATCCCGGCTGTCAACGGGCCTGAGGCGGGGTACGCCCTGAACTGGTTGCCAGCCAATCGCAGGGCAAATAGAGACAGAAAACGGCCACGCTCACAATCACACCTTGGGGCAATTTCGCGTGTCCAATTAATGTTGCACGTTTTTGGGGATGTGGGAGGAAACCGGAGTGCCCACCCGGAGGAAACCCACGCAGGCACGGGGAGAACATGCAAACTCCACACAGGAGTGGCCGGGTTCGAACCCGGGTCCTCAGAACTGTGAGCCCGACGCTTTACCAGCTGTTCCACCGTGCAGCCCTTAAACTGATTTGGGGAAGAAAAAAAAATCAATCTTTTAGTGAGAGATGTATAAGAAAACAAAAAAGTCGGATGATGTGGTTGCATAAATGTGCACACCCCACAATTAACAGCAACATTCACATTTCACACAGCATACACTATTTATCGTGCCTCTGATTAGGGCTAAATAAAGTTCAGATGTTCTAGTAGGCTTTTCCCAACATGTATCATAACACAAGCTGTGTAAATGAAAAAATGAAAATGAAAAGAAAACAAACAAGGGGGCTATCGATTTTTTTTTTTAATAATCAAATTGGATTATTTTTTATTGTTGGACAACGACATGTCGCTATTTTTTGATTAGCTAATCACGTTACTGTACTGTCAATCCAAGCATCAATAAAAATTAGCTCCCCCAATTATGATTGTTCATATATTTCTTCCATTTGCAGCTGATAAACAAAGGAGAAGATTGTGCTGGTGTACCTAATGAAGTGTCTCATTGTTGGCACGAGAATGTATCCAAAATGGCTGCCGATATGATGCATGAAAATGCAAGAGAGAGAAAAAAAATACACAAGTGGCATACATTCGCTGTAATTTGCGCGAAACGAGTGAAGCTTCGCGAAATGACAGACGCCGCAAGTCGGCCACGCCGCTCTGTTTATTTGAGCGGGGACGTCGGCCATCAAGGCGAAAGTTTTTCCCTCCTCGCTGAGGTCACGACTTTTCTGAGTCACATGCTAACAGTTGGTTGGAGGTGTGCCTGAGCGACAAAAAAAAAAAAAAAAAAGAAAAAGAAGAAGAAGAAGAAGAAACTGCCAACAATGGGGGCGGGCCTCACAACACAAATTGCAAAAGTACTCAAAGTCGATGAAGAAAAAAAAAAAAAACACACACTTGATCTTCATAACATCCGACCCGCATCAGTTCTTTTAGGTTAGCTTGCGTTCTGTGATCTATTTTTTTTTTTTTGTGTGTGCATGTATTTCTTTTTTTTTTTTTTTTTTTTACAAAAGTCTTTTTACTAAGATTGTAAAAGGAAAGAACAAGCAAGTGAATGTTGAGAGGGAAAAATGGATGATGCCCACTGAATTAAAACTTTAAAAATCATTGAAAAATCGGCTAGCTGCGATAAACAGAGGTTCACGCAAACGTAAACAATTGCGTATTTGTGATCAGGAGGCTGCTCTTGTTTAGTGTAAGCTTGTCATCTTGCAGAAACAAAACTAAAATGACAACTTTTGCTGTTTTCCAGTGATTATTGCAGTACTACTACAGAAAGGAAAATTTGCCACTTCGGTTGCATGAGAGGGGAAAAAAATAACCAAGGGCGTGCTGCCCCTTGGTGGATTTATGGAGTCACTGCAAGCACCTAAAATCACGCACAATACACTTCAGTATTTTATGTACACGTGTTGTTGTAGACAAAAAAATCCTCGTAAATATTGTCTACGTGAAGTAAGTTATGAACTACACTAGCACCTTTCAAAATGCATCACTACCCATGTGAAACTTCAACAAATGTTGCAGAGAGAAGGAAAAGTGCATCTCTTCATGTTTTACTTCCGTGGACCTTTCCGATGGCGATCTTAAGCTCCGCCCCCTTCGACGTGTCCCACAAGCTTTCAAAATGGCGACTGAACATAACAGGTTTGAAGTGGATTCCAAATCATACTGGCATATTTTTTTTTTTGGCCAAATGTGTCAGACTTGTTCTACAGAGAGATCTCAACTATTTCACGCAAGGATATTTACACGGAATTAAGATTTTGGACGGAGCAGGACGCAACGTCAGAGTTACAGCGAAATGTTGGCGACTGATGCAAAAAAGTTTGACGCCTCACAAACATTAAATATATTCATATTGAAATCCAACAGGATAAAAGAGTGGAATCGTACTGCGCATGTGAAGCGTGTGAGTACTTTTTACGTGGAAAGATCACGGGTAATATCATTGTAGTCTTTAGAAGTGAGTGGGTGGATTCGTTTGACTTGGCTCGTAATGCAACCTAGTACTCGGTCTTAAAAGTCCGATGTGATACAAATAGGCAAATAGACATTTTTCTTGCATGACATATCGCGCATTTAGTATCACTAACCCGACTCTTCGGCATAAAACATGACACGCTTCGTTCGGCAGGTCAGTGATACGCTAACAAAGTGAAACTTCTTCTCCTGCACTGATAATAATTCAGTCAAACTCAGAGAAGTTACTTCTCCCTCACTTGCCTTCGAACATACAGCCCCGTGTTTGGTGATATTGTCCACGTTTAGTTGTACGTGCGCTCTTCCGCGAGCCTTAATCCATCGCAGACACTTCGTCAACTGTGTTTTAGGCTTTGGAAAACGAATCATAGCGGGACCCTTGTAAGCTAGCAGGATATCTTTCATCAGAATTGCACGTTCCCCGAGCGCATGCGGGGGCCATTTTCTTCGCAACATGAATTTTTCCAAGCGCACGCTACTGGCAACCGGCATTGCTTGTGGGACAATACAAAGAGAGGGGCGTGTGAAGCTATCTGATTGGCTATTGTTGTACACGTGGTTGACAGGTCAGAAAGCTTCATTGGCTGGCTATTTGGTTGTGACCTGAAATAACCCTGCCTTGTGGCACAGATGGTGAATTTCAGACAGCGAATTGTAGCAACTATTGAAAATGTGATCACTTTACATTTCAAATTCAAATCCTGGTGGCACTAATTTACTTTCACACAGTCCGGTCAATATATACACCAGGGGGAAATAACCTTTGACCACCAGAGGGCGCCCTTGCCTGCGTTTTCCCATCCAATCTCTCGCCAAGGATACTTTGTAGGCCGTTGAAGGCACTTTGTGACCTCTTGAGGAGGTGCTGGTGATGATGATTATGATGATGACGCGTCAGTGTTGGCATTGATCGATTTAGTCACTAAATCATCGACGCTCAAGCACTTCTTTTCTTCGGTTGCGTTTTGTACTCAGAATGGATGCGAACGTCGCCGTGTTTACGGAGAACCAAGTGGGGGATTTGAAGTAGGTCATTCCTTTGTGGGTGTGCGGCGTGAAAGCAAAATCTCATTGTAAAAGCTTTATTTTTTTTGGGGGGGGGGGGCTTTACATAGAAATCGGGGGGGTTGCGTGCGAAAGGAAATGAAAAATGGGGAATGCTGTGCCTTGGCCTCCAGCGGGGACTAAATCGTTTGTCACAAGATTAAAAATTGCCATATTTATCTGATGGCATGACAAACAAACAAAAACAAAAAAAACATTTGGAATAAAGACGAGAGATTGTGGCACGTTCTGCTCGTCGAAGGGTTTCGCCCTGAGCGACCCGGCGAGGTCAGGAAGGATTTGAAATCTGACCGGTTGGTGAAAATCGGAGCCGGATTGACACGGGCCAGAACTTGTGATTTTCGATTAGACCGACACAGCAGCGCACAAAAGACTCACATCTGATTGGACCGAAACAAAACAAAACCAAACCAAACTCAACGCCGGCAAGACGAAAAGAGAAGAAATCAAGAGAATTAGATGGAGCGATTTGACTGGTATTTGTGAGCGCTTGTGTTGGTGGTTGAGGTCAGCGGAGAAGGCCTCGCTGGGCCAGACCGGCGCTGCGACCGATCGCACGCCGACCCCCCCCCCCCCACCTCCCGCTGTGAGTCATCACAATTCGCGTGGGGCAACCCACACTCGATGAGTCACGTCTGTAAATAATGCCTTTAAACGCAAACTCCCCCTACCCCTTAGTGCAAATACAAAAAAAAAAAAAAAATCATTGCGATTGCACAGGATGATCGGGTGCACCAGTGGTTAGGACATCTGCCTCGCCGTCGAGAAGTTCAGGGTTGGATTTCTCACCTCTGGCCTTACTGGTTGGGCGTTTGCGCGCTTGTCCGCAAAATGCCTTTTTTTTTTTTTTTTAACATGATGTAATAAAAAACTTTTTTCAGATTATTTGAGGAAGGTCTGGGTTTCATTTTCCGACAAACGTTTATTAAATGTTATTCAACTCAAAGGCGGTAAGACGCAGCGGTAAATATGAGCCTGTAACCACACATCCGCAAAATTAAAACTGGATGTTGATTTACCAAAAGCAAAGTTTATCAGTTTGACCACAAAATATGATTTTGTATTCAGTTAAAAATGGGCTCAATGTGATTTGCAAATCGATGCATTCTGTTTTGAACACGTCACAATTTAATTTTAACCGATTTTGTACAAAAATATAGCGCAAGATTTAAACGCTTTTTTTTTAGAAATAAAAAAAATATTTAAACATTTTTGATATCTTGTATTTTTAAATTAAATGGTAAAAAAAATTACAATAAAATTTTGTTCAAATGCTTCTTAAATCAGATTAATTAATTTATACATATCTATTTTTTTTCTCTCCAAACACTTACTTTGAACTCACACAGAAACAGACCCACGCAAAAACGTCTAGCATTTTCATTTTAATAGAAAAAAATGTATACAAATAATACAACGAGGAAGTCTCTGGTAAACAAAACAGAAAAGTGATCAGGCCTGCGTCTCCACGGCAACCGCGCATCCTCTTCATCCTCATCCTCCCTCGTTTGTTGCTACAGCACCTCAGTGCGTACTGATTGTACTCTAAAATTATGATGAAAAATAAAAAAAAAAAGGTGACAAAATGAAAGTCTGCTGGTAAACTTAAAGTGTGTGTGTTGAGGGAGGATGCTTTAGTCTGCTCCATGTTTATAATTCACATGTGCTCAAAAAAAAAAAAAAAAAAAAAAAAAGTGGTGGGGGGTTGGAGAACCAAAAAAAGGGTAGCGGACTCCTGCCTCTTATTAAAATCCTCCCAAATCTTCCCATCCGGCTTGTCCATCGCGACGACGTAAAGTCATTTTGGTCACCTCTGTGGGCCCCCACATTTGTGCCCCCTTTGGGGTCGGCCCTTTCAGCCGGCAGCAAGGTCCGGGGGGTGGGGGAGAAAAAGTTTTTTTTTTGTTTTTTTTTTTGTTGTCCCACGCTGTGATTTTTTTTTACACGCAAAATACTTACTTTTGCCATATCTCGCACATGCACACCCCCTACCCGCTGGTAAAATACTGATTCAAGTCTCACGCTCACACACACTGCGAGGGTCTCAGTTGCTGTGAAATCTCAGGGGTGGGGTGGGGGGCCTTTGTGCTATGTCCCCTCCTCATCTTCATCCTCTTCCTCCTCCTCCTCCTCCTCCTCCGAGCAGTAGTCTCGCCCCTGGGGGGGGGAGAGAAACAAACAAAACAACAAAGATGAAGACTACTGTTTTCATTGGCACGACTGGTCAAAATTGGTGGTCTCTCCCAAAATTCTTCACGACAATTACTTGTACATTGGTGCCTTGAGATACGAGTGACTCGGCTTACACGTTTTTTTTTGAGATACGAGTCGTCGTTCGGCCGATTTTGCAGTCAAAATAAACGTTCAAACAACGAGTATCTAAAACAACCACACAGCTTTGCCTTATGACCGGACCATTTTCTTAAATCTAACAAACAATGCGAAGCGCCATAGACGAGCTAACAACCCTTTAAGCGACACTTATTCGAACAGTGGAACCAGAAAATAAAACTACAGTAAGACCTCGGTTCTCGAATGCCTCCGTTTTTTTAACAAATCGATTTTCGAACGAAAATTCCAAGATTTTTTTTTTTTTTCCTTTCTGTTTCCCAACGAAAATCGGTACTCGAACGCCCCCGTATTGCACACGGCCAGACCGGCTGACCCACGACCCGCTTTGTTGTGAGTTCCCACGCCCCTGAAAAAGCGTACTTTTGTTATTGTGTATGACGCAACGCAGCCTCTGGACACAGACGTGTTCCGGTAGTGACTGTCGTTTTACTTCTTATGGAGCGATGACGACCGTATTAACCCCCAATCATGGCTCCAAAGAAGGCCAGTTGCTTGCTGAAAGTCATTCTGCACTTTTGTTAATAAAAAAAAATTTACAAGGCTGGGGGCCGAGTCGCTATAGATACTTCAATGCACTCCCAGCCAAGCGTACTCTACTACTAAAGCATGCATATTAAGCAAAAAAATTAAAATTGTTCTGAAATTATTTTATTATATAAAGTATTTAAACTATACATGCATTACTACTATGCAGTTTATTGTCAAGAAAAGCTAAAAAAATGCATTAAAAAGCCACATTTTTTTAGGCTTGGAACGCATTATTTCTTTTCCCATTCATTATAATGGGAAACATGGATTCGGTTTTCAAACAAATCACTTCTCGAAAAGTTTTCTGGAACAGATTGTGGTCGAAAACCGAGGCGTCACTGTATACTCACAGACATATATTCTTTATCCTCTGTGAAGAACAACTCCAGTAATTCCCGGCCTACAGAGTGCACCTGGCTATAAGCCTCACCCAGTACATTTGTAAAGGAAATACTATTTGGTACATACATACGCCACAGCTGTGTAAAAGCCGCAAGTGCACACATTGAAACACGAGATATTGACAAAGACGATACACAGAGAGTTTAACGCTCGCACCGGCGTGCTAATGCTAACGCGAGCGCCACACTAACACGGCTGCCTAAAAAAGAACACTGATAAAAAGCACTGAGACACGGCAGTAATAGGTTAGCACAGTGCTAACAAGGGCCGGACCGGTAAAAGTCACTACCTCGGCACATATATTCCACCTGTCTCACTCTTACCTTTTCTGCTCGAGAGCCCCCTTGCGGCCGTTAGAAAAAAAAATGCACAAATTACCCACATCACCGCAGGGTTGAAACCGTGTGAAAAAAGTCGCGGTTTATAGGCCGCAAATTACGGTAGTTTTACTGCAGCTTACAGAGGAGCTCTTCCGGGTCCGTGTATTTCCTTGTGCCTGCCTTGCACTGCCCCCTGGTGTCCGAGGCGATGATGAATTTGCAAATGCTGACCCACAGACATGCAGGGGTCCACCGTGGGAGCTAGCTGCATTTCTCATGAATATACTTATTATATTCCTTTCAATTTTTTTTTTTGGGGGGGGCAGGTGGGGTGGGGGGGGGCTTTCACGGATTGATGATGTTTCCGTAAATGAGCTTTGAATGAATCTCGCAAATCAAGGTGCCACTGTATTTGTACCCGAGCCATTCAAAGTCAACAACGAGCAACATTTGAGCGCATCTCATTAAACATTCGCGACATGGAGGTTGCTTTCCAACGCACGTCAACAAACCCCCCCCCCCCCCACCTCCCCGCACCCCCACTTTCTCAATGACACATACAAGCGCACCCCTCCCCTCCCCTCCCCTCACCTTCTCAATCTTCTCATCCAGCATCCGGAAGAACTCCTGCTGGCTGTCTGACGTGTGGATGCTGGGCGAAGGGGAGGAAGTTGGAGGATGAGGACGAAAGAGGAGGAAGAGGAGGAGGAGGAGGAGGAGGAGGAGGAGGCAGCAAACACATCATGAGAATTTTCCATTGCGAGACCGCCCGCCCGACCGCCCTCCCCCTTCCCGCTTCCCTGCGCGCAATTCCTCAGCGCAGTGTGAGAACGGCTCGGCCCGGAAGGAATTGAAATATCTGTCTCGGGGGAAAAAAAAAAAAAAAAAAAAATGGACAGCACGGCGGCTAGCTACCACGACATTAGGTACAGTAAAAGCGAACGCATGCGAAGCATGTTTTTTTTGTTGCTGTAATTTTAATTTTTACATTGAACCTCTTGAGATTGCACTTCATGAAGAGGGCAGAAGACTTGGAATTTTTTTTTTGAATGCCTTTTTCCAGGATGCAGTTTTGGAGAAAACGTCCAGACTTTTTTTTTTTTTTACCCCAAGATCCACTTTTTAAGCAGCCAGGCCTCTCGCGAGCTACCGACGGCCCGGGGGTGGGGGATGCTCCCAAACCGTTTTAAGGTTAATGTTATATTTCCTCCTATATTTAAAATACAGAATTTACTTTTTGTTCACAGTATTGTCTGTGCTTTCATCACAGATCAGGCTGTGCCAAGTTGGGATTTTTAAATTTTACACCATCTGATCCTGCACTTTCTACTTTGGCTTCAGACCAGACCTTTCCCACTCAGAAAAGAGAAAATCTCGTGCGGTTGGACCACTTTTTCTTCGATTATTCACGTACTCCGACAGTCGTTGCATCTTAAAAAAAACAGCATTTCTTTTTTTAACTTTCTCCATCAATATCGAAAGTAAACAGAAGCAGCGTGTCTAGCTCGTCTTTGCTCTACGTTGCCCAGACTGTGTTGCTAACTAAAGCGGCGGCGGTGGACGCTGCCATTCTAAAAAACATTGATGGGCTGGGTAAGTGCTGTAACATTTGTAATTATGAGTGTACGTCTTTAAGAGTGGTTAGGGGGGGGGGTAAACTAGGAAAATGAGTGCGTGGCGGAGCAGCGGTCGTCGTTAGAGAAAGTTCCATGTGCTGCCAAAAGGAAACCAGTGGCTTCTTCTTTTCATTTTTTCCCAGTACGTATGTGAATTGTGCCGTTGGATGTAACAACCAGTCATGCCACAAACTGAATAGCTGGATGTTATATGTTTAATTTGCATTTGATTATTATTTTTTTTATTGCGCGCAATGCAGAATATCTGCGAAGAGACTGCATCAGCGGTGCATGATT
This sequence comes from Syngnathoides biaculeatus, assembly GCF_019802595.1. Lineage (NCBI taxonomy): Eukaryota > Metazoa > Chordata > Actinopteri > Syngnathiformes > Syngnathidae > Syngnathoides > Syngnathoides biaculeatus. The sequence goes on from NC_084646.1 coordinate 9,316,260, forward strand.
GGCGGTTTTTTTTTGTTGTCTCCCCCCCGCGATCGACGCATTGAGCGCCCCTGGTCTACGCATTCCGCGTTGGTGGCGTTTAAACGGAACAGTTACTGTACAAAAAAAAAAAAAAAAAAAAAAACGTGCAAAGATGTTTTTTTCAGGCTGCAGCATTGAATATATTTCAGAATGATTTAATCTGTAGAATACGGCATTGCTTAATCGGCTAAAAATGTGCACGTGAGATGTGCGTGTCACTCTTGTCCACTTGGGGTCGCCATCCTCACGTTCAGCACAAAATCATCTGTGACTTTGAGCGTGTAAGCATTTAAAAAATTCGGGATTTGGCCCAGTGAGTGACGTGGGGGTCAGCCAATGAGAGAGGTGAGTCCGAGGCCGCTGCTAAAGGGCTAACTGTTAGCCGATCTGTGTGAATGTGGTTATCACGTGACAATTTAGTCACGGTTTGTTGACAAAAAAAAAAGCAAAAGAAAGAAAGACGTTGTCTATCCTCGACCGCATTTTAATGAGTGGCGCTGAGTCAAATTAGATTGGCTGACATCAATGCTGAGGCGCGTCGTTGTCGGTTCGTTCTGCTGTGCAGGAGAAAAACATTGCACTGGGTCTTTTTTGTTTTTAAGTTTAAAAAAAAAAAAAAAAACAAGATCCCAAACTTGGGACATTCTCTGACTATTACGCAATCTTTCCTCGTGGCTGAATTCGTTTTGAAACCGAGCGGCGCCTGAATTTGCAGGAACATTAGTCCATGTGGAGGAAATGATCACTGCAAAGCTTCGAGGAAAAGATTTTGCGTTGACGTTTTTTTTTTTTTTTTTTTTTTTAAATCAATGAGATTATTTATTATTATAATTTATTTACATTATTAAAACATATTACATATACTATAAATAAATAAATAATTTTTGTATTATTTATTTAAAATTCATGATTATAATTCTTATGATTATTCGAGTGATCATTACGGCCGTAAACGCCAGGTTGACCACATCATTTTGTATTTTTGCTATTGGGACAGAAGCGCAACAACTCAAGTGGTTTGGCATGCGGAATGGCGGGGGACGAACCCGGGACCTCAGAACTGTGAGGCCAACGCTTTCCAGCTGACCACCGTGCCGCCCAAATATTCAAATTTATTTAAAAAAATTAAAAGAAAGAGCACTTTTTGGTCACTTACTTCGATTTAATATTTGTCGCCGTCTCTTTCTGCAACTTGTCCCGGTGCTGCACGCTACTTTTCTCCTGAAACACACACACACACAAACACACACACATGTTAACAGGTGTCATTATGACAACTCATGCGAGATATGAAGTTGATTAAAAAGCAGCTCATGGATGCAAGTACAGTTACTCAGTTGACGAGGTGAGGAGGCCGGATATAATCATAAAGTATCGCTTTGAAGAAATGAAAAGACGACATTGGCACACACATAGAGGCACAGTGTGCTTGCTTCAAGCGGTTTAATTGTCACCGCCGGTTGAAGTTTGCTGTAAAATGGACATAAAGCAAAAGACAATGAAACATGATACACATATCCAGTATGTACGACGTAGTGCTACACGGAAAGGTGCACAACTTCAAACCAAAATTTGTAAAGTTGCCTGCGTCCGACCTCCATTTTACATCGTACGTCTTCATCAAAGTGTGTCCTACACGCACCAGAGGAGACGCGCTCGACGTTAAACGGGGTGTCGCCGCGCTGATATAAAACAGTGGCTGCGTCTGTTCCAGCGCGATTTATGGCTAACATTAGTCGGCGTTTATAGCCGAGCGAGACGGGAGGCAGACCTACACGACCGACTACCACACGCGTGTTCTTCAACTTTTGGAATATCACGTTATGCCGCTGTGCTGCAGGTTTTTAAAGCGTGGAACTTTTTTCAAATAGTTTTTGTTGTCATTTTCACCCAAGCAATTTTCTAGCAGTGATGACATCTTGCTATATTTTTCATCTTTTATGTTTTGTGTCAGCTGGTGATATAATCGCGCTCGGCGCTCGTTGGCGTGTGGAAAATGACGCATTTTACCGCTTGTCTCCCGCTTTTATTTTCATCTTTTATTTTGCGATTCTGTAGCAGAAAATAATGGACAATAATGACTTCTTCCTAAAAATCCATCTTTTTCCTCCCATTGGTTGTCCTTCAAAACAAAATGAGAACATTCTAGAATCACACGGTGAGCAGGCGCGCGTCGTCTCTGTTGTTGTAATGCAAAGTTCCAGCCTAGAAACTGCACTGAAGCGATCTATTTTTTAGATTTTTTTTTTTTTTTAAATGGGTTTTTACAGTAATCAGGCAAGTCTGAATTTGGAGTTGCGTGACTTTAGCGTCGTAAGAACTTGCGCTGCAACATGTCGGGCAACAATCAGCGCTACTGGAAGAGATGCAGAAGAAGAGAAGAAGAAGAAACATCCACGCCTTACTTGGCGCCAGTAATCGTTCTTGTTCTATGCTCTGTTTGTGTTGGAGGATCATTTATTTAAAATGTTTAATATTACCACAGCAGCTATGCTACTTTCTTTGGCCCTCTATGATGTATAAGTTTAAGTACCGTAATTCCTCCAGAACGCACCCGGTTATAAGCCTCACCCAGTACATTTGTAAAGGAAATATCTGTGTAAAAGTCACAAGTGCCCACATTGAAACACGAGATATTTACAAGAAAGACATTACACAGAGTTTAACGCTAGCGACGCCGTGCAAACGCTAATGCTAGCCCCGTGCTAACAGGGGCAGTTAAAAAAAAAAAAAAAAAAAAAAAAACATACCGGTAAAAATCACTGAGACACGGCAGTAACACGCTAGCACAGCGCTAACAGGGCCGGACCGGTAAAAGTCACTTCCTCGGCACATATATTCCGCCGGTCTCACTCTTATTTTTTTCGCCCGAGTGCCCCCTTGCGGCCGTTAGGAAAAAAATGCACAAATTAGCTGCATCGCCGCGTAAACCGCGGGGTTGAAAGCGTGTGAAAAAAGTCCAGGCTTATAGGGCGGAAATTGCGGTAAACATTTTTTTTCTTAAATTCACTTTAGTTTTACAGTTTGACAGCAAACAATTAGCAGGGAGAGACAAATAACCAGCTTGAAGCAAGCACACTTTGGGCTCTAATTTGGGAAAAACTGTGCCAGTGAGAGTTTAAGTCCATATCTATGACAATGCAGAATCATTTTTGATGACACGACAAATATTAAAAATGTGTTTCAAATGTGTGGGACTGGTAAAACTATATATCCAAAAGCAATTGCTATATGATCTCTCTCTCAATGATGTTTTTATTACTTTGAACCACACCAATTGAAATATATTAGTACGTTAGTTTGTTTTGCTAATAATTAGCATTTAATCAAATAGCAAATGTCAACTAAATGAACACAAAAACAAATACATTTTCAGCGGGCGAGTGTACCTAATAATGTGGTTGTGAAAAAGCCAATTTATTATTTTTGTGTCCTGCCATGTACTCTACTGTACTGTACTGCCATGTCCACGTATTGTTGTGTGCGTGCCTCACCACGTTCTCCTGGTTGCGTGCATTTACCCGGTTTTCTTCCCCTCTCATGTACTTCACCTCCTCTACGCCCTTCATCTTGTATTCATCTGCACGAAAAAAAAAAAAAAAAAAGACAGCGGCATGATTAAAAATATGGGAAAAACAATGGAGGGAAATAAACACAAAGGAGGGTGACAGTCCCCGACGTACTTGTCAGAAGTAATAAAACACGGTAAGAACACGCAGTACGCAGTCAACGTCCTGTCAGTCACATGTCAGAGGTCACGACCAGATACTAAGCATCAAGCATGACCCCAGCAGGCCCCGCCTCTTAAAGGCACACAGTAAAATATATCCATTATTTTCTATAGATTTTAAATATCACAGTGTTTTTATAATTTCAAATGTGTTTACAGTGTGCGGGATTAAAAAAAAATCTGTCTTTATAATTGATAGTTTTATTTATTTTTGCAACTTCAAATCATACAGTTTTTTTGCACAATTTTATTGGATATTTTTTGTATATTAGTATGTATTATTATATTTCTAATTATTGTAATTAATTTTTGTGTATTTAAGAAAGATGTTTGCACCTGCAACATTTGTTTTTAACGCAGTTTTACTGGCGTTATTTTATTGCAACTAAAATATTATCCTGCATATTGTGTTGCTCCAACAAAAATCTGTCATAAAATATTTGGACCTTTTGAGCCCCCCCCCCCCTTTTTATTATTACTTTTTTATTAACGGAGGAGCCCCGCCGTAGGAGATTAAAGTCGGCGTGTCCCTGAGCAGCTTCAGGCGCTGCAGATGAGCTCAGCCGACGCGGTTGAGGGTGTCAAAATCATAAATAATATGACGCCTCGGAGCACACTCGAGCAAGTGTCGCTGGCGCTCGGAGCTCCTCGCTGCACTTTAAGCGGTTTCGCCCGTCGCCGAGACTGCAAAGCGTCGGCTGCGAGCCGGCGGTCGCCGTGGCAACCGTCTCCCCTTGCGTCGCTCGACTGTCAGTCGCCCGTCACCTCTGTCGTCCGTTATCGCATCATTTCATCACCGACATAATCGAAGAGGTCAAATGGGCTTGTAATTCGTTCTGTCCCTCTCCAAAAACTAAATAAAATTCTTCTGGACTTGTGAATTTTATTGATGAAAAAAATAGTACTACATGATACTGTATTTTTGATTAAAACTGTTCTGACAATGAAGTTTTTGTACCGTTGCATTCATTGCATGGGCATTGTGTGCCTGCCTTGGCCACTTGGGGGCAGTATATAAGACAGACAGGCAACTGAGTCGTGGCTCATTAGTACGGCACTATTATTAGTTCTTTTCCGAGGACAAAGAATACAGCATGTGACATATTGTTTGTCTACATGCGTTGCTGCATGCGTTTGTGTTGCTTGGAGGGGTTGAAGCTAGGACTGCAACTGATGATTATTTGTATAATTGATTATTCTGCTATCTTTTCAATTGTACTAATGAATGAATTGAATTAAAATTTGCTTTTCACAATTTCCATCCTTTTATTAAAAGGCAGCACCACAACATAGTTGCTACTTAGAGTCAGCATTAAGCTTGCGGACACGAAAAGATAAAATGTTGGTTTTTAATTATTTTCTGTTTAGTTTGATTGTAAACCGTAATTTCCGGCCTACAAGCAGCGACTTTCACACGCTTTCAATCCTGCGGTTTATGCGGTGATGTGGCTCATTCCTGCATTTTTTCCCCCCAACGGCCGCAAGTCGGTCGCACTCGAACGGAGAGACTGGTGGAATATATGTGCAGAGGAAGTGAGTTTTACCGGTATGTATGTATGGGTTTTTTTTTTTGTAACTGTCCCTGTTAGCGCTGCGCTAGCATTAGCGCTGTGCTAGCGTGCTGCTAATGTTTGCTGTAAAACTAAAGTGAATTTAAGAAAAAAAAGGTTTACTATAATTTCCGGGCTATTAGCCGCGACTGTTTTCACATGCTTTCAACCCTGCGGTTTATGGGGTGATGCGGCTAATTTGTGCTAGGTTAAGAGTGAAACCGGTGAAATGTATGTGCCAAGGAAGTGAGTTTTACCGGTCCGGCCCTGTTAGCGCTGCACTAGCGTGTTACTGCCGTGTCTCAGTGACTTAGACCGGTATGTTTTTTTTTTTTAACCGGCCCTGTTAGCGTGGCGCTAGCGTTAGCGCGGCGGCGCAAGCGTTAAACTGGGTAACGTCTAAATATCTGGTTTCGACGTGGGCCCTTGCGGCTTTTACACGGCTGTGGCGTCTGTACGTACCAACGTACGTACGTATATTAATGAACGTCGTTTGCTTCGACAGACCAATCAGAGGACGGAACAATGCTTTACTAATAGAATATGAGTTACATGGGCCGTCAGTACCGATTCTGAAGGCCCCGTGGAGATTAGACTAGCATGGCGACACAAAGATGAAATCTGATTGGAGAAAATATGGCTAACATGCACAAGACGTACTGGAAGCAACACAGCCAAGAGAAACACTCCGAAATGAAGAAAACGGAGCGTTGGGAATAGATTAGCGATAGCGTTTAGGCGGCCCGACACGCATTTGACCCCCACCGGATGCGATGTACGTGCACTCCGCCTGTATCAGTTTTCACACTGCGCCTTTTGCCCCCGCAGGGCATCAGCAGCGTTTATCCGCCCCATCTGTGCAACTTTGCACCCGGGCCGAACGCGAGCGAGGGAGGGGGGCGGGGGACGGATTGGCGTGCGCTTCGTGTCACGCTTGTCCGTCACCTTTTTGCGTGCGTCATCGCTGCGGCCGACCTCAAATGTCGGATGATGGTTGGAGCCGGCGACAAATTAAGTGGAAAGCTGGCCCCAGATTAAAAGAAAAAAAAAAAAGTAGAGGAAGGAGGGGTGGCGGGCGCTTGCTGCTGTTTGTGCGAGGAATGTAAACCAGCGCGGCGTCTCGTGTCTCAGCACGCCGACGCTCACGTACGCACGCCCGCCCGCGCGATAACGCCGCGCGGGCCTCGGCCGGGCGTGCAACAGTGTGTCGCCGCGGCGAAGGTCTCGGAAGCTGTTTACCGGCCGCGCGTTTTAAAACGAAGATAAGCCGCGTTAAATGTCACGCTTAATATTCAGCAGCCTGGGGAGGATGCAGATGAGCAGGCGGCGTGAAGTACGGTAAGATGCTCGTTTGGGGACATAAACAACGACTGTTACATCCGTGCTAGTCTACGTTAGGCATTTAAGCTAGTGGAATTTTGGTGAAATGACATTGGGCGGCATGGTGGATCATCTGGAAAAGTGTTGGCCTCACAGTTCTGAGGTCCCGGTTTCAATCCCGGATATGCCTGTGTGGAGTTTGCATGTTTTCTCCAGGTGGGCACTCCGGTTTCCTCCCACATCCCCAAAACATGCAACATTAATTATCCATCCATCCATCCATCCATCCATCTTATCCTCACAAGGGTTGCGGTGCATGCTGGAGCCTATCCCAGCTGTCAATGGGCAAGAGGCGGGGTACACCTTGAACTGGTTGCCAGCCAATCGCCGGGCACATAGAGACAAACAGCCGCACTCACGATCACACCTACGGGCAATTTAGAGTATCCAATTAATGTTGCATGTTTTGGGGATGTGGGAGGAAACCGGAGTGCCTGGAGAAAACCCACGCAGCCACGGGGAGAACGTGCAAACTCCAAACAGGCGGGGTTCGGGATTGAACCCGGGTCCTCAGAACTGTGAGGCCAACGCTTTACCAGCTGAACCACCGTCCCGCCGCAACATTAATTAGACACTCTAAATTGCCCCGAGGTGTAATTGTGAGTGCGGCTATTTGTTTCTCCTGCCCGATGACAGCTAGGATAGGCTCCGGCACTCCACATGACCCTTGTGAGGATAAGCGGCTAAGAAAATGGATGGATGGATGGAAATGACATTGGTGCCTTGCGATACAAACTTGAAATCATGTCAAATCACCTTTCCCCATTGAACCAAAAAGAAATGCAATGAATCCGTTCCACCCTCCGCAAAAACATTGGTTTTTTTCAGTTTTTCAGAATAAAAGTTGCCCTCATCAGTATTGTAACCTGCAAACAGGAAATGCAAGCACAAAAATAAGTCTTGTCCTCCCTTGTTGTTCTAAGGGGTTCATTGGGGAATGGCAAACCATCTTAATGTTGCATTATGACTGAAAAAAAACACCAAAACTAAAAAGTGATTATTTTGGACCTTGGACCTTTCCAGATATGTGGCAGATTTTCATCAATCGGGGGATTTACATAATTACATCAAAATGACTTTTTTTTTTGGGGGGGGGGGTCAAAGCGCTTGTTTACCCACCCAAATGTCAACGCGACCCAGCTCACGCCGCTCAAGCGCAATTGCATCAGGTTTTGTTTCGTTTTCGATGGGGAGCGGATATCAAAAATTGCTCATCAAAAGCGTGCGGGAAAAGAAACGAGACGAAGAGGAGTGACGTCGGTCACGCCAACGCCAGGCGGGGCTCGCCGCGGGATCGAGGGAGGAAGGCTGTCGCGGAAGAAAAGCGGGGGGATGAAAGGGAGCACCTATTTTGAGAAGCCCCCATTTTCGGGGGGACGTCTCGTCGCGACGCCGATCAGAGAAACATTCACTAAAGGTCCACCCGCAGTCCGCGATTTATGATCTGGTTTGTTTGTGGCCCGCCAAAAAAAAACAAGTCTTCATTTTTCTTGCTAAATGGATTCTTCAAAAATTAAAATTTTTCTTGACTTGACGCATATTCCAAGCATTTTTTTTTTTTGTCAGTCAGATCCCACCACCCGAATAAATTCAACATTTCTCGACATGCGATCAAAGAAACGGTCACATCCCCGCGTCGCGATGAAGACGAGTGATCCGTCTAAGTGGGTCATTTCACGCGCTTATTTTCACGCACATTAAATGCAAAAAAAAAAAAAAACGCGTAAAATTGCTCCTGGCACGTTCACCGAAGAGCAGAGACTATAATTCAACCAACCCCACACTACAGTGGCAACTGAAACGGAATTCGACCTAAAATATAAAAAAAAAAAAAAAAATACATAGAGTCAAGTTATAAAACCAAAGAATTGAACAAAAAAAAGTCAAAACGGCAAATAGAACACAAATTATGATCGAAAACTAATATAATTTTGAGCGCAGCTGACAAAATTACCTTTCAAAATAAGTGGCTTGCAGATTACTTGATTTAAAAAATAAATACATAAAAAAAAATGCACAGGGAAGTGCGTAAGTAGAACAAAGACTCTCGGGAACGACCCCAAATTTTTCTCATTCAGGTTATACCACTTCAGCCAACTTTCAAGTTTTCAGTTACGAGCGGTCGCCTGGTCGACTTTTTGCTTTGCGCTGCGCAACAATTTTTTTTTCTCAATTATAAAAACTAAAAATTGGGGCTCTCAAAAGGCGCTCGTGTGGAAAAACAACCGGCGTCAGAAGAGCAGACGGACCTCGAGGCCAATCGCATGACGCGTCGTCTCCACGCCGCCGAACTCGCGAGGGTGCGCGATCGCCGTCGCCGCTCCGATCTCCTGCGATTACCGTGGCAACGCTTGGCGACACCATCAAGAGCGTTGGCCGCTTTTTTCTAGCGGAGCTCGGCCATTTCCGGTTATTGCGTGAGAGAACGCGAAGAGGACGAGGAGGAGGGAGGGCTGCGGTGATGCCATCTGACGGCATCACATCAATATCACGTTCAGAGATGGCAAAGCCCGACTCGCTATCTGTCGACCACCCAGCCGTGATAAATATGGACACAAACGCAAATACGCACACTTTTTCGGACCACCCGCATGGACAAATACATACGTTTGAGAACTTAGTGACACCGAGTACTATCCAGCCATCCATTTTCTTCGCCGCTTATCCTCACGAGGGTCGCCGGGAGTACCGGCGCCTCTCCCAGCTGTCAACGGCCACACCCACGAACTGGTTGCCAGCCAATCGTAGGGCACATAGAGACAAATAGCTGCACTCACAATCACACCTAGGGGCAATTTTAGAGCGTGAAAAACAGTCACTGTAGATAAACGTTGGTGGCGGTGAATGATTGAATTCCCACCACCCGCCATTGGTGGGACTACGGTGTTCAAATTATCAATTTTTTTTGCCGCTTATCCTCACAAGTGTCGTGGGGAGCGCTGGAGCCTATCCCAGCTGTCAACGGGCAGGAGGCGGGGTACACCCTGAACTGGTCGCCAGCCAATCACAGGGCATATGGAGACAAGCACACGCACTCGCAATCACACCTTGGGGCAATTTTAGAGTGTTTTTTGGGGGAATGTGGGAGGAAACCCACGCAGGAACGGGGAGAACGTGTAAACAAAGAGTGGGGGGCCGGGATTGAACCCGGGACCTCAAAACTGTGAGGCCAACGCTTCCCAAATATGTATAATAAATTTGAATTTCAGTCACCTATGTTGTAGTGCAGGGGTGTCAAACTCGTTTTTGTCGCGGGCCACATTGTAGTTACCGTTTCCCCAAAAGGGCCGTTCTGTCTATGAAATCATAAATGTCTCTGACTGCCTAATCATATTTACACGTGGAGTAGTTTGGGAAGCATAGATCAAGGGAATGGGTTTTTCGACTATTGTTGATGTTTGGCAACACAAAAGTGCTCGTAATATCTCAATATTATCATTTAGGATGTGACAATGGGAAATTTTGGTGCAAAAATCACGGAAGTTGATACACATGATTTGCCTCCGCGGGCCACATGAAATAATGCGACGGGCCGTATCTGGCCCCCGGGCCTTGACTTTGACACCTGTGGCGTAGTGGTACTCTCGCCCGATTTTGGCGCAGGGAGCGTGGGTTCAGTACCTCATCAGCGGTGGTGTGAATATGAATATGAGGACGAACGGCTGTCCATGTCTATATGTGCCCTGCGACTGAGTGGCGACCAGTTCAGGGTGTAGTCCGCCTTTTTGCCCGGGAGTCAGCTGGGACGGGCTCCAGCACTCAACACTAACTAGGATAAGCGCTGTTGAAAAGAGATGGATGGATGAATTACACTTTTCAAGTTTGCAATTACATTTTCGATTTTTGCCGGCGTCTCGCATCTGCGAATTTAATTGTCTTCTTCTACACACGTCCAGAAAAAAAAAAATCTCGACTATTTGCTAATTTTGTACTTGGGTAAATGAGTTGTTGGTCAACAAAAGTACTATGGTGGAAGGCATCATCTTGTTTTGTGCTCATGCAGAAGTTCACCAAATTCATCCAATCTATCAGCAGCGGCGGCGGCGTCGGATTTGCGATTGACAGTCGGTGAGATTCCTCAAGAACGAGGACCAAACACGCCATCAGAACTCGCCGAATCAGTTGCAAAAGCTCAGCTGTCAGTTTTTGTTGTCACTGCGTGGTCCCATGTCCAAAAATTCAATGTCTAAAATTCACATTCCTAACAAGTTCCCGTTTCTGTCACGCAACTCCCGGCCACTAGGGGGCGCCCATTCGCACGGCACGCGGGGATTATACGGCAAAATTCTTTTGCTGTATGTGGTCTGGTTACCGCTCCAAAAACCCATCTTCAATGTTTTTGTACTTCTCCCCCCCCAAAAAAAAACCCATCCAGCGTAGGGACGCCCCCCCCGTACGAGGGCGTTTTTGTGCAGGAGACTTCGAGTGCGTCTTTGCTAGCGTGGGAGAGTGTCACGGTATGTGTGAGAGAGAGTCTGGACGTGCACGCAAAACTGACCAGCGAAGACGTCCCCGTTGCTGTAGGCCTTCCCCCGTCCGTCGTCTTCGTTGGGCACGGCCGACACCTGCTTGGCCGAGGTGCAGCCCATGGCCTCCTCCTCCTCCTCCTCACGCCGGGAACGCTCTCCTCATCGCACTCTCACCTGCGCAACGACGACCACAAGGAGACGTTTGGATTTTGTGCCGCACTTCGGCTCGGTTGGGGTTCCGGAACCCGACCGATGATGACTTGCGCTTGTCGCAAGCCTAATAGCGTTTTTGGCTAAGTCATATTTGAACACTTTTGCCAGATTAAAAGAACATTTTTAAGACATCTATCCATCCATTTTCTTGCGGGGAGTGCTGGAGCCTATCCCAGCGGTCAACGGGCAGGAGGCGGGCGGGGTACACCCTGAACTGGTCGCCAGCCAATCGCAGGGCACATCGAGACAAACAGCCGCACTAACAATCACACCTAGGGGCAATTTAGAGTGTCAAATTAATGTTGCATGTTTTTGGAATGTGGGAGGAAACCGGAGTGCCCACCCGGAAAAAACCCACGCAGGCACGGGGGGGGGACATGCAAACTCCACACAGGCGGGTCTGGGATTGAAGCCGGGACCTCAGAACCGTGAGGCCAACGCTTTCCAGCTGATCCCCTGTGCCCCCCTTAAACTCATTTTTGAAAAAACAAAAAAAAAAATCTTAATGCATAAGAAAAAAAAAAAGTGGGATGATGTGGTTGCATAAGTGTGCACACCCCACAATTAACCAGCAACATTCACACTGCGCAGAGCAACCACTATTTATCGTGCCTCTGATCAGGATTAAATAAAGTTCAAATGTTCTAGTAGGCTTTTCCCAACATGTATCATAACACAAAAAGTATTTTTTTTATGGATCATGTAATAATACATAAACACCGAGTTCACACACATAGATACGCACACAGACTGAGAATTAGCCAATCTGAATGTATAGATGGGTGCAAAGTGCACGGGGACACGTTGAGATGGAAAAACAAGGCCAGCGTAGCAAAAGGGAGTTCGAAGTGAACGCGAAGACTGCGCACCTCCAGGTGTGTGTGTGTGTGTGTGTGTGTTTGCAGCAGGCAACCGCCCGCTAATAGCATGCACACGGCAGGCGTTGGCAGGTGTGTGCAGGGTGTGCCCACTGGATCTTTGTTTTACCAGACAATAGGACGCTTAACCGGAGTCGCATGCAACATTGTTTCAGCTGATTGAAACCTGCTTCAGAAATAACAGTCAGGCTGGACTTGCACGACACGCTTCAACACACACACCTGATCCTAAATAAGCCACGTCATAGTCATATTAGTACTCGCCAGAAGATGTGAACCATGAAGCAGGGATCTCCAACTTTTTTTGAAACCCAGAGCGAATTCTAGGCTACCAGTCTGAAGTAAGAAATTGTCTGGCTTAACTTAAAGGTCCACTGTCATGAAATGCATGATTTTTAGTTATGTTATGAATGAAAAAAACGGCAGCCAGTTTGGACCCGTCCGTTTTTTTTTTTAACCACAAAAACGTGATTTTGACGAGTATGGCTATTTGTAACTCCCGCTACGAAGATTCTCTCAAGGGATTTGTTTTTGACAAGAAGCAGGAAGTGACGTACAAGGCAGAAGCGCACTCAGGCCGGCTTGTATGTTTCTATTAGTTTTACCTGCGGGACGGTAGCTCTTTGTTCCTTCGTGTTAGCCAAAATGCCGGCTCGTTCTATTGCTGGATATTGTTCGAACACTCGTGAGGATGGATTAATTCTTCATACTTTTCAAAAAGACCCGGTTCGTCGTGAAAAATGGATTGCGTGGGTGCAAAGGACGAGAGCTTCGTGGGTTCCAAATGACAGGCATGTGTGTATACAGTTACTAACAAAAATAATAGTTTTTGGGGGGGGGGGGCATAATCCTCTCAGAATGTAATAAAAGATCTGCGCACTTAAATCAGGGGTGTTAAATGCGTCGATGTACCCGTCGCTGCCGAGCACGGCTTCGGACGAGGGGCAAAGCTTCGGCCGGGCTGGCTCATACATATTGTCTGGGTGTCTGTTGTTAGTTAGAAGTGATCCGCGTATCATCTAAATATGGCTCGAAACGAAAAGAAAGGATAGGATAATATTTCCCCGGTCCTTTCACTCGATTGTGTTCGCGGCGGACGGCTTCAGTCGGGCTGGCTCATACATACTCTCTGGGAGTCTGTTGTTAGTTAGAAGTGATCCGCATATCATCTAAATATGGTTCGAAACGATAGTTTCACTTTTCCGGTCACTTCACTCGATTGTGAGATGTTCTCTTCTTCGAAAAGAGCTTCCGTGTACCGTAGTCGGCGCCACGGCGTGTTTTCAATGGCGAACGTTCCGGTGTGACGATGCCGGCAATATGGCGACCACTCGCAACTTTGCGCATGGATGACACGCTAATAATTAGTTTTTCCTTTTGACAATGAAGTGAATAACAATATATGTATTTTTTATTACAATATATATTTTAGAATGTTTATTGGCATGACACTTGACCTTTAAATGACATGTTTTTATCCATATTTTTAAAAATCCATCTATGTGACTACACTAATGTTGTAAATGTTTTTTTGGGGGGGGGTCACAATAATCATAAATAAATGATTTAACACAGTAGGGAACAGTTAAATAGTACCACTTATTGCTATAAAACTACTGAAATTTCCAAGAAATCAAAGGAAGTACAGTGACTACTTCCAAATTGAAAGAGAAAACAAAACGTACAGGTATCTGAAAATATATTCATGCAGAGAAGCAAAACATTTGTTCTTGTTTACGTCCCACACCCGTCGTTAAGTGCTTCATAAAGCGAGAGTGCAAAAGTCTAATCGGCGTAAAGAGCAGAGAGAATGTCCCCGGATTATTGGAAAACAGCCCGCAAAACGCGGGCCGGGCCGAGGCGGCGCCCGATTGAAGGCCTCTCATTTGCGCATATTGAAACATCAATTTGTGAGTTGCGGCGCGCTAAAAATAGTCGGGCGCTTTTGTTTGTGAGCGGGGGATAATACTAGGCCGCGTGAATCTGCGAGCCAGACCGCTCTAATTCGGGTGGCGCGCGGGGGAGGAGCAACGGGCCGGCGATTACCGAGACGCAGGGGCGGAGGAAGCTCCAAAGTGCAAGTCAGACGTCCAGTTTCAAGCGCGTGTAAACATGCCGGGAAACAAATCAAGCCGAGTTCCCAGTCAATTTCAAGACAGTCAAGTCGCTTTGCACTTAGCATCTGTACTTGGGTTAGTTACCTTAATTTCCAGCCTACAGATCGCACCTGATTGTAAGCCTCACCCAGTACATTTGTAAAGGAAATACCATTTGGTACATACATACGCCGCACCTGTGTAAAAGCCGGCAAGTGCCCACGTTAAAACCCAGATTCAAACAAGAGGTATTTACAAAGAAAGACGGTACGCAGACAGTTTAACGTTAGCGCCGCCACACTAACCAAAACGCTAACGCCGCGCCAACAGGGCCGGTTGGAAAAAAAAAAACAAACGTACACTAAAACACTAAAATCACTGAGACACGGCAGTAACACGCTAGCACAGTTTTAATACCTTAGCTCAACATAGCAACAACACGGTAGCACGCACAGGACTATTTAAAAAAAAAAACAAAAAAAAAAACATACCGGTAAAAAAAAAAAAACAGCCGCAGCAAAAACACTGTCGCAACACGCTAGCGCAGCACTAACAGGACCGGCAAAAAAAAAAAAAAAAAAAAAAAAAAAAAAAAAACCATACCTAAATCACTGAGTCGCGGCAGTAACACAGCAGCTACACGCTAGCCCGGCACTAACGCGAGTGCGGCGCAAACAGGGCTGATTTAAAAAAAACATACCGGTAAAAGTCACTTCCTCGCCACATATATTCCACTGGTCTCACTCTTACCTTTTCCGCTCGAGTGCCCCCTTGCGGCCGTTAGAAAAAAAAATGCACAAATTAGCCGCATCACCGCATATTTGCTGAAAATTACGCTAACTTTTTTTTTTTTTTTAAATATCAGTCCCAAACCACTCTCCATATGGTCAATAATGTCACCGATTCTCCCATTCATACATTTGAATCAAATGTAATAATCTTCATCAGCGCTCCCGCCATGATAATTTCTTACAGAGGTTAGAAAACCAAAACAAATGTCACATTATCTATTATATCATCATCTATATTATCTATGATAACAAGGCAAGACTTGTCGGCAGTTTCGCGAAGTCACCCGTCGACGCCAAGTCAGAACAGAAGTTGAGAAATTGCAGAATCGCGCTCACTATTCATCCGAGCGGCGTGACTCCCGTCCTCGGAGCTCACACGGTCATTTACCGAGAAGCCATTAATACAAAAATAATAACACCCCATATGGGAAAAAAATATCTCGACACGTAGTCATTACACCTACGGGGAGCCCAAATGTAGGAAAATATGCGGCTTCCATTTTTCTGGGAGGAACTTTCTGCAAGACGTGAACGTTTCGGTCCCAACATTTGTGAGGTCGTACCAACTTTATTTTGCAATGCAGAAAGCACACAAGTTTTTTTTCCCCCCCAAAAGTTCTTGCTAAAGTGGATCATCCCAGACCCAGGTCCAACACATGAAAATGTGTGATATTATAGAAAGACCACAAGTTTTAGCCCTCCCCCATGCTTGAAAGACTTTTAAGAGTCAGATGGGTGCTGGGTCAAACCATTTTCTAGCGCCGGTCATTGATAATAATAATGCACTATCGTATTTGCCTCTAGTGCGACATCAGCGGATCGACTGTTGCTAGAGTTGAACTCGGTGTCAAAAGCGGATCGCGCATCGGGGGCGGGTGGGGTGGGGAGGGGGCTCCTCAAGAGTCGATTTAAACCGCAGGACAGTTGGACCCGCTTGATGTGTGTCAATAGGACGAGCTGAGTCAGCTAAAACCCTGACAACGAGCTTCTGCACTCAGTGCGGGTGACAATGTACAAATACTTTGTTACTGTACTTTACTAACGTGTTCTTCAATGTAGATGGACTTCGCTTTATGCTATGACCTTACATTTAAACCCAGATATGATGTCAATCACTCGTACAATAACAGCCAATCAGATCGCCGCATTGGCTTGACACGCCCCTCTCGCCATGTTGTCCCACAAGCAATGCTGGTTGTCAGTAGCGGGCGCTTGGAAAAGTTCATGTTACGAAGAAAATGGTCCTCAGATGCGCTTGGGGAACGTGCAATTCTGATGAAAGCTATCCTGCTAGGTTACAAGGGGCCCGCTTGAGTCATTTTCCAAAGCCTAAAACACAGTTGACGAAGTGTCTACGATGGATTAAGGCTCGCGGAAGAGCGCGCGTACAACTATATGCGGACAATATCGACAAAGAAGAGGCTGTATGTTCAAATGTAAGTGAGCGAGAAGTATCTTCTCTGAGTTTGATTGAATTGTTATCAGCGCTTTATACATTGCAGGAGAACAACGTTCACTTTGCTAGCGTATCGTTCGTTTTATGCCGAAGAGTCGGGTTAGCGATACGTAAATGCGCCACGTCATGCTGGAGAAATGTCTGTTTGCCAATTTTTATCACATCGGACTTTTAAGACATCAAGTCAAATGAATCCACCCGCTCACTTCTAAACACTACAAAGATATTACTCGTGATATTTCCAAGTAAAAAGTACTCACGCTGCTTTACACGCGCTGTACCATTCCACTATTTTATCCCGTTGGATTTCAATATAAAGTTTGTGAGGCGTCAAACTTTTTTTGCACCGCTCGCCAACGTTTCGCTGTAACTCTGACGTTGCGTCCCGCTCCGTCCAAAAATCTCAATTCCATGTACAAATCCTCGCGTGAAATAGTTGAGACCTCTTTGTGGGGACTCTCTTGGGCAAGTCTGACGCATTTGGCAAAAAAAACATACCGCAATATCATCTGGAATACGCGATAGAGAATCCACTTAAAACATGTTCTGTTCGGTCGCCATTTTGGAAGCTCGTGGGACATGGCTAAGGGGGCGGAGCTTAAGATCGCCATCGGAAAGGCCCGTTGGCCTTTTTTCCCCCAAGCCTCTGCAGATGACAACATGATGTAAAAAAGATGGAAAAAGAAATCAACAATTTTGATTGAGATCCTGGATTCTTATGAGGACAAAAAACAGAGACGGCGGAGATTATTACAAATATAGTATGATAAAACAAAAAGCCAGGATATTAATCGTTTTGTTTTGTTTTTTTGCAGTTGCCGGTGAATGTGTCGCATTTTGCGACAGCCTAACAAAAAAGGCAATTTTTTGGCGGGTAAATTTATCACCAGTTTTTAATTAATAACCGATTGCACATTGCCCCCCAAAAATACAAATTCAAACCATTAACATTCAGCGTTATACTCAAATCACGCTCGCGACGTAGCATTCATAGCTAACGTCGGCTTGTTTAAAGCGCCAATGCTAGCTTCGTATTGCTATCGCTGCTACTTTTTTGATGCTAGATACACGTTTCCTGTGACTATTTATCACCAGCACGCACTTTCATAATCTCACGCGAACACGAATGGCGCACTAGCGCACTTTTGCCACCAGTGTCCGTGTCACACACACGCCGCTTTCACATAATCATAATTTAACGTTAAACGCAGCTCCAGATGTTCCCCATAATCACACTGTGCAGTTTAGAGGCCTTACTTATTAGTCATGATGTCATCACGCGGGTTCCAGAATGCCAGAACGGGAGCCCGCCAGTGAGCTTTTAAAACGACAAGTTGGGGAGGAAAAAAAAAAAAAAAAAAAAAAAAAACACCCTCGGCCAAAAAGTCACTCTTCCAACACGGAAGCTAACGAGAACCCCGCGGCTCGCCCTGCCGACGTGGACGTTGGGTGGCGACCGAACGTGGCTGCTGCGAACAGGCCTCCCTTTCAATGTCAGTTTGGAGGCGGCCGGCGCGCAGTTGCATAAAGAGGTAAACAAACGGGAGCGCTGGCCGCGAGCCGCGAGGTTCCGCAGACGCCAGAGGCGAGCGGACGCCGACCCCGAACAAAAAAAAAAAAAAAAAACGAGCCGAGCCCACGAGGACGAGGAAGACGGGGCAGGAAGCGGCTGGGGGAAGGCCGCACCGGCTCGGGCACTTCACCTCGCCCGCTTCGGCGTCGGGAAGTGACACCTCGCCGCGCGCTTTCGGGAGAGGGTCGGAAACCGTAAAATGACAGCGGGGGGGGGTCGCAAAAACCGAGAAGATGGATGGATGCATGAATATCATAACTATGTGAAATACAAGCCAAAAATGGATGAACGGAAAGCAAAAACATTTGACTTTGAATACAACAATAACTTTTTTGACATTGCGCAGCACGGTGGTTCAGCTGGAAAGCATTTGGCCTCACAGTTCTGAGCTTCTGGGTTCGATCCCGGACCCCGCCTGTGTGGACTTTGCATGTTCTCCCCGTGCACTCCGGTTTCCTCCCATATCCCAAAAACATGCGACATTAATTGGACACTCTAAATTGTCCCTAGGTGTGATTGTGAGGGCGACTGTTTGTCTCCGTGTGCCCTGCGATTGGCTGGCGACCAGTTAGGATGCACCCTGCCTCCTGCCCGTTGACAGCTGGGATAGGCTGCGCCACTCAACACCACCCTGGTGAGGATAAGCGGCAAAGAAAATGGATCTCTCCCTCCCTCCCTCCCTCCCTCACAAGCAGACCATAATATTTACTCAAACCAGGCAGCACACCTCTGGTCCCACTTTAAGACCTGCATCAGACTGACAAGCCCGGTAGCTCGCCAAAACCCCCTCGACACACAAACCGAGCTCGACGGCAAGCGGTGGGAAGTAACAAATACTTTATTACTGTACTCGAGTAGGCTTTCCACACATTTGTACTTCACTTATTTTTCTGATGACTTTTCACTTTTATGCCCAACATTTGAAAATATATACTTTCTACTTTTTTTTTTGGTGGGGGGGGGGGGTCAAAATACCCTTGCTAACTTCTACTGACCGATTTCTCCACTAATAAGATGTGATCGCTGACCACTTTGCTGATGGCCGGCATCTTGAAATCATGTGAAAAGATGATACATTTTGATTCACCGCGCAAATTCCTGCCGTTGACGGCCACCAACAAAAACTTTTGTCAAGTAAGTTTTTCGAAGAAGAAGGTTTCGCGTGGCTTGTCTGTGAAATTCGGGTTCGCAAGCCACTGCGATAACGAACAGAATTTGGATTCTGATTAGAGATCAGCACAGACTTATTATTATTATTGTTACCGTAATTTCCGGCCTATATGCCGCAACTTTTTTCACACGCTTCCAACCCTGCGACTTATGCGGTGATGCGGCTAACTTGTGCATTTTTTCTAACGGCCGCAAGGGGGCACTCGAGCGGAAAAGGTAAATGTGAGACTGATGGAATATATGTGCAGAGGAAGTGACTTTTACCGGCCCTGTTAGCGCTGCGCTAGCATGTGGCTGCTGTGTTACTGTCGCGTTGTCTTAATGATTTTTACCGGTAAGCTTTTTTTAACCGGACCTGTTAATGCTGCGCTAGCATTAGCACCACGCTAGCATGAGCACCACGCTAGCATGTTTCTGCTGTGTTACTGCCGCATCTCAGTGATTTAGGTATGTTTTTTTTTTGTTTTTTTAAACCGGCTTTGTTAGTGCTAGCTGCCGTGGCTGTTTTTTGTCTTTTTTTTACCGGTATGTTTTTTTTTTAACCGGACCTGTTAGCGTCAGGCTAGCGTTAGCACCACGCTAGCGTGTTTCTGCCGTATCTCAGTGATCTAGGTATGTTTTTTTTCAAGTGGTTCTGTTAGAGCTGTGCTACCGTGTTGCTACTGTGTAGCTGCCGTGGCTGTTTTTTTTACCAGTATGTTTTTTTAACTGGCTTTGTTAGCACCACGCTAGTGTGTTTCTGCCGCATCTCAGTGATTTAGGTATGTTTTTTTTAAGTGGTTCTTTTAGCGCTGTGCTACCGTGTTGCTACTGTGTAGCTGGCGTGGCTGGTTTTTTTTTTTTTTTTTTTACCTGTATGTTTTTTTTAACCGACCCTGTTAGCGTCGGGCTAGTGTTAGCACCACACTAGCGTGTTTCTGCCACATCTCAGTGATTTAGGTATGTTTTTTTTTAAGCGGCTCTGTTAGCGCTGTGCTACTGTGTAGCTGCCGGGGCTGTTTTTCTTTTTTTACCGGTATGTTTTTTTTTAACCAGCCCTATTTGTGCTATCGTGTTGTTGCTATGTTAAGATAACCTATTAAAACTTTGAAAACTCTTTCTGCGTAGCGTCTTTCTTTGTAAATATCTCGTGTTTCAATGTGGGCACTCGCGCCTTTTACACGGGTGCGGCTTATGTACGTACCAAACGGTATTTCCTTTACGAATGTACTGGCTGAGCTTTATAATACGGTGCGCTCCGTAGGTCGGAAATTACGGTAATATTAGTGAGAGAAACGCAAATACGTTGGAAGTCTGGACAAAATTTGGGCACCTCACACTCCAAAAGAGTGAGCAGTTGAGTCTTTGTTACAGTTAGTTCGTTGAAAGTGTGTGTCGCAATTGTGGGAAAAGATGACATGTTTATTTCATGAATGATGAGCGTCACGAAAAAAAGCCACTGACGTGTTTGCTTGGTAACATGGGGAACTCCGCTGTGGAAAAAGCCTGGCAGTACGTGAGTAAAGTACCTTAAAATGACTTTTTTTTTTTTTAGCACGATAATGCTAAAGAATTAGCACTTCTGCTTTTATCTGCCATTTTTTTTTTTTTTAATGCAAGTATTTTGACTGCTACTTTGGTACTTTCCCCCCAGATTTTTTTAAGGCTCACACCGCAGCTCCCCCGTGTCGTCGTGTCATTGTCGCAAGCAACGCGACAAGCGCTCCGGGATTTAGCGGGCGAGCGGAGGGGGCGGGGCTCTCCGCGAAGACAGGAGGTCTTCTGTTTTCGAGCGTGACACGCCGAACGCTGATTGACAGCATGGGACTTGTTGCATAGTTGTGGCATGCGCTGCAGAAGATTGTCGAGTTGTTACACACACAACACACACACACCACACACACACACAGTCTGGCAGCTTGCCTGTGTTTTCACTACAGGCCTGTAAAAACGAGTTGCGTTTAAATACACGTCTACGACACGTCTATTACACACGGGCCTTGCTCGTCTGGCGTTAAAGCTGTCTTTTCATCCTTTACATTTCATAAAGATTGACCGTGAACTGCGGCAGATTGCGCGGTTGCGCTGCATGCGGTTGTATTGCGTTTTTGGGACTTGATCGCAGTGGTGGTAAAGAAGTGGATAAAGTCCCCACCGAAGGCCCGGGAACTAAATTCACGAACGCCCCGCGCTGCGTAAAGGACACTCCACACAGGCGATACGCGCACATGTGGATCAATTTAAGGCGAGTACTGTACGTACCAATTAACTTAAAGATGTTTGGTGTCGCGAGTAGTTCTCAAAAATGGAACAGATTTACTCTTGAAGCAAATGCAAGGGGCCCTAGTTGCATTCCCTGGGGTGCTCCATTTCTCAATCTTTTCACGTCGGAGTTCAGTTCGAAGTGGTAACCTCTGGTGTTTGTTAAAAGAGAGACACAATGGAATTTTGTGAAGTGGTACCTTGACTCATGAGTTTCATTTGTTTGGTGAATGAGCTTGTAACTCAATTAACCCCAACCCAGATTTTTAATGGTGGGATGATGACGTTGTTTCTGCAAATTACGCCTGAATTCTCTCAATTTTATCATGACTACGACTGCGCATAACATTATCCTCCCGTGCACTACTGCGCCGACTTTATGTAATTTATGTGTAGCGTAATTCCCGGCCTACAGAGCACGCCTGGTTATAATCCTCACCCGGTACATTTGTAAAGGAAATACCATTTGGTACATACATACATAAGCCGCAGCTGTGTAAAAGCCACAAGCGCCAACATTGAAAGATATTTACAAAGAAAGATGGTACAAAGAGAGTTTAATGCTAGCGCGGTGGCGCTAGTTTTAGCTTTAGCGCGGCGGCCAACGGACACGCCCACAGCGAGAGCGGCTTATTCCCGGCCTACACAGCGCACCTGATTATAAGACTCACCGACTACATTTGGAAAGGAAATACCATTTGGTACATACGCCGCGGCCGTGTAAAAGCCGCAAGTGCTCACATTGAAACCCACGTTCAAACACGAGATATTTATAAAGAAAGACGGTACACAGAGAGTATAACGCTAGTGCCAAAGCGCTAATTCTGCTATGCTAATGCTAACGCTAGTGCCGCCACGCTAATAGGACCGGTTAAAAAAAAACATACCTGTAAAAATCACTGCGACACGGCAGTAACACGCTAGCGCAGCGCTAACAGGGCCGGACCGGTAAAAGTCACATCCTCGGCACATATATTCCACCGGTCTCACTCTTACCGTTTCCGCTCGAGTGCCCCCTTGCGGCCGTTAGGAAAAAAAAATGCACAAATTAGCCGCATCACCGGATAAACCGCGGGGTTGAAAGCGTGTGAAAAAAGTCGCGGCGTATAGGCCAGAAATTCCGGCATATTACAGTACATTTATGAGCGTTTGTGTTTTCATTGGTCTCGACAACATTGCGGCTCACGGGCACAAGGTCAAGCGTGTTTCCGCTTTTCCCTTCGCAGTCCATCCGACTCGCAACACTGCCGGCGACCGAACACTAAACACAAAAGAACGCAGCCGGCCATTAATATTCATCGAAAATGATCTCATCTGAAGGAAATGAATCAACCCGGGAGTTAATTGGCAAGCGCGCCGCCGTAGGGGGAGGCGCCACCTCGGTCGAGCGCCCCGGTTCATGTCGCAACACGGCAGGATTATCATTTTAGAAACAAGTCGATACTGATTCATCTTCATCGGCAGTTATTAGGGTGGTGGAACAGTCAGGTTGCAACCACTTTTAATGCTTTGAAATGGGGGAGCGACATCATGACGAGTGCAATTAAGCCTCTTTAGCGCTTTGTTTCTTGAGCCGGGTTTCAAAATGGTCGAATTTGATGAGACCGCATTAAAGATGGGCTCATTTTAAATTGATCAAACTGCTCCAGAAATTTACTCGAAATTCCCAACCCTCGTAGATGACTGTGTACCCGGCGAGATAGACGGGACTTTTCTGGAAAGGACAAAAATACCACTGTGCCTATCAGCTCTACAGGGAACCCCGCTATATGTGCTAATTTCTATTAGCTTGTCTATCGTGTTGTGCATTACTTGTTAGCATTAAGGTAGCAGAACTCCAATCGACAAAATTTTAAAGCTGGGTCGAACATTTAATTCTCGAATTTTATGTCGGTTTTGCTGTACACTTCAAGTGGGCGTGTCAAACAGCTTGAAGCAAGCACACATTGCCTCTAAATTGCAGAACTGTTTCTTCTTTTTGGGTTAATAATTCCCTATGGCACACCCGATGGTCTAGTGACTACTGTGTTTCGCCGGATGATGAACGATAAGGACGTTGTCAACCCTCCTACTGTGGACTCAGGAGTCGTAGCGACAACAATTCCACGTGACGTAAACGAAGCGCCGCAACGGGACGCGCGACGGCCTTAATTAGGCCGACCCCAATGCCGTTTTTGATTGTTGTGTGGCGGTGAGGCCGCCTGAAGGGCAGCGAAGACGCAACCTCGCGGGATCACATTACGCTGACTTCCGAGGGTTCGCCGACTGCTCGGGTGGGCCCAGGCTGCGTCAGGGCCTCCCCCTGCATTGTGACGTCGTTCATCTTAACAGATAACATCACTTAGCTTAGCTTAGCGGTGTCAAATGAGGTGGAAGAGAACTCGACTCATTTTTAAAACAAGCAGGAAATAGTCACGTCCTTCAAAAAAAAAGTTACTTATTGCGACGACCGGTGGAAGTTTACATAAAATCCAAACCTAAAACAACGACACGTGGTTTAAAGCAACCGCATAATTTTTCCACCACTTTAACGCAAACAACCCAAAATGCCACAGAAAGGCTAATGAGCAGTGCCGCTGTAACGCTGGTCACAAACCCAGCTTACTTGCACTGGATGTGAAACTCTTCTTCGTTTGTGTCTGCATGACTGTGTTATACTGCCCCCAGAGGCCAGTTTCCGCACACCAGAAGGAGCCGCAATGAATTCTTCTGTTTATAACTGTTGACATGCCGTTGAATTATTTTCTAACTGTATTTATTATATTTATTACTACATTCTTATTCCAGCAACACGGATGGGAAGTAATTCAAGTGATTTATGTTTTTGCATTTTTACTCCGCACAACTGAAAACATCTGTACTTCTTCCTTTGTCAAAAAAAGACTTCTTTTTGAACCTCTGTAGATGATTAAGTATGTCTCTATGATATTACCACTTAATTTAAAGCGTTGACATTATCCTTTTTCATACTGGCAAAAATCCGGCGTATTGTTTTTCACATATTAAGACAGACACGACAAGATAAGACAAAGATCTAATTATATCAAAATATTCAAACAAAAAAAAGCTACAACAAAGATCTGGCATTTTGTCAAGTAAAACAAATCCCGGAGAAGAAAATATTGAAAAACGGTCAAATGTCCGCCTGTCATTGCAATATTGATTGTAATTAGCGTCACGGGACCCAAAAAGAAGTCATTTTTGTCATTGGCCTCACGGTTCTGAGGTCCCGGGTTCGATCCCGGCACCGCCGATGTGGACTTTGCATGTTCTCCCCGTGCCTGCGTGGCTTTTCTCCGGGTGAGCACTCCGGTTTCCTCTCACATCCCAAAAACATGCAACATTAATTGGACACTCTAAATTGCGCATAGGTGTGATTCTGAACGCGTCTGTTTGTCTCGAGGTGCCGTGCGATTGGCTGGCGACCAGTTCAGGGTGTACCCCGCCTCCTGCCCGTCGACAGATAGGCTCCAGCGCTCCCCGTGACCCTTCTGAGGATAAGCGGCTAAGAAAATGAATGGATGGATATATATATATATATTTTTTTTTTTTAACTGAATAGCCCAATTCATCAGTTATTTCTAATTTTACTTTGCCAAATAATGGAACTGTCCTCAAAAATCCATTATCGATCGGGTCCTAGATCTATGCACATGCATATAGTTCATAAACGACTCTCTGAGGGAAAACATAACTATGACGCGCCCCGCGATGAAAATGAGTTCGACGCCCCAGCTCAAAGGTGGCAGGCAGGTCAGGCAGATGGGGGGGGGGGGGGAGTGCACGCGATCACGCCGTGTCAGCAAGAGAGAAAGGGAGGGAGGGAGGGAGGGAGGGAGGGAGGGAAAGAGAGAAGCAGGCGGAGGATGCAGAAAGACGGGATAAATAAGGAGGCAAATTTACAGACGTGGGCATAACACGCCATCCTGGCCACGCCGGCCCACGTTCGCGGCAGGCGGGCGCAGCCGCCAAGCGGATGTTGTAATCTGCTGTTGATCGGGTCGGGATATCTCGAGAGCTCAAATGGACACGCTGCGCGTTTAAATACATCAGCGGCGGCCGGACGGGCTGGCCGGCGCGAGCTGCTGCCGTGAGCCGTCGTCGCGTGAAAGGGGCACCAAAAATAAAAACAAAAAATGGATTGTTGGGCAAAAAACAAAATGAAAGCAGATTTAAAAAAAAAAAAAAATCCAACAAGAATTTCCAAAAAGAGCAAAAAAAAAAAAAAAAAAAAAAGAGGCAAACTATTAATTCTGGCAAAAATCTGAAAAAAATACATTTAAAAAAGTTAAAATCTGATCATTAAAAACAAAATCTTTAAAAACAGGGAGAGGTGACAAAACTGACAAAAAATACAGTGAAAGAAGATAAAAATCTGACAAAACTATCAAAAGCAGGGACAAAATAACTACACAATCTGGAAAAAGTCTGAAAAACATACATTTAAAAAAATGGGGAAAAACTAGTAAAAAAATTTGGGCAAAAACATTGATTTAAATCTGTCAGGACAAAAATCTGAATAAAAATGATGACAAACTCATTTGAAAAAGAACAAAAAGTGGACATTGTAAATCAAGTTTTTGTTGACTCCCTACATTTGAAAACATGTCATTATCCAAGCCGCTCATCCTCACAAGGGTTGCGGGAAAGCCGGTGCCTATCCCAGCTAGCGAAAGGCAGACGACACCCTGAAATGGTCGCCCGGTCAGTCGCAGGGCAGATATTGGACACCATCACTGAGCGGGAATCGATCCCACGCTGCTGTGTGTACCGCTACACCATCGGTGACTCATTTGAAAACAGATGCGTGCTTTCCGCTCGTTACTCCAGTTGAGCTCTCGACGGATTGAGATGTTGGGGCCTTTAAGGGGTGTGGCCTAGTGAGTTTTTTCCAGAAGCTGGCAGGGGGGATTGGCTGATTATGCTCACACGTGAGCCGTGAGCTGTGGCCTACAGCAGCCTCCTTGCCGGTGTTCTCATTTTGTGTTGGACAAAAAAAAAAAAAAAAAGGTTGAAAGTGCAACGGCGACTGCAGCTCTCCTTACCCACCTAAATTTCTCAATTTTTCCACAACTTCATATAAGTATTCTGGGACTTTTTATTGTGGGGGGGGGGGTTCGTTTAGTAAGGCACTTTGAGATTTTCTCACGTAAAGTTAGTGTCAGTGCCTTGGGTCCATAGATCTTGGGGAAAAACTGGTCCGGTGTTGCGGTTTCATTTCCAGGGGACAGCGGAAGACGGGCAGCGCCGTGGCTCGCTTCCCATCTGTTGATCGCCTATAGCCGGCTGGGCGGGGGGGGGCGGGGAGCCTCGCAAAGCGGGGAGAGGCGGACGCTACGAGCGGTGTGGGGAATAAACGGAGCCAAACGACAGCGGTTTCGAGTGTTCCGAGGACGGGAGGAAGGGAGAAGGGGGGAGCCCCGGGGAACTAGCCAGCGACACGTCCCCGGCGTGGGAGGGGGGGGGGGGACAACAACAAAAGCGACATGGAAGGAAGGACGCACCGGAGAGGTTAAAACAGCACATGGAAGATAAACACACGCCAAAAAAAAGTACTTACAAGAGGCAAGAGGCTGCGGTGCCGCGCGGTCCGGACTCGGGAGGCGGACGTGAAGCCTCTCCGTCTTCTTCCGGGCTTCGGCGCTCGGCTCGGTCGGTCGGGCGGGCGGGCGGGCGGGGATCTGCTGCGAGTCTCGGAGGAGCGAAGGCGAAGTGTGCGGTTGGCTTGCGTCATCGCCAGCGGGACGCCTGCGATTGAGCCAGGACGCCGACGCGGCCATCTTGCCGCCGAGCAAAACAACCAATCGCGGAGGACCTGGAGAGTGACGTCGGGGCTTGCCGCAAGGGGGGTGGTGGTGGGGGGGGGAATAAAAAGATTCAGTAAAACTAAAAACAAAAATATTTAGAAATAATAATAAAAAAAGTGTTCTCCAAGTGTATAAAATAAAGTAACCAAGTAGAAATACTTTGTTAGTATAAAAAAAACCTGCCACAAGAGAAAAAAAAAAGATTCAGTAAAACTAAAAATTGTTTTTAAAACACAAAAAAATAGAAATAATTTTTAAAAAAAGTGTTCTCCAAGTGTATAAAATAAAATAATCAAGTACAAATACTTTGTTGGTATAAATAAAGTATTAAAAAAACCTGCCGCAAGCAACAAAAATAAAAAGATTAAGTAAAAGTAAAAATTGTTTAAAAAAATAGAAATAATAATTTTAAAAAAAGTGTTCTCCAAGTGTATAAAACAAAGTAACCAAGTAGAAATACTGTTAGTATAAAAAAAAAACCTGCCACAAGGGGGAAACAAAAGATTCAGTAAAACTAAAAATTGTTTTTATAACAAAAAATATTTAGAAATAATAATAAAAAAAGTAAAGCTAGTATAAATGCTTGGTTATCATACTGACGATAGTAGACTTCAATAGAAATTTAAAATGATTATTTGCAGGTATTTCCAAATACTTTATGAATGTTTCCACCATCTCTCTGTCGATTTACTTGAGTATGTATTTTTTTGTATGTAAATATTCCAGTGTTGGAAAGTAACATCTTACAAATGCATTGCTGCTGCCCTGCAGTAGATTTTTCAGCTACGTGAACTTTGCTAGAATATTTCTCTTGACTTATACTCACAAAAAGTGAAAACACCCGTGTTGGGAAATAACCATATATTTTGTTACTGTACTTCAATGGATTTTTCAAGTATCTGTACTCCAGTGAGCATTTCTTTTACTGACAACTTTTTACTTTTAGACCCTACATTGTAAAACGGGTATCAATGGGAAATCTGTTTTTGAGGATTTTGCTCTTTATCCTCACAATTTTAACAATTCAAGCTAATAGAAAAATATAATAAAATCACTAATAGAAAAACTAAGGGGCACTCGTAAAGTTTTTTTTTTTTTTTTTACATTTCTGGAAACTAGTTGTGACAACTTTGGAATACTAGTAGGACATGTACATGTTACTAGTGAGGCAAAACTGTTTACTAGTTAACTGAACAAATTCTAGTAGTACCAGTAGCGTCCCTGCTACTAAAAAAAAAAAAAAAATCTATAGAAGATTTCTAAAGAATTTCTAAAGTACTATAGAACTTTTGGACCCAATTCCTATAAAATTTCTATCGAAATTCAATTGTTCTGTAGAAATTCTATAGAAAATCACAGCCAAAATTATATAGAACAAGTTGTTCTGTACAAATTGTATAGAATTCTGTAGTTTTTTTTTTTTTTTTTTAGCAGGGATACGCCTATTAAACATGCTGAGTACTAGTCACAGTTGTCAACTACTGCACAATTGAACCTGACTGGTAACATGTAGCTGTCCTACTAGTACATACGCCAAAGATGTCCAACTAGCGTAGACAAAAAAAATGTACTAGTACATGGACCTTTAGCTGGATACAAAGTTCCAAGTGCATTTCAATCAGTACTTGTGTACTGTTACTCATAAGTGAATCAGTACTTCCACTTCTACCATTTCTTTTTCTGTACTTCGACTTCGGTGATTACATTTTTCCCCCTCGTCGTCTGCTTCCAGCAGCGAAAGTAATCGACCAAGATGAGCTACTGGCATTTTTTTCCCCCCACAACTCCTCACGCCTTTAAAGGTCGTGTATTCATAATGTATACAGCATTCATCATTTAGGTGGCAGCCGATTTCAATCAAGATGTGACAGTGACTTACTCGCTTTGCACTACTTTTCACGCTTTTTTCCCCCCTACTGCCTCCAGCACCGTACGTCCAGCTAAAAATTAAACAAACACAAACTTTAAATGACAAAATATATCAAAAGTAAACACATAGTCTACTCAAATTTTAAATAAATGAACTTTTATTTAAAACATTGTGTAGCGCGTATGCTTAGAGGATGTGTATTGCAAAAATAAGGCTCAGAAATAAAAGAATACATAGAACATTTCATATTTACCAAAATCAAATCATGCAACATGTCCTCAATATCCCTCTTGGGATTAATTTTGTAATTTTTTTTTAGATTAAAAAAACTAATATTTGGTCTTTGCGAGCTAGCCATCAAAGTAGATTTAATCACCGGTTTATGTAGCATAACCAGGTTCCTCGGCTTCATCCAATGGCATTTTGGGCGCAAGGGGGACAAAAACGAAGTGAGTTGAGGAGTTTCATTTTGACAAAAGTAGTTTAGCTGCCACCATGTGGCAGTCGTAGGCTGTTACAGCAACATTCCAACTTTTTTGGTTTCTTGCGATTTTCCTTATTTGTTCCAGAGTTTGGTCCTTATCCCCGAGCAAATATCTGGGGTTCACCGTGCACCCCTAAAATCGAAATGTAATGAGCAAGAAGTGCAAAAAAAAAAAAAAAAACACCTGAGTCAATGCATTGAAATCTCTCATACTTTTATGTTCAAACAGAGGGAAGACAGTTCTTACAAGTCTTATGTTTTATTAAGTTAATCATCATTATTTATCATTTTCTTCCTGATCATTATCATCATCATCATCACCCCCGTGTGGCCAACATGAGCATGACACATTCTTGCAGGGACTTGGCCAAAAGTGAGCTAACAGCTTTTGTAGAACTTAAATCAATAAACATTGACAAATACTCTACTCACAAAATCTCGATACGCTCTTCCCTCAAAAGAGCAGTATCTGAAATCACTTTCTCCCACTGAAATGAACTGAAATGCAATCAATTCGTTCCAGCCCCCACAAAAAAATACATTTCATTAAGAAAAACTGCACTCAGCAATATTGTAGTAGGTGTAGTAATAAAAATAGAGCGGAGTAATAACTGCCCACCACATCACCAGCAAATATAAAAAAATGGAATTATGTTAACCTGTGTAAAGATCTTAGTCCATTTTAGGTTCGTTTCAGCCAAAAGCTAAATACAGTACCTTAAACATTTTGTGAGTAGTATATTTATTTTGCAATGCTTGATGACTTGCTTACAAGGGACGCGACGTGATGTTTGCTTTGTCATCATTCGGACACTATGAATATAAAAGTGGCAGGGGTTGATGCAAGATTGGACCTTTTCCGCACACTTCAAGTTTCACATGAAATCCGAAATCACATTTTGATTCAATAAAGATCCAGTGAGATTTTTTTTTTTTTTTTTGCAAAAAGACTGAAATGCATAGAGGACACCAGCGCAATCCATGACCTCCACCGAGGAGTTGATGTTAACTAAGCAAACAAAATAAAGAAAATTCTGTTAGTTTTTATGGAACTTTATAGACAGGGCAATTCAGTTTCATAATTACAATGAATGACAGAAATGAGATTGAGAATTCCAAGAAAATGTGATTTTCTTTTTTTTACCCCTGTTTAAGTAGAGGTATAGAGCAGCGATTTCCAGCCTCTGAGCAAGGAAATCTTAAAAATTTTCACTTAAATGGCTCAAAAAATAATTTATTTTTATTCATCTATCTATGCCAGTGGGTTGCAGGGACGAGCAAATCAATTAAATGCTCTTCTAAAAGATGACAGACGATTGCCATTCATATAACAATTAATAGCTTTGTGTTTAAAAGGGAAATTCCGGTGGTTCGGATTAAAATTTGTATCCAATATGTCATGAAATATGTACTGTATCTTGCAAACGTGACGTTAATCCTATCTCAATTAACCCATTCGTGGGCAGCGTCCCATTTTTGGGACGAGATTATAAATTAGTAAAGTTATCATATAACTTAAACCATAAACAAAAAAAAAAAAAAGTGTTATTTCCTTGATTGTGGCCTGTTAGGAGACTTTTATCTCAATAAGGCAAAAAAATTGCCACCCTGCCCATGAATGTGTTAACGGTATTTTGAGAAGATTTGCTTGCTTTTAATCGACAATTACGAATTTTCAGGGGCGCTGCCATTTTGGCAAGTCACATGACCATGACCTTCCATACAGATTTGAATCTGTGGCTGTTAATAATGCTCGCTCGTGGCCGGTCGCCGGACTCCGCTTCATTCCCGTCCGAAGAACCACCCGAAAATTCGACATTATTTACAGCCACAGGTTCAAATCTGTATGGAAATATTCCTCCGTCTTCCCGATCAACTGATACTGCTATTTCTTCATTAAATGAGGATAAATTCGAGAAATCGGCGCTGACCATAACTGAATCCCATCGTAATCGAGCTTTTGGAGCGGCACATAGTACGTCACATTTGCGCATGTAGGTCATGTGACTCGCCAAAATGGCCGCACCCTTGAAAATTCGTAATTGTTGATAAAAATTTTCTCAAAATATCATTAAATGAGAGAGGATTAACATCACATTTTCAAGATACAGTACATATTACATGACCTATTGGATATATTGATAATCCAAACCACCGGAATTTCCCTTTAATCAAACAGGCCCAAATTTCACACAAAGGCATTGTGAAATTACACACAAAAAATAATTTTAATGTACTATATATACTTTGTGTGACTTTAGCATGGTGGTGCTCCGTGAGGTAATTTGCAATTTCACCCGAAAGCTGTCTAACCTAAACATTTGAGCAATTTATGCGCCTCGGCGCAATAAATGCGAGTTGGGAAACACAAATTTCCATGGGAACTTCAACGGGGGGGGGATTTTGGAAATATTCCAAATTGGAAACTTTACATGGGAATTGAAGGGAAATAAGGGTAAGTTAAGAAATATGTTTCGTCATCAGCAGACATCCACAAAAAAGCTTTTGCTCTCCTTGCCCACATGCAAGGGCATCACAAGACCTTCATTGTGGCATTATTATATATATATATATATATATATATATATATATATATATATATATATATATTTTTTTTTTTTTTTTTAACTCGACTCAAGTGGCAAAGTTTGTGGAGATCTCTCATCCCCCTAAAAAATCTCCTCACACGGAAGAAAACAGATGATGGCTCTCAAGGTGTATTTACAATCAAAATATTCAAAAACGATAAAAATAAATGACGGAAGACAACTGAATCCGCCGAAATGGTCGTCATTTGCCGAGGTGAAATGTGATTGTCGGGGGATTATGCTCAAATATGTTTTTCCTGACTCTATTTTAAATTCCTTATTAAACGAATTCCCTTCCATCCTGTCGAAAAAGGGAAAATTTGTGTTTTTAAACTACGAAACCGCCGTGCCTGAGGAAGAACAACCTATCACAGACAGAATGTGTGATCCCCACAAGGTGTTAAACATTTGGAATGGACTTGCGGGGACACCCCCTCCGTAGCCTCGCGGCGACCTGTTAGCTTGGGCTTCGGGAGCTTTCCTGAAACTACGGCGCGATATCCACATCTGGAAAATAATTCATGAAGTGAGGCTGCATTCAAATCTCGCGCGTGTTTTAAAAACCGCAAAGTCCCCCACTTAATTCCCATGTAAAGTTTCCAACGTTAAAAATTCACAGAATTTTGCCACTGTGGGTACGAACCCCACTCAGTCATCAAGCGGGTTTTAAAGGACGCCAACGGGGTCCGCCGACGGCCGGTTTGGAACAGCCTCGCCTCGGCACCGTGCGCCGAACACGGCGGCGTTAACGTTCACCGTTTGGCTGGGAGCATCAAAGCTCGTCTCTTTCCATTTGCCGGAAGGCCTCCAAGTCGTCCCGCCAATCGGCCAGCAGCTCGTCCGCCGATTGGCCGGCGGCGTCCGCGTCACCGCGGCGCTCCTCTTCCTCCCCTGAGTCCGCTCCGGGCGCTTCGGCCTCCGTCGGCCTGACGTCCTCTTTTTGGACCGGACCGGGGTCTCGATCCTCCGACTCGGATTCCGCCGCCTCCGACTCGGATTCCGCGGCCTCCGACTCGGATTCCGCCGTCTCCGACTCGGATTCCGCCGTCTCCGACTCGGATTCCGCCGCCTGGCCAATGGGCACGGAGGAAGCGGGCGCGGCGGCCTCGCTCCGGCAGTCGTCCTCCGCCTCGCGGACGTCGGCGCCTGAAAAGGAAGGTGAGCGGTGGGCGGGGGACGCAAAAAGACGTGAGATGGGCAAAAATAAAGCGGCGCTCGCAAAGACGCTGCCAGCTTAGAGCAGCGTGATGCCTGCTGGTGAGTCACACGATGAAATCTTTTTTTTTTTTTTTTTTTTTTTTCTTTCCCTCTCACGTTGCTGAGAGAGAAAACAGCCCGACGGAGAAAAGCAGCCAAAAGGTTGCGCTGGGAAGCTGGCAGGATTTATAATTCCCCTGGAGTGTGAGTTTCTATAAATACGCTCTGTACACACTGAACTAGAAACGAAAAGGCGTCCAGTTCCGTGTATATAAACACACGCCGGTTAAGAAAACATCAGATTCAGCTCACGAAGCTCTCGCTTAAGTTGTACTGCGTCTGCGAGACTGCAGCGTTTAGCTATTGGAAGACATCTGGCGTGATGGGAAAAAAAAAATCAGAAGGAAGGAAAATTCACCTAACAAAATCCCCGTAATAGTCGCTTTTCCCAAAGAACAGAAAAAAATATACGGTACACCTCGCCTGTGAAGATTTTTTTTTTTTTTTCAGAATTACTGTAAAATCAAGGAAGGAAGGAAGACCTTAAAAAGTGTTTTTAAATCAATTTAAAGCACAGGTGTCAAACGAGGACCGGGGGCCAGATCTGGCCCGCCACATGATTTTATGTGGCCCGTGAAGGCAAATTCTAGGTATCAACTTCCATGAAATACCCGTTGCCCTTGATTTCTGATTCCAAAACTGGTTCATAAATTTCACGTGTAAATAGACTGTTTCAGATTGTAATGGTTTCACTGTCATACTGGAACCCTCAAACTACAGAAGAATAAAGATGTTGAGCCACACAATGAAGTTATGGGAAAGAGTAGTGGAGGCTAGACCCAGACTCAGGACGGAAGGAAGTATCTGCGATCAACAGTATGGTTTCAGGCCTAGAAAGAGTGCCACAGATGCATTACTTGCCTTGAGGATGGTTGTGGAAAAGTACAGAGAAGGTCAGAAGGAGCTACATTGTGTCTTTGTAGACCTAGAGAAAGCCTATGACAGAGTACCAAGAGAGGAACTGTGGTACTGCATGCGCAAGTCTGCTGTGGCGGAGAAATATGTTGGATGAGTACAGGACATGTATGAGGGTAGCAGAACAGTGCTGAGATGTGCCGTTGGTGTGTCACAAGAATTTAAGGTGGAGGTGGGACTGCATCAGGGAACCGCTCCGAGGCCCTTCCTGTTTGGTGTGGTCATGGATAGGCCGACAGATGAGGTGAGACTGGAATCCCCTTGGACCGTGATGTTCGCAGATGATATTGCGATATGCAGTGAAATCAGGGAGCAGGCGGAGGAACAATTAGAAAGATGGAGGCACGCACTGGAAAGGAGAGGAATGAGGATAAGCCGAAGTCAAAGAGAATATATCTGCGTGAAGGAGAGGGTCGCAGGAAGAAGAGATAGCGAGGGTGGACGACTTCAAATACTTGGGGTCAACAATATAGAGCAATGGTGAGTGTGGTAAGGAAGTGAAGAAACGGGTCCAAACGGGGTACAACACTTGTTGGAAGGTGTCTGGTGTTCTATGTGATGAAGGGCAAAGTTTAGAAAACAGTGGTGAGGCCGGCCATGATGTACGGATGAGAGACGGTGGGACTGGCGAAGAAACAGGAAGCAGAAATGAAGATGTTGAGGTTCTTGCAGGTTGGATAGGATTAGAAATGAGCTCATTAGAGGGACAGCCAAAGTTGGATCCTTTGGAGACAAGGTTCGAGAGAGCAGACTTCGATGGTTTGGACATGTCCGGAGGCGAGAGAGTGAGGAAATTGGTAAGAGGATGGTAAGGATGGAGCTGCCAAGGAAGAGAGAGCGAGAGGAAGACCAAAGAAAAGGTTGGTGGATGTTGTGAGGGAGGACATGAAGACGAGAGGAGGATGCACGAGATGGGCTTGGATGGAAAAAGATGACACGCTGTGGCGACCCCTCAGGGGACAAGCCGAAAGGAAAAGAAGAAGTTTAAGATTGTAATGGTTTCGCAGTCATAATGGCCCCCTGAGGGAAACCATAACTACAATGTGGCCCGCAACAAAAATGAGTTTGACACCCCTGGTTTAAAGCATGTTGGGAGGGGAAAAATTCAAATCACCAAAATCAGGAAGAAAAAAAATGGAATAAACTCACTGCACCTTAGATCGATCAATAATTTGTAAAATGCACCGACGCCAGACGGGGAATGACTATTGATTTGTGGGGGAAAACAAAAATGATCAAATGTGGACGTAGGTGTGCGCCCGACAAGTCACGCTATAAACTCCATATTGGGCATTTTTGCAGCTTTTCC
Source organism: Syngnathoides biaculeatus (assembly GCF_019802595.1). Classification (NCBI taxonomy): domain Eukaryota; kingdom Metazoa; phylum Chordata; class Actinopteri; order Syngnathiformes; family Syngnathidae; genus Syngnathoides; species Syngnathoides biaculeatus. The sequence continues at coordinate 9,352,058 of NC_084646.1, forward strand.
TGGAATAGTGTCCGACGTGTCCGGACCTGTGACTCGTGAACTCGTGATCTGTGTGAAGGAAGAGTAAAAAGCGCGGAGGCAATGTCAGAGATGACACAATTGGAAACGTGTGGGCAGGGAGCAGTCTCAGGGGAGGGCGCTGTGGCGGCGGTGGAGGAAATGGGGAAAATAGGATTACAGTACGGCGAACCTCCGCAATATCGCAATTCTTTCAAACGCCCGCTCCAGTGCAGGTTTTTATGGGATGCTTTTTTTTTTTTTTTTAACGGGTTTTTGCAAAACACGGGCAAGTCGTCAAGTCACTCACCGCTGCGGACGTGCGTATTCGTCAGTGACGCTTTTCAAAGGCTGGGTGTGGAAAAGCGCCTCACCCGTCGGATCCGTTAAAAGAGGAAGTCGGAAAAGTTCAAGGCGGTCCAATGAAATATGAATATGAATTTGAATTGGGTTTTTATTCATGTCGTCCAAACGTCATTGGGATTGCAGAAAATGTTTGGCGGAGTTGTGAGAAAAGAGGACTCAGTTTATGGAGTGAATGATGAACGCCATTAAAAACAAAAAAAATGTCACTGAGTGTTCAACTTCAGCCAGGTAGTGAGTCAGCGTCGCTTACGGCGATTTCTGGAAATACATTTTGTTATTAAAAAATCGTTTCTCAGTCTTGTTTTTTTATAGTTTGAGAGGTCACAAAAGCAAAAAATGTCAGTGTCACTGTACTGCTCAATATTTTTCTTTTAACGCTTTTATTCTCTGTTTTTTTGGGTCAGAAATTTGCCGTTTTGGTGAAATCAACCCATGTTTGACTGCTGATTACTAGCAAACGGAAAAAGCGAGGAAAACATTAATTTTGGCAGGAGGTTGGTAGCTTCTATCGTCAAAGAACACAATGGCATGTAAGATGAGTCACATTGCTGTACGGTTACTGTACAACTTCGAAAACGGCTGCCGTTGAATGAGTTAAGAGCGAAACGACAAAACAAAGGCAGAAAAGTAGTCGTCATTGTTCCTGCAGAACAGAGAGAAAAAAAAACATTTTTCATTTTTTCTCTCATTGTCTGAAGTCAAATCAGACTAAACCACTCCTCTTTCCGGTCAGGCAGGATCACCAAAATCATTTAATTTTGTCAAATGCCACAATATTGAAATAAAATATAGATTTATATTCTAACCCCATTCTTCTGAATATTATCTTATTATTTTCTAGACAAAAAATGTAATGTTTTTGTACAATGTATGTAAATTTCTGGCTTTAAATGTACAGTTAAGTTTAGAATTATCCATCCATTTTCTCATATTTAATATATTTATATGTAGCATATATATTTAAATTATAACTGTATTCTTCTTCTTATTATTATCTTATTATTTTCTAGACCAAAAAAATGAAGTGTTTTTTTGCACAATGTATGTAAAGGTTTGGCTTTAACTGTACGCTAAAGTAATGGTTGATTGGTTGAGTTCATAATCATCCATCCATTTTCTGAGCCGCTTATCCTCACGAGGGTCGCGGGAGTGCTGGATCCTATCCCAGACAAACAGCCGCACTCACAATCACACCGAGGGGCAATTTGGAGTGTCCAATTAATGTTGCATGTTTTTGGGGATGTGGGAGGAAACCGGAGTGCCCGGAGAAAACCCACGCAAGCACAGGGAGAACATGCAAACTCCACACAGGTGGGTCCAGGATCGAACCCGGGACCTCAGAACTGTGAGGCCAACGCTTTACCAGCTGCTCCACCGTGCCGCCAAGTTTATAATTACCGTCACAAATTTCACAGTACATGTTCGCAATAAGCTAACAGACTATATGGTTAAGTTGAACTTTTTGGTGCTTAAATATATAACGCTTACTTCTTCTTGTGTCGTTTGTCAATTTTACAGTGAACTTCAACTGCGATTGGCAAAAAAAAAAAAAAAAAAAAAAAACAACCGCGATAATTGCTGGTTCAATTCTACTGTAAAAATGCGAGTGAAAGAGGCAGAAAGAAAAGCAGAGAGGAATACTTACTGCCCTCAAACAGACTCCCAGGAAGAGGTTTACCTTTGAATATGGCGGCTGTTTGTCCACAAAATGAGAGGGTCAGAGGGTGTGGGGGGGAGAGAAGAGAGGAGAACGCAAATGAGCGAGCAGAGGGGGGGAGGAAATGTTACGTAATGTTGATGAATGGACGCGACGACGCCCGGTGGCTCGGGAGTGAGTCAAAATTGCCGGGAATGGCCGAGCCTCATCTTTTATTCACGAGGCCGACCGGATAGGCGTGATGAAGATGAGCGCCGCTGATGATCAATCACACGGGATGAAGACGCAAACAAACAAAATGGGACGTCCGCGGTGTGGGGGGGGGGCGACGGCACCCACCTCGGTCTCGGGCTTTGTCGCTGAGCAAAACCTCCACCTCCCTGTACTCCTTCAGCGCCTCCAGCAGGATGTTGCCTTCCTTGTGGAACAGGAAGAGGAGGGGCAGGGTGATGTCGTCCGTGCTGCGGCCGTCGCCCGCCATCTGGAAGAGCGGCGCCGTGTCGCTGCTGCTTCCCTCGTTGTCGTCTGCCGCACAAGCAATCGGGACTTTTTGAAAATTTGTGCATAATTTTCGGGAGCTTATCTTTTATTATTTGCTGAAAAGTAATTGCTGGCGTAGTGTACCTTGCGGTTTACAATTCGACCAGGCAAGTTTAAAGGTCAAGTGTCATCCCCATGAACACTCTAAAATAGATATTGTAATGAAAAATACATATAACATGATTCACTTCAATGACTATACGAAAAAAAAAAATATGAGCGGAGAGCGCGTTATCCATGCGCAAAGTTGCGAAAGTGTCATTCGACGACATCCAAGTGGTCGCCATTGAAAACACGCTGCGGCCCCTACTGTGGGAGACGAACGCGCCCCTTCGGACACGGAAGCTCGTTTCGAAGAAGAAAACATCACTTCGTGTTTGGCGCCGCGACAAGCCAGCTCGAGTCAGCCGGGGTGGCTCATTTTCGCCGCTGAGGTGGCTTATCACGGCGCTGAGCCGGGCAGCTTTACAGCGTTGGCGTCGCACGCGGCTGAGTGCGCCGTTGCGGGCAGAGTTGTTCATAGCTGCTGCCGTCGGTGAGCCCAACGCGGAGGCCTTCGCCGGCGAGCCCGACGCAGAAGCTGTCCGACGTGCACGTCGACACATTTAGCACGCCTGTCATAATTATGCGGATCTTTTGTTATGTTATGAGAGCCGGATTACGCCCCAAAGTATTTATTTATTTATTTATTTTTTTTTTAGTAGCTCTATACACACCTACCTGTCATTTGGAACCCACGAAGCTCTCGTCCTTTGCACCCGTGCAATCCATTTTTCACGGCGAAACAGGTCTCTTGCAAACTTATGAAGGGTAAATCCATCCTCCCGAGTGTTCAAAGCAATGTCCAGCAATGCAACGAGTCACATTTTGGCTAACGTGAAGGAACAATGAGCTAGCTTGCCGCAGGTAAAACTAATAGAAACAAACGGGTCCGCTGGAGGGCGCTCTTGCCCAGTACGTCACTTCCTGCTTCTTCTCGAAAACAAATCCCTCGAGAGGATTTTCATGGCGGGAGTTACAAAAAGCCGTATACGTCAAAATCATGTTTTGTGGTGAAAAAAACGGATGCGTTCATACATTTTTTTCATTAACAACGTACTAAAATTCATCCATTTCATGACACTTGACCTTTAATGACATACTCTGTGTGAACTGCTTGGTTGTGCTAGCTAGCGTGTTATTTAGCAGAGTGTGCTAACCGATATGATTGATAAGCCTCACGCGAAGGTGGTTTCTTTATGTTGTAAAATGGGTTCTAGATTGTGTACATGCTAGTTTGACGGTTTTGATGGTTTTCTGACTCTCATTTGTCTGTGTTGAAAAGCATTGGGAACGTAGCACTATTTCCGATTTTTTTTTTATGCTTCATAGTTTCTCGTCATGCCGATAAAGCCGGCGGTGGTGGTGGTTGTTGTTGTTGTTGTTGTGGAAGATAATTGCACACAAATACAACGCAGAAGTAACCCAATTAACGGCTCATCACGCACGAAGTAATTTGACTGTCTGTCTTGGGGGTAATCCATTTAATCGGCCGCTAATTCGATCAACGGGTTCACGTTCCCCCGCCGCGGCCCCGCGCACTCACCGACGACGATGCCTCCGATGGCGCCGGCCTTCTGGATGTGTCGCGCCTTCTCCGCGAACATACACTGGCCCCTCTGCAGCAGCGCAATGTGGCCCTGCACATACTCGCCGTTGGTGATCTCGCTGCAGCCCGTGTAGGGCTCGGCCAGGGTGACGAAGCCTCGAACCTGCGCACAGGACCGGGCCAAATTTAACTTTACACGTTTACCCTGAATGAGGAAGAACCGGCAAAGGGTCGGACGGAGGTCGAAACTATTTTACCCGTCAGCTCACTTTGACACATTCAATATGGCGGTGACGTTCATATCTGTGTCTAAGCTTCACCGACAGCTCACCCCTGTGGCGCTTTTGGACAAGTCCGTGCCGAACTGCGCCGGGCCGGCGGTCAGCACCACGCGGCCGAAGAAGGGATGCGAGACCATCTGAATGGCTCGGGGAGGGAGCTGCTCCTTCTGCTGCTGGCTAGAAAGCTCCATCATCTCCTGCATGAAGCGGACGCCGTCCTCAGCGGCTACGGGGCTCACCGCCTACGTGCGGAGGAGGAAGATGCTAGTTACGAGGACTGTATAGCGAAATTAAAGCGAGCTTGGTGTACGCCGCTACTAAAGTGACATGTCAAATAGATGTTATGCCCCCCGGATGTGGGCGAGGAGACCCAAAATCGCCAATGCACTTACAGCAAATGCACAATTGCAAAATGGGAAAATGTGCAAGGACCCGCTGTAGGCCACAGTTCACACGACGACGCTCACACAATTAGAGCAAGCTCCTGACATCACTCAATCGGCCACACCCCTTCAAGGCAGACGTTCAACAGACAACTACATTAATTACACTTTGTAAAACCAGTTTATTTTGTTACAGTCTCATCTATTTTGTCCGGTTTTGATACAATAAAGAGCTATTTTTCTTTCCTGATGCAAGAAGATGATGACAATGCACTTTGTTTGTATCGGACAAAACTAAGCCCGACTAATTCAATGTTATCCTCTCACAACGCTGAAGCGAGGTGAGAAGATGCCACAAGATGGTACCAAAGCAAAATATTTGGGGCCTGAGCACAAAAACAGTGAATAAGTGAGTTTTTCAGCAAATAATGGAGGAATAACATCAGTGAAAATCATCTGTAAAAAATGGGTAATACTGAATTATGAACTTGGTTGAGTAACAAATTGAATGCATTAAGTCAAGGTACCATTGTACTTTGTGTTAGCTATATTAATGATAATTAAGTCTGCTCATGGCCCTCATATGAGTTAGCAATGTTCAAATGTGACTCGAAATACTTAATTTTTGAGGTTTGAGGATGGTGACATCATGACTTGAGCCTTAACTCGATTCAACAAAATGACTCCCCACCCCCTGTGCACGCCAAACAACATGACATCACCGCCGATGAGGCATGCCCAAGCTCACTAATGACCGTGAGTCGTGACTCAACAGAACTCCCGGAACCATATTCGGAGCCGCCAATGACAGCATTTCTTTGTGTACCTGCGTGGCGTGCTGGACCAGCTGCACCCTGCCATCCTTCAGGTGGATGAGGCTGACACCCATCCTCCTCAGCAGCTCCAGATGTTCCGGGTTGTTGGCCATAAAGTCCTGGGCTCTCAGAGGGGGGGCTCCCATGCCGGGCTCCCTGGCAGGTGGAAGAAAAGAGCAGGATTATGTCAGGATGAGCAATTTTTCATTTGTTTTTTACATATCACTTTGCAATGCCCTCATGTCTTGGAAAGAAGAGTGACAGTCGCTGACGCCCTTTTCAGCAATTTTGTGAACACGGGGAAAATATTAAATCATAATGAGGACACTCCAGCAGGAGCTGCTGTTGACTACAGTTCACACCCAGACACTCACACGCTAACTCCCCGAAATCCCATCAAGGCACAGGCATGTAGTACACAGACACAATAATAACGACAGTATTTTCTATATATGCACTTGTAATTTTTTTTTGGTGTTCAAATATGTTTGTAATGTACCGTAATTCCCGGCCTAGGGAGCACACCTGGTTATAATCCTCACCCAGTACATTTGTAAAGGAAATACCATTTGGTACAGCTGTGTGAAAGCCGCAAACGCCCACATTGAAACCCACATCAACATATTCACAAAGAAAAACGGTACACATATAGTTTAACTCTTGGTGCTAACGCTCGCGCCGCCCTATTCGATAGCGCCGCGCTAACAGGGCTGATTGAAAAAAAACATACGGGTAAAAATCACCGAGACACGGCAGTAACACGCTAGCGAGCGCAACGCTAACAGGGCAGGACCCGTAAAAGCCACTTCCTCGGCACATATATTCCATCGGTCTCACTCTTAGCTTTTCCGCTAGCGTGCCCCCTTAAACCCATTAGAAAAAAATGCACAAATTAGCTGCATCACCGGATAAACCTCAGGGTTGAAAGTTTGTGAAAAAGGTTGCGGCTTATAGGCTGGAAATTCCGGTAGTTAGAAAGTGTTATTTAATAACTTTAAAGATATTTAGTAGACGAGTCTGTGTGTGAGGGTCGGGCCCTTGGTTTTTGACTCATTCAGCTCTCCTTGCTCACAAGCAAGAGCATCACACTACCTACAGTGCTGCATTTTTTTCCACTTCGCTCGAGCCGCAATGCATGCAAATTTTGTTTGTAACTAAAATTGTATCTTGTAACACCTCAAAAAAAAAAAAAAAAAAAGAACAAAACTCTAAGCAGTGTGAGTCCAGGATCCACGTCGGTATGCAATGAGTCCCATCCCGAGAACAATGAGTCCCTGGTACTTAGCATCAGGGAATACAAACACGTTTCTTGCTTTGGAGTCCAACGATATTGTAGAATTTTTGTTGTTAGTTGTTAGCCTATTGTTTTTAGATTGTTTGTACCATGTTTTTTCATGTTTGTCTGTTGCTCTGTCAATATCTGATATGTTTACTTTTTTATTCAGATTTTGTAGGATGACCTATCTTCCCAAAAACTATTACAACGAACAATGGTATTGTTGATGTTTAGAGCATAATAATTCAAGTGCAGCCTTGTTAAGAACAATTTACCTCAAAGAATATATTAAACACTGGCGTTGTACTGTAGAACAATATTTATATAATATAAATTCCATTTATGCCACTCAACTTTCTGTAACAGCGCCGCTAACGCTTACACCTCGTAACTTTGACAAGTTGTAGGCCAGTAAGTAATACCTGTAAGGAGCAGGACGTGGGCAGCTTTTATCTACGGCGCTACGGATCGGTTCCCTCAGGTTTCGGGGGAAGGCCGGGTCAGGAAAGAGGAGGCGCGTGTTGGGGCAGGTCCAGTCGAAGTTCGAGTCGTCCAGCTCCTGCTCCGACTGAGGGATCTTGACCGCATAGCCTTACGATTAGAAAGTGGTCTGCTCGAATGCGTCTTGCCGGCGGTAACGGGGAGAGTTACCGTTCTGTTTGGGGGAACCGACGACGCGTGGAGCGCTGTGGACAGGGACAGAGGCAAAAGATGCGCTTCGGTCGTGAAGATGTAATCCTCCACGTTGAAGCGGAGGTCCTCCGTGTCAGCGAAAAGCAGGAAGAGGTACTTGAACATCTCGGCAAGGAAGAAAGAGTCCATTCTAAGAGGAGAAAATATTGTTTCGGTGTTCCAACACGTAATCAGGAGATAACATATCATATCATTCAACCATAATGTTTGCGATATGGATATTGTTCAATTAGCCGGTGGTGGAGGGGTAAAAATCTCCTGCTTTGGAGGTCATCTCAAAATCTCCTGAAGATATTGACAGAAAATGTCACTAAATTCATTGCTTTTTTTCTTTTAATAGGAGCTAGAGGGGGTCATAAATGTCACCAATTATAGCGAGAAATCCCCAAAGTATGCAACACGTAGCAGCTGACGTGTTGCTACAGCTAAGATTTATTCAATAGAACCAACCCCAAAAGTGAGTAAGTTATTATTATTATTAATTACAATCAACTAGAGTGTCGTCGTCTTTTATCCTTATCTGTATATTTTGACCAAGGGAAGAAAGTCACAGACATGAGAACGGAAAAAACTGCGTATGTCTTTTAACATTGGACTACTTTTACATTGTCAGTATCACGGCGGCCACTCATTTAATTCAATTATTTTCTAAATATTATCTGAAACACTGCTTTGAAATAAGACCTTGGACTTTGGCACCTCCCCTGAAGTGGTGTGAAATCAGGGCCGGCATGCCCTTCTGTGCTGGCTACGACACTATCAGAAGCACTGACCTACATTAACAACATAAGTTCTCATATATGTTTCCTGAAATCAGATTTTGGCCTCTCTGTGTACGGTTGCGATCAGTCATGCTCGCAGATAAAGTTGCGGGTGTGATTAGGGATGGCCTTAAAATAACTTATTGGATTAATATAACATAACTGTAAATTAAAAATAAAATAAACAAATAAATAACTACAATAGAAAACAAAAATGTCGAACTCAGAAATGATAATTTCCAATTTCAACTGATATTAGTAGAAGATGATATAAAATGGTATTTAAAATTTTTCATCAATAAAAATTCTTGATTTGACCCACTTTATCTGAAGAAACAAAGCACTGGCTCGTCAAGGAATAAACACGAACGGTCTGCACCCCACAATGTTTTGAAAATTCTGAAAGTTTAGTTAAACATAATCGGCGTTTCTGGCAACAAGCTAGCGATACATTTACAAACATAACTGTCGGCAATCGTGATGTATTGTTATGACCTACCGTAATTTACGGCGGTACCTATTGTCAATCCATTAGTGAAATCCATATCTTCCTAAAGCATGCAGAGGGGGGTGTAAATAGGAGGCCGGCTTGCTAGAACGCGCTGTATTGGCCACACTTGAATCAAGTGATGAGGCGGATGATAGTCGAACATCTTTTTTTTTTTTGGGGGGGGGCCACGCCGTCACACTATCAACCAAAACTGCCTTGCGATCGACGGATTGAGCGCCCCTGGTGTAACTGAATTTCCTTTTGACGCAAATGCGCTCGCAGTACGTGAAGCAGCTCGGAACCTGCGCTTTTGGCATCACTTCCAAACATGCTCTGTACGGTTGACTTGGATTTCCTGTTCCCGGGTGAATACTGATTGTTGAGGAGCAGGCTTGTTTCGTTTATGAAATAAACATGTAAATTAATGTCAAGACTACACAAAATAACCGATGTCTTTTGATATCTATTTTTTTCTACTCGTAACGAATTTTACGCGTGTGATTTTTTGTGCTTGACTGTGCAGATTTGCTAGTGCGATCTGCTCATTGTGATGCTGTCAAATCATCTGGCATAATTTACAGTTTTGTAGTTTTTTTTTTTTTTAACGACCCCCACACATGCATGACATAGTACAGTCTGCCTGTTCTCACCGGTCCTCGTGGCTGCCGGTCCGCACGTCCTTCATGGCAGCGAAACCGCACGGGACCCGAGCAAAGCGGTTGAGGTTGTCCATGATGGTGCGACCCGCTTCAAGATAGTACGGGTCTCCCGTGGCCTGCCAGAGGACATTTTTAATCATTTCACCTTCACATTTTCTCTGTATTCAAAGCACTGCAAAACACGAATTCCATGATCAGGATCATTTGATTTCAATTACGATTTCACATTATCCTTTGAAAAATCAAGGTGTGCTTTTCAATTCAAATTGTAAAGTTGTACTCCGAAAGTAATAATACTACGGAGCCCCTAAAGGCACATTGAAAAAAAACATAACAACTTGTTTCTCATTGTAATGAGTAACTTACTCATTGTAATGAATACATTTCTCATTTAAATTACTCATGAGTAAGTTATTCATTACAATGAGAAAGTGTCAAAAAGCTACGGACCCCGAAAGGGACATTGGAAAAAAAAAAAAAAAAAAACACAACTGGTTTCTCATTGTAATGAGGAAGTTACTCACCACAATGAGAAAGTGTTGAAAAACTACAGAGCCCCTAAAGGGACATTGAAAAAAAAACATGAAAAAAAAACTAATTGGTTTCTCATTGTAATGAGTAACTTACTCATTACAATGAGAAACCAGTTAGGTTGTTTTTTTTTCTTCAATGTCCTTTTGGCGGCTCTGTGTTTTTTTTTTTACCTTGTAAAGGAAATAGGTGCTCTCTGCAAACTCTGGCCTCAGAGGATGCTGAGCCCAGTGTACCCTGAAATCAGTCGTGAAGGCCTGCAGGGGGAGAGGTGGGGTGGGGGGGCATGAGCGTGAAAGGGTCAGTTCCATTGCAAGTACAATTTTAATAGATCAATTTCACTGGCCGCACGCACTAAAAGCCTCAGCTTGTCAGCTGGACCATTTCCACGCACGGACACGTGAATTTTACCTTGTTTTCATTAGCCGAGTTGTAAGTGAAATTTAGCCTCATTAGCTTTTACAGCCGTTACACATTGAGCAAAAATTCATGAATACATTGCTTTAGAAAGTAGTCGAGGATAAACAGAATCATGCATTATGTCATGTCATTATCCAAGCCGCTTGTCCTCACAAGGGTTGCGGGAAAGCTGGAGCCTATCCCAACTGGCTTCGGGCGAAAGGCAGACTACACCATCAACTGGTCGCCAGTCAGTCACAGGGCAGCACTGAGCGGGAATCGATCCCACGCTGCCTGCACCAAAGGCAGCCGTGTGTACCGCTACATCATCAGTGACTCTAAAAATGCATTACAATTGTATAAGTACTATCATTTAAAGTATGAATATGACAACAGAAAATGTGCATTAAAGACATAAGTGATAGAAACACTTCATTTATTTAAACTTTTTTTTTCTGTTAGTGCAGTGCAATCTCTGAAGACAAATGCTTCAAAAACAACAATTTAGTTTTGCAAATCTGAATGACCGCCAATGTTTTCTTTTCCTTTGACTTTGTTTGATATGCTGCCAGAACAAAAAGATTACAAAAAGTAAACTTGCTAAACGTAGAACAGGATATAACTTTTTAAAATGAAGATATCGGTAACTGTAATGACACAGAGGAAATAATTGTTACCCTAACAGCATAACTTTCAAATTCCTTTCCAAACATCACCAAAAAAATGAAATAAATGCGCTTGCTAAAGATCGACTCTAAAGTCAAGCAGAAGGGATTGCGTTCCAAGTCGAAGGTCGCACTGTACTTTGGAGCGCTCCAATCAAACACGATGTTTCCGGTGGGTGGATAATAGATAACAAATCAAAATTTGCAAATAAGAGTACAATTTCACTTTCTACTCTTGGGGCTTCTATTGGCTGATGTCAACAAATCATTTTTTGAAATAAGTGACCTGCATTGTATTTGACGCTATCTAATCAACGTTTACATGGAGAACATTTAAATCCCGACACCCACGCAACTCAGAATTTAAGTCCGGCAAAACCAGGCCGGTTACCTCTGGTAGGAAGTTGTGTTTCTTGGTCACTTGATACAACATTTCATGAGTCTCGATGGCCGGACGAATGTCTCCCTTCAGCACCTGGAGACGTTCAACATCGGAAACAATGACGCCATTGGAAAACGAAACAAAAACAACAACAACAACGACGACATTCCTTTCCGCGCGTTCCAATCCGACCTGCAGCCCGGGGAAGAACGCCAACAGGGAGTCCATCCAGGTGCGAGCGGGAAGGAGAGGTTTGTGGATGTGGACGTCCAACAGCAGGGGGGGCTGGCTAATGTACTTCATGATGGATGCGTAGTGCTGAGTGGGAGCGGATAACAATTCTCAAAAAAAATGGGAAGCTTTGACAAAAGCACACGTGGGCACGCATTCCCTAAAAAAATAAAAATCGTCTGCCTGCACAAATTAACACACTGGGTGCATCATACACTGATTACGAAAAGTAAACGCGTCCCATTTCCCCTCTACGAAAAACATCCTGTAGTAACTTTCTCAGTTCATGTATTTTAAACACACAGACATTAAAAGGAGGCTACAGGAAACACCTGCTCATATGTTCCGGAACTCAGTGTCATCGGCGTAACGCTGCGACACATTCACATTTTTTTCCCGCACAGTTTGAACACATTTAAACTTATAAGAACACACCTTTTGTAGTTCAACATGCACCAAAAAAAAAATACATTACATTGTCTGTCTACATGCGTTGACACACCATTGGTGTTCAAATATCCATTGCTAAAAGCGTTATAACATTATTTGTTCGCCCGTCAACAGCTTTTAGCAGTTTTTTTTTTTATCAAGTACAGTTCATACAGTATAGTTAGTAAAGTGCACTTAATACTTCCCCGAAAATTGCGCACAAATAAATGTAAAAGGGCGGCACGGCGGAGCGACTGGTTAGGGCGGTGGCCTCACAGTTCTGAGGATCGGGATTCAAATCCCGGCCCTTCCTGTGTGGAGTTTGCATGCTCTCCCCGTGCCTGCGTGGCTTTTCTCCGGACACTCCGATCCCAAATTCCTCCGCAACTCAAGTGCGCAGTTTGTGTACGCGTACTCACAATATTGAATCGCTGCAGAAACTGGTCGTCACCCAGGAGGACGTAGGCCTTGAGTAGGTACTCATAGTACGAGTCAATCCCCGCTCCAACTCCACTATCTAGAAACCAAACGTACGTCCATCTTTATGCAAATCATCTCACCGACAACATTTAAGAGTCCCTCTGCTCATTTTGTCATCTAATTGTCTTTTCTCCTGCCGTCACTCTGCCAACAGGCGACTTCCCGCCTCACCTCCGACCCTCCGGTCCACTCACCCCTGCGGACCCACTCTCCCGAGTGGATGTTGATGGTGGTCCCCACCAGGTTGCTGTTCCTCTGCCTCTTCTCCCAAAGAAAGTCCAGGGCTCTCCGGGCGTGGGCCTGCGAGCAGGAGGAAACTTTTTGTTTGATTTATTTGTACAGCAAACCGATGGGCAGGGATGAGAATGACCAATTTGGAAAAGCACTGAAAATGTCTGCCTTTGGCACGAATTTTTTTTTGATGAAACACACTGTTAAATGGTGACCTCTGGTTACTTCTAACACTGTAAATACAAGGGAATCACAACATTTTGAAAACTTCAAATATGAGTCCAAACAACCAAAATAATTTTTGCCAAACTTCAGACATAAAAATGTATGTATACTGAGTGAAATTTACATCAAATAGGCTAATTCACTTACAAGTTATACTTCAGAATTAAGTACACAAGTAATTTGTTTATATATAAATTTACATCCAACTTACCTTTGTGTTTTCCGGTTCGAATATCCTCCTTGATATTTTTTGCCCCTTTGCTTCCTTAATTGATCATATCGGAAGAAAGAGTGCGCAGCACTTTGCCGGGAACGTCCAATTTTTTGTACGTTTTTGTTCCTATCTGCACGGTTACACTTTTTTCAAGCCACGCCCCATGTCAAACAGTTTTTTTACCCCATGTTTTTTTTATCAATTTCCCGGGCACGATCTTCATCTTTTCGCTCCAAGACTTTCGCCATACTGGCAAACGTGCAGACCGCTCGATTAACATACCCGTACCTTATGTCTATAAGTCATAAATATGCCGTAGTAAACAAAATGCTTCTCTATGAAATGTTAACATCAGAGTGAAAATACAGCCAAAATGCTGCCAGAAAGCGGAATGTTGTCGTTATTATAAACACCAAATTTAACGCAAACAACGAATTTCATGACGAGCATTGCCGATAGATGCTGGCGGGAGGTCTTGATCCCCCCCCCTTTTAACCCTTTCACAAAAATGACATTTTCAGCTGAAAAAACTCAGAATTCCGCGAATAATTCTCATCCCTGTATGTGATAATATATTTCTTATTAGAGATGCAAAATTGATGTAAAACACATCAGCTGGTTTTGCCAATGGATCAAGGTAAATGCAAATTTCAAAACTGCAAATAAGTATTTTTTTTATCTTGCATCGTGTGTAAATGTGAGTTGCTATGACAATTAAACTCACTGAATCCTTTTAGATATCACTTTATTTACGGTAAAAGTGGTGAATAAAATATGACAAGAATTATTAAAATCCAACCTCAAATACAGGATCCCCAGTGAAGCGACTTAAGGCAGCAAACTCCAGGATGATGGTTCCCGCACACGCCGTACAGGTGTCCGTTTCTGTGCCCGTCCGCGTCTCAGGACCCCTGACGCCGTACTTCAAGTTCACCTGGTGAGGAAAAACAAAATGTAATTATTAATTACCTCTTCTACACCATCGGAGTCAAACTCAAGGCCCGGGGGCCAGATCTGGCCCGCTGCACGATTTTATGTGGCCCGCGAAGGCAAATCATATGCATCAACTTTCATGATTTTTGTTCAAATCTGTCAATAAATGATAACATTGAGATATCACGAGCATTTTTGTGTTATCAAACAATAGTTGAAAAACCCGCTACTCTCGATTTCTGATTTCAAAACGAGTTCATAAATTTCATATGTGCCCTCTGAGGGCAACCCTAAGTAAAACCCGGTCCACGGCTGAAATGAGTTTGACGCCCTTGCTGGACACAAAACGGCGCAGTACCCGAACATTTTCAAACGGCCAGTTTTTATGGGTCCAGTGAAAGCAGCTGGCGCATCTCACCCTGGGGTAAGGAAGGCCGCTGCTGGTGTTGAACGCCGGCAGAAGTCGGAGGCCGAGGTCTTTGGCCATGTGCAGCAGCTCGTCCTGGTACCACCGCATGTGTTGACCTTCTTCCTTCAGCATCACAGCCATGGAGTGACCACCCAACAGACCCCTGAACAGCATAAATAAAGCACGTCTTAGTCACTAGGGAGCTGGAACCGGCTCGCTTGCTTGTGAGCAAGATGCAGTCCACAGCAAGTCCCTGCGAGTTTTCTCATTTTGGACTGTTTTTCCCGTTCAATAAATTGACGAGAGCGCATCGGCGACTGTGCCTCGACTACGGTAATAATAACAACACAAAATGTTGTATCATGAGCAATATTATACAAGTTTTTCCTGACACACCTTGTAGGCAGTGTTCCCTCTAATTTTTGACGTCTGAGCAAGCACACTAAGCCTGTGAGCGCCCCCTTTGACCACTGTGAGCAACATCAGACGTATGAACTGTGGTCAATCAGTGTTATCCATTGAAGTTATTCCCATGAGAACATTTTTAAGAACAATTTTATGCTTTTGCAAATTTTCACTGAAAATGTCAACAAACAAACAAAAAATACATTACAATACAAATACATATCAAGCCAACTATGAACTATAAATTTGAAAGGTCGCTTCTAACTTTGTTTCATTTATTATTTTTTTTAAACCACAACATCTGTTTTTCCTGGTGTAAAACTCAATTATTGCTTGCAGAATATCTTTCGCAATGCATGATGAAAGCTGAATGATGCTCCCAAACAGTTTTAGGGTTAATATTACGTTGCCCACTATATTTTAAAATACAGAATTAGCTTTGTGTGCACTATCTCGTCTGTGCTTTCATCCTCGATCAGGCTGCGCCAAGGTGGAATTTTAACATTATACACCATTTCATCCTGCTCTTTCTACTTTGGCTTCAGACCAGACCTTTTTTTTTTACTCAAAAAAAATAAAAATCTCGTCCAGTTTTATCACTTTTTCTTCTATTATTCACATACCCCAATGTTTGTAATTATGAGTGTACCCCTTTAAAAAGGAGGGGGCGGTGTCAGGTAAAGTATGAAGTAATGTGTGGCCGAGCAGCAGTGTGCTGCCGCGTTTAAAAAAACAAACAAACAAAAAAAAAACTATCAGGCTGTAGTTCAATGCTCTGGATCTGTTTTCCTCTGCGCTAAAAGTCTGCGACAATTGCACAATTGCGCATTTGCGCAGCTTAGAGGGAACATTACTCGTAGGTGAGCAACCGGATCCCCTCAAAGGACCATTTGCCTTACCCGAGGACTCGAATGTTGGTTTCAAAAACGGACACCACGATGTCATTGTCCAACCTGACGTCTGACAAGACCCTCCTGACCGCGGCCTCGAACTCCGCCGTCTTGTTCAAAAGCTGCGGGACGGACAGAATAATTTGCCGTTAAAAGGGTTCCACAGTAGATTTAAGGAACATTTGAAACGGAATGCCATTTGAGGACATAAACACATAAAAGAGCTCACCACAAGAGTATCCAAAGTGTCTATGAGGGTCAACGAGAACCTAGAAATGATAAACAAAGGTCATCACATGAAAGGACAGACTACATAGAGCAAGGGCGTCAAACTCATTTATGCCGCGAGCCACATTGTCGTGACGGTTTCCCTCTGTCTGTAAAAGTAAGTTTCTTTCGGCTTGTCCCTTTCGGGGTCCCCACAGCGTGTCATCTCAGATGAACGCACATATGTTTGGCACAATTTTTACGCCGGATGCCCTTCCTGACGCAACCCTTCTCAGGCTGTGAAATCATAAATATCTCTGGCCCCCTAATCATATTTACACGTGGAATTTATGAAGTAGTTTTGGAATCATAAATCAAGGGAATGGGCTTTTCAACTATTTTTGATGTTTGGCCACACAAAAATGCTTGCAATATCTCGATATTATCATTTAGGATATGACAATGGGGAATTTTGGTGCAGATTTCGGCAAAAATCATGGAAGTTGATACACATGATTTGCCTCCACGGGCCACATAAAATCATGTGGCGGGCTGGATCTGGCCTCCGGGCCTTGAGTTTGACACCTGTGACATAGAAATATTGAAACACAGAAAATTATTGTAGTATTAAAAACCACAGCAGTTTGCTGTAACTCCAATGGAATGTCAGCAGTATGAAACAACATTATTATTATTACATATTAGTGCCACAATTTCACAGATTTCTACATTGAATAAATCAATTTTCCTCCCATGAAATGTCAAACAATACAGCCACAAAAAATAGGATACACAAGTATTTGTTGTGTGAATTATGAATTATAGCCGTTCTGAGCCAATCCATAACTGCCACTTTAGTGAAAATTACTCCAAAACATTTTTTAAAACATCAATATTTTGAGCACCCCCTAAAATTGTTTTTTCCCCCTCATACTTCATTCTTGATAACCAACTTAGATGCTAAAAATAATTTAATCTGCTTTACCATTATTTAATAAGAATGATTCTAATTAGCGCTGAAATTAAAGTTTACTTCCTTGTTGTGCCAAACACAGCACATGATGAATATAATATTCCAGGAAAATGTACATGTATATGAATATTGATTTTAGCATTAAATTAAACCAAACGAATAAAAGTACATTATGGATTATTGTTACATACAACATATTATATCATATTCTTCTTACTTTCCGAGCGCATCGTCCACGTCGCCTCGACTGGGTTCCAGGCCTCGTACTCTTCCTCTGCATGTTAAAGGCATCAGCTCGTCGGCTGGGTAAGCATGGTCCTTGGGACAATTGATAAAGACATTTTTTTTTCTCCACAAAGTATAAAAATATATCGCTGCCACCAGGTGCAGTTATCCTCAAAACCATATTTTTTCAGGATTAAAAATGAAATTACACTCTTGATCCATTTAAATTATTACCATTAAAGAGAGCAAGCCCTTTTCAAAACTAGTGAATAATTTGTAAAAAAAAAAAAAAAAAATAGACTTGCAAGGAGACAAATACATAATTGACCAAAATATGGACAAAGGATATATTTCCCCAATGCCCGCAAGTACTGTTATATTATCTGTCTACATGTGCTGCTGCACCATTTGCATTTAAGTATACATTGCTCAAAAGGTTTACAATACTGTGAAATCCATGCTAGTTTCATTAGCGCTTCTATCCCGTTTTGATTTGTGTGTTAGCATTAAGCTAGCAATCCCTCCAAAGCAGGGGTCACTGACGCAGTGCCCGCGGGCGAACGGCAGCCTGCGAGGACCATATAAGGCACCCGCGAGGTATGTTCTAAAATTACCATGGGCCACAAAATGCTACTATTATTTGTGCTTTAAATTCTGAATCTGACTTGCTTACGTGAATTAAAATTTTAAAATACCTGCAATGTCATTTACTACAATAAATTAATTTTATGTACGTGTAACGAACTGAGTCTGAAATGTGCCGCAAACAGGGTCACGTAGCCCTTCACACGACCGGTGCTCACGAAGTAGCCCTCGGCCTGAAAAAGGTTGCTGAGCCCTGCTCCAAAGGTAATCTTTTAAATATGCAACATGGAATTAATTCTGTTTTGTGTTTATGTTTAGTTTGACAGTAAACTTCAAACAGTTTGAAGCCCCTTTGTTCATCAGGTGTATCTTCCAAAGTGGAACTTGGTATCTTGAATTTCTATTCACAAGTCCATCCATCCATCCATTTTTTTGCCACTTATCCTCATGAGGGTCGCGGGGAGTGCTGGAGCCTATCCCAGCTGTCAACGGGCAGGAGGCGGGGTTACACCCTGAACTGGTACATGGAGACAAACGGCCGCATTCACAATCACACCTAAGGACAATTTTTAGAGTATCCAATTAATGTCGGATGTTTTGGGGTGAGGGAGGAAACCGGAATGCCCACCCGGAGGAAACCCACGCAGGCACGGGGAGAACGTGCAAACTCCACACAGGCTGGGCCAGGATTGAACCCGAGACCTCAGAACTGTAAGGCCAACGAACCAGCTGGACCACCGTGCCGCCTGATTCTGAACAAAGTGACTAAAATGTCAAATGTTTATAGTGAGATTCTTTTGTTTTGTTTTTTTTTTTTTACATCATTTTAGGGCCTAATTAAACAAGTATTTATCTGACATTTTATTTTTTTAAATCCTCAGCTTCTGTACATTTTATTTTTCGAATAGAATTTCGTCATTGCCGTGCGAACAATTTTAAATATCCAAGTGAATTTGTCGTTAATAAAAATAAAAATGCTATCAACAAAAACCACTGAGGGTCAATCGTAAGGAGAGGTATTACTGTACAATTAATAACGCTTTTATGATGACAACCGTCTGACTCATGAGACAGATTGGGAATTTTTATTTTGACATCTGAAAAATTAAGTGTGACGACTTACCATGTAATTCTGGTACGCGTGGTCAAACATCTCTACCACTTGGGTCCTTTGGTGAGGAAAGAACAGACTCGCATCTTAATGGGCGATTGTTATTATTGATCACGATTGATGAAATAATTGTTTTGATGGCACTCACCTCAACTTCTGCTTCTCGTCCCGCGACATGGCGTGTCCCAGGCTACATAACGCTGAGAACAGCATCAACAGGAACAGCGCGGCTGGCATCGTGGCCAGATGTGCAAAAAAAAAAAAAAAATGTGGATGCAACTTCTCGTTTAGTCTATCGGCATTTTATCTCAAGAATAGCTCGAAATCGATCAACAGTACGGAAGGATTACACAGTGAAGGCCGAACAACAAAGTTGTAAATCTGTCATTTCATTGGTTCGAGCTATGACAGGGTCACCGGGCATTAGCATGCAATTGTTTACTTTTCCATGCTGTCATCCGGATCTTATCGGAAGCAGGATGTGTGACACGTAGCCCAAATACATCGATGAGTTTGATGTTATTTTGTAATTTTAATAATCAATTGTCGACTTCTCTGAGAAGGAACTTAAATCCACTGTCACTTTGTGGACGGCCAAGCAGAGAAAAACCAAAGGCTTTTGACATCACAAAGGCCTTCTCCCCAACGGTTAGATGAGTGCAAATAACCGCAGTTCTTGTCAAACAGTTCTTCATAGCGGTCCCGGTCATCGGCGATGTTTGGTCGGTTGAGCGTGAATGTTAATAATTCCCAGATCTCGACTGAGTGGTTTCGTCTTCCCGGTCCAAAAAAAACCGACGGGCATTTGACAAGGCGTTAAGTAGCCCAGTTAGCTTGTCCGCTAGCCGGCATGCTAACTCAGCGGGGACACGGCAAAACAAAACAAAATAAAAGAAAACGATTAAAAACTATTTCTTTGCGTGAAATGGGGAGTGCGGTGGCATTGTGTTTTCGTTCTGTCAAAGTGTAAAATAAATGTTAAATTAGCCGTCCTCTGTTTTTTTTCTTCTTCCTTCTGGTTAGCCTGTCCTGCCAAGCTTCGACAACTTCCGCTTCCTGACTGGACTTGAGTTGATTTTCCCTGTTTTTTAATTATCAGGGTTTCAAACCGCAAAACTCTTTCATACCAAATTTTAATTAAAGAACATGAAATAATATTGTTTTAATCATTGTGTTAGGTCCAATATATGTTTTAATAGGGTTATTCCTTTTGATTTACAATTTCAAGTTACGCCTGTCAGTCTAAATTCAGGTCACCTTATTGTATACGCAATGCTACCTTTACTATCACCCTAAAATAATCGGAAAAACGCACAGCAATCTTCTTCACAATCGTGTTTTTCTTGTTTTGGTGTTGCTTGTTGTTTTGATCTGTCTACGTCTGTCTTGGTGTGTGCGGTCCCCGTTAAATTAGGGACCAGACACATAGAAAGGTAAAATGTAAGCCAAACGTCCAGTCAGTTCTCTAACTATTTCCCATTGTTGTAGTTTTCGTTATCTATTTCTTGTAAAACTCGAATGCCGCTAATCCTAAAGTTGATGTTTTGCACATTTTTAATAAGGAAAACCTCTAGTAAATAAAACTTCCATTTATTTTTACTATATTCATAGTTGGATTATAGTGGATGTCTGCATGGTGTTTGTGTGTATCGCTTCAGGTTTTCAAAGTCAAAACTTTATTTCCCAAAAGGCTTTGCGCTCACAGAACCGTTCACGTGACAGGTCACATGAACAAATCTGGAGCTGACCCATGAAACATGGTATAAAAATCCCTTGCCGCTCTCCCCTAAAGTCCATTGCATGCACAGTACTTGACTCACACTTGCAGGAGAAGGAACGAGTTGGAACAGGTAGGCAGTAACTAGTAAGTGGCACTCGGAGGATTTTATGTTTTGCATTCTTTGATGGCCTCGCAGGATTATACACTACACTTCTGCATTACTTTCAATTTTACCTGGATGGAAATAGTTTTAATTGTAGTATTGTAGTATTATAGCACATGCAATTACTTTTAAGACTAAAATGTGTCCTGAAATCTATTTCGTAAAACAAAAATATCACAAAAATGCAGCTCCACCCCCAATTATTTCATCTGCATATTTTAAACTGTATTATATTTTTGTGAATATTATTGTTATTATTATTTTTTTTTTTTGCATATTAACGTGGACCAGTCCAGCTATGTCTCAATCTGCAGAGAAGACATTGACGGGCCTAATTGCGGCCACGTTCACTCCATTCACATCTCAAGGGTATGTAACTTTTTTTTTTTCATTTTAAGCAAAAAGTTACTTTGTACTTCTTTTTTATTATTACACTATTTCAAATATCCAGGGTGTCCCAAAAAGCCGAACCCACGTAATATGAATACAAATAACCCACGTATCGTCTTTATTGCTAATTGACATCCCTTCATGTTTTTCTTTGTTGGAAAGTTAACATTTCACCTGTACTTTGTTGGCATATTCACGTTTCACAAAGAAATATCGCTACATTAAAAGTACTTAGACCCAAATGATGCCTGAAATGAAATTGGGGGAAAAAAAGGGAAGCGTATACCGTCGGGACTATTGGGACAGCCTGTTTATAACATGGTAAGATACAGGCGAGTGACAAAAAAAAAAAAACAGCGGGGGGGAGGGGGGGGGAAGCTGAATATGCTCATTTAAAAAGACGACGTCCGCACTCCCATCTGCAGACTAAGCAAGAAATTGGTCTTGTGATTGTGAAAGTCGTTTGCCAGCGCATCTCAATGTGCTGCGCTGTCACCCCAATTCGGAGATGCGGCGACCCTGGCGACTTGTCACCCGCTTGTATCGGCAAATTAGCTCCATCTTGTAGATGTTACTTTTCCCAAATGTGGAGGGCTGCATGTGTTTTCCCATAACAGTGAAGTCAACTTAGCAGAGATTGGACCTTATATTGACTACTTGACAGAGAAGCAAGGTGTAAATAAAATTTTTGGTAAGTGGACACGTGGATGCTTACCTTTCAATACTGTCTGGTGCGTGTGCTTGTTCCGGTCTCGATCCATCTCCGTATCGTACCTATGCTAACCGCATTAAGTGGAACCCCTTGTGCAATTGGTACCCGGGCCTTCAGTGAAGGTTCACCCAATTTAATCCAAATCCTGATAACCACCACAATCATTTCTCAATCATACAAACTGTCAATACTAAACAAAAACACAATATCACGGTGTGCAGGATTAGAGTTTGAGAAGCTCCATTTCTCCCACTAATGTTTTTGTTTTTGAAATTGATATACTAACTATAAACTCACGGCAGACTGGACCGGGGTTGACGTAAATAAACAAGATTCCAGGTGATAAAGCACTCAGTGGGTTATTGAATATCATCTTGGCCTACCGATGGGGGGGAAAAAAAAAACAACAACAAACCAATATACGACGCAATTAGTGTAAAGGTATAATCTGGATTATTATTTGGAGTTTTAAAAAATTCACAACCGAGTGCAAGCACAGGAATAAGGTGCAACGACAAATAAATTCACTTGGATGTTTAAAATTCTTCACACGGCAATGACGAAATTCTATTCTAAAAATAAAATGTACAGAAGCTGAGGATTAAAAAAATAAAATCTTGGGTAAATACTTGTTTAATTATGCCCTTAAATGATGTTAAAAAAAAAAAAATCCCCCAAAAATCTCACTATAAACATCTGACATTTTAGTTACTTTGTTCAGAATCAGATGGCACGGTGGTTCAGCTGGTAAAGCCTAACCCTCGTGAGGATAAGTGGCAAAGAAAATGGATTGATGGATGTTCAGAATCAGGTTTATTGGTGTTGTTCTTCATTAGTGCGGCGTACTCTGTTGACTGAAGGCGCGGGTACGGTTGCCAAAAATTCTACTCAAGTACGAGTGCAGTTACTTTAGAAAAACACGAGAATTGTTTGATTATATTGCACTTTCATGTCGATTTGCCTCCATTTATTACCGCCGCAGACATCCGTCTCAGAAACAGTTTTGATTTCTGCCAATTTACGCCTTCATCTTCCCTTTAAGAGAGCGTTACATTTTGCAAACGCAGACGAGTTCTGCGCGAAGTTGTTGTAGGCTGAAATGCAGACACGGATGACACTTGTTGTACACAGTCCAGCCATCCACTTTCTCTACCGCTTATCTTCACTTGAAGGTAATATAGATTTCTGCGTGAATGAGGAACTGAGGCCACAGAGTCATGTGACACGAGTTCCTCTGAGGAACAACAACAGCTTGCACCAGGAACAATTAATGCCTGGAATGAGGGAAAAGCTGCAACCCTCCTTAAAACAACGAAAGTAAAAGTGAAATGGATGTCACATTAAAACTATTCTGACAAGTACCGTCATTTCCGGACGATAAGCCGCACCTGATTATAAGCCTCACCCGGTACATTTTCAAAGGAAAAACCATTTTGTACATACATAAGCCGCACCTGTATATAAGCCGCATGTGCCCACATTGAAGCACAAGATATTTACAAAGAAAGACGGTACAAAGAAAGAGTTTTTAAAGTTTTAATAATATACCTTCGCTTTTGTTTCCAAACAGTGCCAGTGATGTGGTAGTAACACAGCACTATTAGGGCTGGGTAAAAAAAAAACTTACCGGTAAAAGTCACTGAGACACGGCAGTACCACAGCAGCAACACGGTTCAGACCACCTGTTTTTATTCCCTCTGGAAGCTGCATTTCTTCTCGCATTTTCCATGACGAGGGTCTGTTCATGCTGATTTTATTCATGCACAATGCTCGAATTTACCATATTTTCCGCATTATAAGGCGCACCACATTATAAGGCGCACCGTCACCGACTGGCCTATTATAGAACGTTTTTTCGTATATAAGGCGCATAGAATAGATGCTACAGTAGAGGCTGGGGTTACGTTATGCATCCATTAGATGGAGCTTCACTAAAGGATCAATATTTATCCATATATAAGGCGCACCGGATTATGGCTGGGTTGCACGTGATCTCACGCTTGTTCATCCGGGTACTTGACCGCCATTGTTGCAGACTGTCCATCGTCATCATACCAGATTTTTGTTGCATCTACGGATGTGGAAATCACGGAAACGGAGACATTGGGAAGCAATTTTTCCGTGTTCCAAAGATTAGTTAGTGAGTTATCGAAAAAAACGGCAACAAAAGTGGCTTGCAAATATGCGACGTGCAGATCTGAACGAAGCTCGAGTTACACAAGGAAAATGGTTATTTGAAAGTCAGTTCTGATCATTTTGTAAGCGGTAAACGTGTATTTCTAGTGTCCGGATATCCTACTTCAGGGAAGTCTTTCAAATCCTTCAAAAGTACTTCGTTGTGGAGACTATACAGATCAATATAGTTTGATCTCCGGTACATATCTAGCTTTGAAGACATCATCGAGTGAATTAAAGTACGCAGAAAACATCCGCCGCTCGCCGCTTACATGTTGTCTGTGGACGTTGCCGTGGTGATGTCGTCTACAACGCCTAGGTCGTCTGTCGAAATGGCGGCCATTATCACGTGATTGCAACCCAAGAATAACGCGCACCGTTGGCTTTTTGAAAATGAAAGGCTTTTAGGTGCGGTTTATAGTGCGGAAAATACGGTAAACTTGCGTCTTCCTCGGCACATATATTCCACCTGTCTCACTCTTACCTTTTCCGCTCGAGCGCCGCTAGCGGCCGTTAGAAAAGAAATGCACAAATTAGCTGCACCACTGTATAAGACGCAGGGTTGAAAGCGTGTGACAAAAGTCGCGGCTTGTAGTCTGGAAATTACGGTACTTTTGATCCAAAAATTTCGATTCTGTCTCACTCTTACCTTTTCCGCTCGAGCGCCGCTAGCGGCCGTTAGAAAAAAAATGCACAAATTAGCCGCATCATTGTATAAGACGCAGGGTTGGCAGCCTTGACAAAAGTCGCAGCTTGTAGTCTGGAAATTACGGTACTTTTGATCCAAAAATTTCGATTCTGTCTCACTCTTACCTTTTCCGCTCGAGCGCCGCTAGCGGCCGTTAGAAAAAAAATGCACAAATTAGCCGCATCATTGTATAAGACGCAGGGTTGACAGCGTTGACAAAAGTGGCGACTTGTAGTCTGGAAATTACGGTGCTTTTGATCCATAAATTTCGATTCTGTCTCACTCTTACCTTTTCCGCTCGAGCGCCGCTAGCGGCCGTTAGAAAAAAAATGCACAAATTAGCCGCATCATTGTATAAGACGCAGGGTTGACAGCGTTGACAAAAGTGGCGACTTGTGGTCTGGAAATTACGGTGCTTTTGATCCATAAATTTCCATTTAATGTAGCTTGTTAGTGCCCAACCAAATGCGCTTGACTCCTAATTGTTCTTGAGGAGTCCCCAAGTGGTCAGCATCATTTGAGTTTGGATTGGGTTTCCCACGTTTCCTGTACCCGTTGACCCCAATCTTTGCTTCCGTCTGTCTAGCTAGCCCGGTAATTTTTTTTTTTTTTTTTTACCTGGTCGAGATGTGCGCTCGGAATCCCGCGTTAGTCTATAAAAGAAAAATGATGGCAACCTGACCCTACTTGCTCACAGTGAACGGCACCACCGGTGAGGGAATGTCTCTCAGTGTCGCCGAGAGGAAGTTACTAGCGGCGGACTGGTGTCGGAAAGCCAAGGGAAAGTAAGTCTCGGAAGTGGACGCAGGAGTTCGGAAGTGACCAAGAAATTATGAAGTACATTTGTCATTAGTCAATCAAGGAAAAGTATTGGGCAGATCAGCACGATTGCTGTAAATCATTTTTCTTGGGCACGATACACATTTACCCAGCTACTTGTTGCTAGGTAGAATTTGTCAAGCATAACGTTTTGTGCCACCAAGCCCAATTTCACCAATTTCCACATTAATTTCACAAATTAATTGACACACTGCATTAAATAGGAAATGCATATCATAACACTGCCACCTCGTGCGTCCTTAATTGTGGTTTCTGTGTAAAATGTTTTTTCGTACAGAATGGAGCAAGTGATTGTGCACGTTGGCTGCACCAGTCTCAAAGATTCCCAAGAACTGGTGAGTTCCTCTTATCAGTGTTCTGCGCATCTGAAATAAACGCATCTAACCCGAACGCCGTGACTTTTTTTTTTCCACACGCTTTCAACCCTGCGGTTTATGCGGTGATGCGGCTAATTGTGCATTTTTTTCCCTAACGGCCGCAAGGGGGCACTGGAGTGAAAATGGTAAGAGTGAGACCGGTGGAATATATGTGCAGAGGAAGGGACTTTTACCGGTCCCGCCCTCTTAGCGCTGTGTTAGCGTGTTACTGCCGTGTCTCAGTGATTTTTACCGTTTTTTTTTGTTTTTTTTTTAACCGGCCCTGTTAGTGTGGCGCTAGCCTTAGCATTAGCGCGGTGCTAGCATTAAACTCTCTGTGTAACATTTTTTTTTTGTAACTATCTCGCGTTTCAATGTGGGTTTCAATGTGGGCACTTGCAGCTTTTACACAGCTGCGGCGTATGTATGTACCAAATGGTATTTCCTTTACAAATGTACTGGGTGAGGTTTATAACCAGGTGCGTTCTAGAGGCCGGAATTACGGTACTCGTCTCAATTCAACTCTGAGAACCGACACGATCGCGTTGGAGTGATAGAAACCTTCAATTTTATATAAAAATGTAATAGAACAGCATGGAACTGTCACGTATATTGTCTGGAGCAGTTCACAATTCATATTTCTCAGGTAACATGACAAAAATAATGAGCAATTTTCAGTAAAATATGGCACTCGCTGGTGTTTATTATTTATCCTCTGCACGGAATGACTAATGTTATTGGATCTTATGGAGAAGCTTTGGCCAACTCAATGTGGAACTTATGTTACATTTTTGTAGCAGATGAAATTGGCATGAGGTGAAAATCTGATTGGATGAAAAAAAAATTTTAAAATTTACTGAAAGCAGTGCAGCCGAGTGAAACACTACGAAATGAGGAGAATAGATTATTGGGACGCGGCACAGTGGATAAGCTGGAAAGTGTTGGCCTCACAATTCTGAGGTCCCGGGTTGAATCCCGGACCCCGCCTGTGTAGAGTTTGCATGTTTTCCCTGTGCTTGTGCGGGTTTGCTCCAGGCACTCCGGTTTCCCTCCGACATCCCAAAAACGTACAACATGAATTGGACACTCTAAATTGCCCCTAGGTGTGATTGTGAGCACGGCTGTTTGTCTCTATTTGCCCTGCGATTGGCTGGCGACCAGTTCTGGTGTACCCCGCCTCCTGGCAGTTGACAGCTGTGATGGGCTCCAGCACTCTGACCCTTGTGAGGATAAGCGGCTAAGAAAATGGATGGATTGTCGGGGGAAATGTTGTACAATATCATGTAACAAGGTTGTAAATGATGCTCAGTGGTTGTGATCGTTTGTTCAGGCTCGCCATGCAGTGGAGATCGAGGTGGACGGGATAGCGGTCATCGCCCCGTCCTTCTTCAAACCTCGCACGGCGGGTATGCGCCCCTGGGAGCCGAGAAACCTCATCGAAGTCCACACGGAGGTGCGGTTGCATGTGGAAAAAACGAAACCAGAACCGAGACGTCCATCTCTTCCCTTTAGAGTCGCTGAGGGCGTACCTCAAGGAAGTGGCCGGCGTGGCGCCGACTGTGCCCTTCTATTATTACCACCTTCCTGCTCTCACGGGCATTAATCGTGAGTCATGTCATATTCAATCTTACATTTTGCGGTTAAACACTACCGAAGGAGCATTTGGGATGTCGGGTTTCAGGAGGGACCTAAAATACAGAATGAAGTTTGCAGGTCAGCTTAGATGGACTTTCTGGAAACGTTTTACAACTTTCAGGCAGATTTGGGGAAAGGGCCAAAACCGAGCCGGCAAAACATTTCCTGACAGCAACCCGCTAGGCCACGCCCCATTCTCGCCACAACAACACACTAAACACTTTTAGTGTGCACATGTGACTGATTAATTCTCTTCGGAACAGGGTTTTTATTGCCTTTTTTTGCAACACTCCTACAAAAACATCTATAGTGCAAAACGTCAGCATTATGTGACTACAGCAAATTTCACCAAACCCCCCCAAAATTCTGAACAGCACAAGCCAAATATTTCTTCCGGATGTCTTGTTAATGCGTGTTCTCTTTTCGTAGTGCCAGCAAGCGACTTGCTGGAAGGCATCGAGACGCTCATTCCCTCCTTCCGAGGGGTCAAATTCTCCGGGAGCGACCTGATGGACTTTGGCCAGTGCGTCAGCCACCTCCTGCCCCACCGCTCCGTCCTGTACGGCGTGGACGAGGTCCGATGCGCTCCCGCCGACACTGGCCTCCGTTTTCGCTAAACTCCTTCTGTTTTCCTGTCACGTAGCAACTGTTGGCAGCCCTCGCGTTGGGAGCCAATGGAGCAGTTGGCAGGTCAGATCCGACACCAATCACAAACAACTTTGGAATATGGGATATTGTGGGGTGAACTAAACCTTGGGGAAAGTGCGCTAAGTTTCTGCTAGTAAACATTGCAAACCGCTAGAGACGGACTAACTGCTAGCATCGATGTCGCGGCGGTAAGTCCCGTTTAATTGTGTAGGCTTCACTCACAAAAGAGTCTCAAAAGGCTTCACAAGACCACACCTGACAAATATAAAAAAAAAATAAATAAATACCCAACCGTGGTCATAAACCTTTAAGCAACGAATTTTTGAACATAAACAATGCCGCTACACAAGTAGACAATGAAAGAATACATCCATCCATCCATCCATTTTCTACTGCTTCTCCGGAGGGATCCCGAGGCGTTCCCAGGCCAGTCGAGAGACATAGCCTCTCCGGCGTGTCCCGGGTCGTCCCCGGGGTCTCTTCCCGGTGGGACGTGCCCGGAACACCTCACCAGGGAGGCGTCCGGGAGGCATCCGGATCAGATGCCTCAACCACCTCAACTGGTTCCTCTCAATGCGGAGGAGCAGCTGCTCGGCACTGAGCCCCTCCCGGATGACCGTGCTTCTCACCCGTTCTTTAAGGGAGAATCCGGACACCCTGCGGAGGAAACTCATTTCTCATTTCGGCCGCTTGTATCCGAATACTCACAGGCATAAATTCTTTACCCTTTGCGAAAAACCGCTACCATGACTGCAGGCTACAGCGGAGTTGTGACCGTCTTCTTCCATGTGTGTATACTGCCTCTGATGGCCAAAGAGTGCAATCACAAAGAACTGTGCAATGTATTGAAACATCAGCTTATGATGTATGAACTGTTTAATTCAAGATGTTCAACGTAATTATCATTGCTTTTATGAAGTACAATAGGGTGAAGTTATTTTTGTTCCTAAAAATGTAATATTTTAGTGGGGTTTTTTTTTGGGGGGGGGACAGATTGATGACATTTCTGTTCATTTCAGTATGGAAAGATTCTTTGAGGGGAAAAAAATGTGAATTTTACCATTCAGGTCCTTGTCAGTGAGTTGTGTAAAAAGTACTCAAACACTGAACAGTTGGAAATTATCGTTTTAGCTTCATCGTGAAACTGCAGCCCAAATCCCAATACATCCAATTTTTGTGAGGATTGTATATTTTCCTCGAGCGAATCATCCCACCACGTTCAGCGGTTTCTTCCCTTTTTTCCCGCAGCACGTACAACTATCTGGGAAGTCACATGAACAAGCTGCTGTCCGAGTTTGACAGCGGCAACTTTGTGCAGGCCAGGAGCCTTCAGGTAAACTTTTCTTTTGAAATTTTATTTCAAACCAGCCAACGTGGTCACGGATGCACTTTCAACTGTTAAATGTACAAATAATAAAAAAAAAAAAGTAACACTTGCAAGGAGCTGTTGTTGCATGTAAAATTTATAAAAGCAGTTCTTTGCATGATCTTTTATTATTTTTCACATTATACGTCGATATATTTCTGCATTGGATGACACAGAAAAAAAATGATGGTGGTTTTTAACGGCTGAAACTTTTTTTTTTTTTTCCAATCTGTAAGAGGTTCAAAAAAATAGAGAACCCTTGCAATAGCTCTCCATTTTTTTTTAATGCTCTTCTCTTTGTCCTATTTTTCTCTTTGAGCAGTTCAAGATGCAAGAGCTCATCAGATACGCTGTAAAACTCGGTGAGCGCCAAGCAAAATACCGTACAGCGTTCCTCGCAGTATTCCACTACATTGTTGTTGACTGCGTGAATCCCAAACGCAAATCTGGTCATTTCCTCGCTGGTCAGGATTCGACGTGGGCGTGAACAAGCAGCTGATGTGCGAGGTGTCGGGCCTGCAGCTGGGGCCCCCTCGCCTCCCCGTCACGCCGTGTCCTCGAGAGCGCGCCGTGTCCATCAAGCAGAAGTACCAGCACCTCTTCCCCGTCCAATGACGTCGCCGCTGCAATCCGGCCCGCTCGGCGTCCGTCTATTGTATCCGTCCTCGCGGAAATCTTACTGTTACATGTACACACTCTGATTTAGTAGGAATCAAGGGATTTTATGCCTACAAATGTGTCTATCGTGTGTCCTTAAGTCAAAGAAGTCCTTAAGGAAAAAGTTACTTTACTTTTATTTACTGTCCCCTTCCAAGATGTTTATAAATCATCAATGCTCAACCTGTTTCTTGGGTTCATGCGGCGTTGCTTTCCATCCATCCATTTTCCTTGCCGCTTATCCTCACGAGGGTCGCGGGGAATGCTGGAGCCTATCCCAGCTGTCAACAGGCACCAGGCGGGGTACTCCCTGAACTGGTCGCCAGTCAATCACAGGGCACATGTAGACAAACAGCCGCACTCACAATCGCACCTTGGGGCAATTTCGAGTGTCCAATTTAATGTTGCGTGTTTTTGGAATGTCGGAGGAAACCGGAGTGCCCGCAGGAACGGGGAGAACATGAAAATTCCACACTGACAGGGCCGGGGTTGAACCCGGGACCTCAGAACTGTGAGGCCAACGCATTAGCAGCCGAGCCTCCACCGTGCCGTCGCGTTGCTTTCCCTTGATGACATTTTTTTTTTTTTTTTAGATGCACATTTTTTAACGGGAAACAAGCGGTTATGGAAAACCACAGATATGCAGGTTTTGCTCCATGTACTAGTACACTTTGCCCTCACTAGTAAAACAATTAAAGCACATAAATGAGCGACTAAGTTGCACTTGTAGACGTTGGCGTCCTACTCGGAATGTTTCCCCTACTTATATACAGTTTACATTACTGCGCTTCACTCTTAACACAAATAGTACTCTCCTTATGAAAATAAGTGAATAATTGAA
This sequence comes from Syngnathoides biaculeatus, assembly GCF_019802595.1. Taxonomy (NCBI): domain Eukaryota; kingdom Metazoa; phylum Chordata; class Actinopteri; order Syngnathiformes; family Syngnathidae; genus Syngnathoides; species Syngnathoides biaculeatus. The sequence goes on from NC_084646.1 coordinate 9,383,280, forward strand.
AAATTTATATTGATCATTTATTTGATGTCCAGAATTAGGTCTATGTACAAGTATCGTGCCCTCACTATTCTGTGCACTTGCATAACTGTGTCCCACTTTCGGCTTACTTGTGTGACTAAAAGTACTTTATGAAAAGTAGCGTTTAGTATTTATTATATTTTCTCGATATTAGAAGGTTTTAAGAGTAATTTGTACTGGGGTTTTTTTGTGTGTTTGTTTTTTGTTCTTACAAGTAAGCTTCAGTACGATACTAGAAAAACGGTCTAACGTGACTTTTTTTCCTCACCAAAAGTGCGACTTTTTGCCCCCAAGTACACGAAAATTAAATTGCATTATCGGAAGCCATTTTAGCATTTAATATGTACTATACCACTAGTAGGCCTGTGTTATTTTTGGTTAAGACAATTGAAAATTTTGTCTTTTAATAAATTGTAATAATTGGGAAAGCTCATTGTTCCTAAAGATATAAGGAAATAAATTCACGAATAATATTTAAAAAAGTAAAATTGGGGGGATCGTTCTCGGGATGGAAATAGTTCCGGCCTGCCAAGTTGGGGAAGTGTAAATTTGACGGACACGGTAGAAATTGTGACGCTCTTCCGGCCAGCTCAGCATCGCGTCGTCACGTCGGGGCTCCCGTTGCCGTCGTTACTGCCGCTGCTCAGCTTTCGGGCCGTTCAGGTTGTCAAAAAAAAAAAACGAAATAAAAGAAAAGAAAAGAAAAGAGAAGAAGATGGTGCTGCTGACGATGATCGCCCGGCTGGCCGACGGCCTGCCGCTGGCCGCCTCGATGCAGGAGGACGAGCAGGTGAGACGCAGCCGGTGCAATTTGTTTATTCTTCGCCACGTTTGTCTTTTTTTTGTGTCGTTTCGACGTCTACAAAACGCGAACGCCGTTTCCGCTTCAACGCTGCTCGTTATTTCCCAGTTTTGCTTGTAGGACACCGTTGAAATGTCCTTTTGCGACAGGCCCCTACAGCGGACATGTGTCCATTTACATTGGATTATTTGTTGACAGCAGTGGCAAAACTACACGAATTCCATCCTGATCAAATATGGAATTCGACCAGCATCGAACATTACATACTCCATGATTGGAATGTGTAATGAAACACATCCATACAGATAATTAATAATATTGATGATAATTAATCGCAAAAAAAAACCCAAAACGGTTGTGCAAAATATTTCATTGATTTGTTAGTTTCACTTTAGGAATGCATCTATTAATGTACATTTTTTTATTTAATTGCTTTTCTTGATGGTGTAACAGCAAAACTTTTGATTATATTATTGTAAATAAATATATTTTATAATAGTTACAATGGTCTTATACATATTATTATTATACTACATACAATATAAATGCCCCTTCAATTACAGTAAATTATTATTTATTAAATTGTCATTATAATCTAAATGTATTAATAATGATAATTTATGGTCTTGTTGACATTAATCATATTGTTGCATTTCACTTTTTACATCATTTTGTAAAATATGTATTTTTAATTACACTATTTACACTCATCAGTTTTAGTCGTACACTATTGGCACTCAGACTATTAGTAATTTGAATATGATCAAAAAATGTCAAGGAAGCAAAAAAAAAAATCCTACAACTGATTCAAAAGTTATTGATTTTAATATTGCATTTTTTTTTTTAAATCTCTGTTCTCTCCATTTGACTCGATGTGTACTTTATTGTTGTATTATCTACACCGGATTCCCTCCAGTGTTTCCCCACAAATCTTAAATGGCTCAATATTGCTGCTATCGAAATGAGTGAGATTTTTTTTTTTTCTGCTTTGTACTCAGACAGCAATAATAATAAAAGCATTATTATTATGATTAATATAATTGCTGTGATTACGGAAGTGTGCACCATAAAATGTAAGCTCATTTGAACGTGACAAACGAGTAGCGTAACCCTGTCCGATACTTCCTAACTGAAGTCTTTAACGTTCTCTCCTTGCTCCCCCGCTTGCCGTGGAAAAGGGAAGCGAAAAGGTTTGTTGTTGTCGTGCGTGTGCGCCTTTTGTTTTGTGCTGTGATGCGTTCAAAGACGCTCCAAAAAGACCCCATGGACCAAGTGTACGAGTTAAAAATAAGTGACACGCATTCGGATGGGTGCTTCACTTTAGATTCATAATGTTATAAACTTAAAATAAAGTATAAAGGAAGACACCATCGGTATAAAACGCAGTCAAGTGTACAACTGTTTTTGTTGTTTCTTTCCGGAGCTTCGGTCCGTCCTGCAATCTCAGGGCCGCGCAGCTCATTCCTATGTGACATCATCTTGACACGTGGTGCGACTTTGTTGCGATCAAACGTGCTTCAGGAGACCCCCCCCCCATGCCCCCCCCCCCATTTAGCATTTAGAGGTTTTTAAAGAAAAAACGGTACATTGGAAAGAAAAATTATGTGAACCCTTTAGAATCTCTCATCTAAATCACAAGAAACAAACCAAAAGTCTGCTGAAACAAAAATAAGTCCATCCATCCAGTTTCTGAGCCGCATATCCTCACGAGGGTCGCGGGGAGTGCCGGAGCCTATCCCAGCTCTCGACGGGCAGGCGGCGGGGTACACCCTATACTGGTCGCCAGCCAATGGCGGGGCACGTCGAGACAAACAGCCGCACTAACAATCACACCTATGGGCAATTTAGAGTGTCCAATTACTGTTGAATGTTTTTGGGATGAGGGAAGAAACCGGAGTGCCCACCCAGTAAAAAGCCACGCAGGCATGGGGAGAACATTCAAAATCCACACAAGTGCCATGGACCAGCGGCACGGGGCGGACTCAAATGCAGGACTCTGAGGCAGGGGCATGGTCTTAAGAAGGTTTTTATTTCAGGAAGAGGTCGTACACAGCTAAGCAGTCCAAAAAGGCGGTATATGCAAACAGGAGTGGTAGCTAGGCACTATTTTGCTACTGCATAATACTTTTTGTAGTCTTCTAGATTTAGAATCTTTCATATTCAACTTACTTGCTGAAGGAGTTCCAGCCATCTATTATCTTAACCAAATATCTTCACAAAGGTCGCAGGGAGTGCTGGAGCCTATTCCAGCTGTCAACGGGCAGGAGGCGGGGTACACCCTGAACTGGTCGCCAGCCAATCGCAGGGCAAATAGGGACAAACAACAGCCGCACTCACAATCACACGTAGGGACAATTTCGAGTGTCCAGTCAATGTTGCGTGTTTTTGGGATGTGGGAGGAAACCGGAGTACCTGGAGAAAAGCCACACTTGCAGGCAACGGGGAGAACATGCAAACTCCACACAGGCGGGTCTGGGATCGAACCAAACGAGTCTCTCGGTTTTGTAATTTTTATTAAAAAAACAACGTAAACATTCACTGGACGGAGGGAAAACTGAGTAAACCTCAAAGGCGACAGATTCTCCGAGACCTAATCAGTGTCAGGTGTGAGCCATCCAGGAGTGCAATCAATTATTATTGTTTTTCATTTCAATTTTTCTCTTTGTGACGCCGTCCTTTGACGTACTCCGATGCGTTCAAGGACGCTCAGAGAGGTCAAACACAAAAACAGCTTGCAATAGTTTCCAAAAAAAAGTAGACACACGACCTTGCACACGTGAACCTCTTTGTTTTTTTGTTTTGTGTGTATTACTACTGTGGTATGTTCAAGGATGTATAAAAATATCTTTTGTAATCTGTAAAAAAAAAAAAAAAAAGGGTGGGGTGGGGATTGTGATTGTACGGATGCATGGATGCGTTGTCGGGCGCTAAAGCACGTTACGGCCTTTGTGCGGCAGTTGGGCCGGGACCTGCAGCAGTACCAGAGTCAGGCCAAGCAGCTCTTCCGGAAACTCAACGAGCAGAGCCCCACGCGCTGCACCCTGGAGGCGGGCTCCATGGCCTTTCAGTGAGTCCCGAGGTCCGCGGCGCCCGTCGGGCGGCCCCGTTTTCACGCCGGTCGTCCTGTGTTTGCCGCGCGCTCAGCTACGTCCTGGAGAAAGGCGTCTGCTACCTGGTCCTGTGCGAGGGCGGCTTCCCCAAGAAGTTGGCCTTCGCCTACCTGGAGGACCTGCAGGCCGAGTTCCACGAGCAGCACGGCAAGAAGGTGCCCACCGTGTCGCGGCCGTACTCCTTCATCGAGTTCGGTGAGCGCAACTTCGCTCGCTAAGCAACGTCATTGTTTACAGGTCCCCTAAAATAATCATTCATTTTTGAAAATAATAATCGTATATATTTTTTTACACACTTGGCCAAATAAAGCTGATTCTGAAAATCGGTTACAATTTCTATTTTTTTTTTTCATGTATCACATTGGTTAATTGGTTAGTTTGCACATCAAGATTATAAAAAAGAAACAATTTTAGGTTTTATGAAATAATTTGGTTATAATTATATGAAGAATTGAAAAAAAAACTTTTCTCCATCCTTACAATTGTTAGAAAAAAGACTTAATTTGTCTTATTTAAAGGATTTTTCATGGTGAAAAAAGATTTCAGACAAATTAAAATGAACAACTGTTTTACTACTAAATAGCTTGATTATGATTACCTTGTATATGAATAAAAAGGAGCATCAATTTTTTAATTTTGAAATATACTTTTGAAAATGAGTGCAATTGAATTTATTAATATAGTTTGCTTGATTTTATTTAAATGAAAAGATATTGTTAATGCGTTGTAAATAAAGGCATGTATGCATTATTAAACATTTTAGTGTTAAAATAGTCAACTTTTGAATAATAATTTTGGTAGTAGATTAAATTTACATGTTTGCATGTTAGCAGTACATTTACAGGAAAATGTACACCATGAGTTACATAATCTACTGCCATAAAAGTATGAAAACAGGTAAAACTGTATTGGGATACAAAGTTAAATACAAGTGAACTGGACTTCTTAAATCAGTGCTTCCTTCCTATACCACTAGAGGGAGCAGGCGCACAAGTATTGTCCCCACGAGTAACCGGAATGTCCTGTATTGGGCCTGTGTGTCAGACACGTACATCCAGAAGACCAAGAAGACGTACATCGACAGCCGGGCCCGCAGGAACCTGGGCAGCATCAACACGGAGCTGCAGGACGTGCAGAGGATCATGGTGGCCAACATTGAAGAGGTCCTGCAGCGAGGGGAGGCGCTCTCCGGTAAGTCAACGGAGCCGACGACGAGTGGCGCCTTCGCGTGAAGTCTTTCAATTTGGCCGGATGCTGCCCGCAACCGCCGACGCGGGCCCGCTTCCAAATAAAAGCGGAACAAAGCGTCCCTGTTGGTTGCCGTAATGCCGAGTATGAACAGTCGTCGTGGCGGCGAGCTTGACTTTGGACGACAGCAGCATATGGAAAGCATATTTAAACCAGGTTTACCCAAATGTTAAGATGGGTAGCCAAGATCCGTGACATCACTTCCTCCCTCTGCCTGGAAGTCACGACATTTCCCCGTGGCGAGTCGATGTGCAAATTTCACAATTATTTATTTCTTTTTAAAACCCTTGCACTGTTTTAAAAGCCCATTTACATTGTCATACGGGGTTCAGGTCCGCTTGAAATTCGCATTTTTGAGGTCCCGGGTTCGATCCCGGACCCGCCTGTGTGGCGTTTGCATGTTCTCCCGGTCGGTGCCTGCGTGGCTTTTCTCCGGGTGGGCACTCCGGTTTCCGCCCACATCCCAAAAACACGCAACATTAATTGGACACTCTAAATTGCCCGTAGGTGTGATTGTGAGTGCGGCTGTTGTTTGTCTCTATTTGCCCTGCGATTGGCCGGCGACCAGTTCTGGGTGTACCCCGCCTCCGGCCCGTTGACAGCTGGGATAGGCTCCAGCACTCCCTGCGACCCTTGTGAGGATAAGCGGCAAAGAAGATGGCCAGATGTGATTTGGCAGTGTCACTGTCAGATTCGGCACCTAACTGCTGGCTTAAAATGCAAATTAGGGATAAAAAGAGATCTTGAATTATCTCATGAGGAGGACGGGTTCGGCTAACCAGCTTCACCTCCGAACCAGGTTCTGAGTCTCCCTCGCCGTTGTGCCTCTTTTTATTGCTTTCTCGGGTCAAAAGGTTACATGGTTACAAAGTTCACGCAGTGAAAATGGCAGAACAGACGGCTACACCAACATAAACACGAAGGTACACGTTTCTTCAAGGCCGCAACGGCGTCCCGGTAAACCCGCAAGAGATTAGCGGGGCCTTCTTTTTTTAGACACGTCGATGGCGTTTGGAAGTGTCCACTTGTGGTAAAGAAGGGGGACATCTCCTCCCAGCGTTGAGGAGTATCTGTTCAAGGTCAGAATGGCGACATCGCCTTCCAGGCGTCGCTGGGTCACGCACGAGAATAATTCAGAGCAAGACAAACAAATGCATGATTGAACGATTCTAACAATAACTAAAGTAGTAATTAATTCTTTCACAATACTGACAAGTTCACTCAGTACAACTGGGGAAACCGATGGCTACACCAACATTGACGCCAAGGTAGATATTTCTTCAAGGCTGCTACAGTGTCCCGATAAACCCACCAGAGATTAGCAAGGCATTCTTTTAAGACTTGTTTATGGCGCTCACGAGTTTCCGCTTGAGGCTAGAAGGGGGGCATCGTCTTCCAGGCGTCGCAGGGTCACACAGCCGCTCGAAAGGAGAATAATTCAGAGCAAAACTCATGGAAACAAATGCAGGATAAAACAATAATTCTAACAGTCACGAAGGGCGGAATCGGTCGCCTCCCCGCCAACAATTACGACAAGTCGTGGATAATCGGATGGCCGAAGAACAAGAAATGAGACGGTCGATCTGTTCCTTTACTCAACACATCCATCGACTTTTTGTGTCGCTCAAATACAAAAACAATTCCAGGAAGACCGCTCCCATTTTTGGAAGCTTTAGAACGATCGAAACAATGAGGGATGACATTCCCATAAAGACAAACTGGCAGACACACGTTTTTGTACAAAAACTCTGAAGATGCCTCGCTCTTATCTCAAGGCAACAGTGTCAAGTATTGGACCGACATGTGACTCTGCCTCTTTATCTGTGCCCCCTCCTCTAAGCGCTGGACTCCAAGGCCAACAACCTATCCAGCCTGTCCAAGAAGTACCGCAGCGACGCCAAGTATCTGAACACGCGATCCACGTACGCCAAGCTGGCGGCCGGCGGCGTCTTCTTCATCATGCTCATCGTTTACGTGCGCTTCTGGTGGCTCTGAGGCGGCGGGACGGACAGTACGCAAAAACAAACAACCCCCGACTAGGACTTAAGACAACGCCCGCGCTTTCCGAATTAAGAGAATAAAGCCTGACGGTTTTGGGACGAGTGGTTCCGCGGAGGAAAAGTCGACACGTTGGGGGGTGTCTCGAAGGCAACTGTGTGCAAAAGCAAATCGACACCCAAACAACTCTTGCGGGAGGTGTCCAAACCTTTAAAAGGCTGCTTAAGTATATCTCGAAAGCTGTCTAGTTTACTCCAAAGTCGTTTATTAGCATTCACTGATGTTAGAACGTGATTAATAATGGAAGTAAATAAGTGCCACAAGGATACAGATTTGAATTTGAAATTTAAAGTGATCACATTTTCAATAGTTGTATTTCTGTGTAACTTTTCAATGTTAACAATTCAACCGGCTACAATTCGCCGTCTGAAATTCACCGGTCTGTGCTACCAGGCGGGGTTACTTCAGGTCAGACTCGAACACTCAGCCAATCGCAGTTACACTTTTAGTCACGTGACGTCACATACGAAGAAAGCGTAACTGGGATTGGCTGGCTGTTTGGTGTTGTAGCCGGTTGAATTATTAACACTGAAATACGACTTTTGAAAATGTGATCATTTTTCATTTCAAATTCAAATCCCGGTGGCACTTATTTACTTCCGTATGACGGCATTTATTTGAGGAGTTTTGTGTTTTCTGAAATGTTGACAGTCATATCATATTCCTAACTCGTAATCCCCAGCACACGACATTTCTGCGTCCTTTTCACTTTGTACAAAGTTTACCCGTGTAAATTTTCCAAGGCAGTCCAGTCGCTGGCTGCCTTTTTTTGTTCCGTCTGCTATCTTATGAATAAAAAGTGTTTGCACAGCGCACAGTTCCTTAAACTCAATTTTGTGGGGAAGAGGGGAGAAAATCAAGGCTTTGCTCCCAAAAAAAAAAAAGGTCATAGTTTTGTTTTGTTTTTTTTTTTACAACAAATTTCTTAAAAATGTATACATTTTGATGGAAAACAGCTATTAACCGGGCCTGCACTAAATATTTTGTGTCAACCTGGTTGTCAAATGAACGGGTTTTGTGATTTCCGACTGGCTGTGAACGCGCCGGAGGAACTCGTGAAGCCGCAGTTTTCATACCCTACTTGCAAAAATAAATGCTAATAGAAAGAAAAATGAACATTTTAGCATCGTCCACCCTAGTTATGCTTGTTAGCGTAGCATAGAGAAGAAGTCAGCGTTCCCGTGAGCCGCGTTGGTCATGTGACGTCCCTGCAACGGGGTTCCACTGCGTCGCTTCTTGGCTGCGTCGCTTGGTGCAGAGGTAGAGCCGGAGCATCGGCGCTTGGGTGATGTCGTAAACCTCCTCCAGCGTGCTGGCCGAGTCCAGCTGGTGCTCGGAAAAGTCCGTGATCCGCGTCTGATAGTCGGAGAGTTGACCGCCGGGGAGGAAAATGTCCTCGGCCATCATTTGAATTTCTTGCATCGTCTTGCTTTTTTCAACGGACAGGGACTTGGTCCCGCCGCCCCCGTTGCTCCTCACTTGCTTGAATCGCTTTTCCTTCCAGTCAAAATTCATCCACCCTAATTCCAGTCGTCTTTTTGTTTTCTTGGCGTTTCTGTTGCCGAATAAATAGGTTCGCCCGCTGAGAGAGGCCGGCGTGGGTCGCCCGTGCACGATAACCTTCCTCCTGGCCGCTGAACTCAGGTTTCGGCAGAAGGCCACGACCGCTATCCTGTCGCCGTAACGGGGGATGTACTTCTGGAGCTCTTCGTCCGACATGAGAAGAATCACGGACGAGTCGATCTGCGGGGGGACGATAGTTGGACCGTTAAGTGCACTTCTCGGGTCAGGCACCCGGACCCAAAAGCTTTGAGAAGCCCCGAACTAAACTACAACAAACAGACGGGTGGGGATCCACAAGATCAATTTACCTTGTCTCGCTCCATTTGACAGAGAAGCTCACTAGAAATATTGCGTTGCCGCAAGAACGCAAGTAGGTCGTCCTCCAAAGCTAAGTAAAAGAGCAGAAGTGGCGATGTTACATTCATTCTGTCCTTAAGAGTTTCGAGCTCGTGCACGTGACGTCGCCATTTTCACGGCGCCATATTGCAGGTCAAACAGAGCTGCTCGACATTGTGGGAGACTTTGAACCGGAGGTGAATATTTACAATACGCGAGACCTGTTGTGCTGTTGGTTGTCACAACAGACGAGCCAGATATTCAAATATTAGATATTCTGTGGAATACCAGCTGAAAAGACCAGAAAATATCGATCGGATTTCGGCAATTAAATGTGATTGACGGTGCCCGACCAAAATACACACGACTGTTTAGCGATCGCTTCGTTTCAGGTAGGAATTATTCTTCTCAATCTCACATTACCAAGAAGTATGTATTTATAATGCCAAATTGACTCATTTGAGAACAATGCGTAAATTTTTTTTTTTTTTTAAATGAGTTGTCTCCAACGTACACAGAAGCGTTTTGTGGTCACACAAAGTTTGGTAAACCTCTCTGACACTTTTTTTTTTTTAAATATGCATTGTTGTCAAAGGAGTCCAATGCGCATTTAAAAAAAGAAAATAAACCGTCAGTCACAGTGTCGTTTATGTAGGTTAACGTGTGGCCGCAATACACTTCCGTGTACGGAGGAGCAGACTCGCTGTCTTTTTTTTCCCCCCCCCAATCATAGTTAATGAATGCAAGTTTGTGTAAAACCAGGGGTAATTTATTTAAATATTGGCATTTGTATTGAAAAAAAAATCAGAGTGGCTCCATCGCTACGTGGGATTTATTCTTGATTGAGAACAGATCCAGCGAGGAAGTATTTGTATCCGTCCAGACTTTTCTACCCTTTCAAACTCGACGACTTACGCACCAGATTCACGTGTAGATCCAGTCGTCCAAGACGAGCGACTTAACAGTCCAATTTCTTATGGCGGAAACATCGATTTCGGCATTAAATATGGGTCCTCTATGCCGAGTTTATCTAATTTTTCCACATACCTTCGTTTATTTTCACCTTCCAAACGTTTAACGGTATCGGACAAGACTCTGGGCGTCGTGCTACAAGATGCATTTTCGTGTCGTCTCCAACCGACTTAGCGTTGAAGAATGCTTTGCTAGACCGTCAATATGGCGAGGTAAACAAAAGTCGTGTGATTTTATGACGTACTGTAGGTGGACGAGCTCTATAGACAAGTTGGACGATAGCTAATACATTCAAGATCACGTGTCTAACCCCCGTCAGCTCCGTCCCGGAATTTTCTGGGGTGCGCAAGACAGCAATAGGTGCCTGCTAACGCATTTTTCGAACAAGTCTTGACAACTATTTCTTTGAGGAGAATCTTTTGGCACAAATTGCCCAAACAAACAATTTCTCTCCATGCAGCTGTTTTGTCAGCAAACATTTGCCCATATTTGGAGCAGCTCAACGGTTTATGAGTTGTCTTCTCACCTTGAGAATTCCTGCTGGCCATTAAAGCTTCTATGTCGCGGGCGCCGTGGCGAGAGTTTGACGCCGCCACGTCATCCGCGACCGGTAGCGGGGCGAAGTTGCCCGGTTGCGGTCCTCCACAGCGTTCCCCGTAAGCTTCCGTTGCGGCGCGCTGGTGGAACGTCACGCTTTGAAGGTCACGACGCTTCGAGGCCCGAGCGTCGTCGGTTTCCTTCTTCACGTGGTCACCCGTCAACGGGAACGCGTCGACGTCGGGCTCCTCCTTCGCCCCTCCGAGCTGCTCCCCGTTCGGACTCCTCTGGACGTCGTTCTCTTCCTCTTTGACGAGGCGGGGCTCCGCCGGGTCCTCCTGGCACTGGGACGGTACCTCATCGCCACTCTCTGGCGACAGCTGCTGGATTTCTGCGCCGCACAAGGACAGCAAACGCAGATGGATTGTTTGGATAACCATTTTGACAAAAGGTAGTTTGATTTAAAATTACTATTTTTATTATTCCTGTGCATCGTGTTATGAGCTAAAATTCAGTTAAGAAGGAACTTCATAAGCACTTCCAGCCATTTATTGAACAGCACAGTCAGCTAAACACACGAATATGAAATGAAAACACACTGAGCATGGAGAAAATGCCAATATTGAACAAATTAAGTGATGAATGCAGGCCACGCCCCTTCAAGGCAACCTAATTCTACAGCGTGTATTTGTGACTTTCAGCTTAGTTTAGCATTTTTCATGTCTGGTATCTATATTTTACAATGTTTATTATTTAGCACAAAAAAGATTGTGGAGGATGGATTATTTTATTACTACAATACATTTTATTGGGGTGTATCATTCCTCTCACCCCCAAATCAACTCGGATAAGGTCCATCACGCACGATCATGTGACGATAATGGTACAGACAATGGATGGCCGGGGGGGGGGGGGGGGGCTCAAATTATTATTGCGCATATGACACTTATTTCATTTTAAAAAATAAGTAATAAATCTTGTGCTTGTGTGGGAAGAAATGAACAAACCTGCTTCGCGCAACGGAGCGTGAGGCTCGCGGACAGCGTCCAGAACTTGCAGTTCCTTGCGGGCAAAAGCTCGAGAAAGTTCCTCCTCGTACTCCGCGATGGTCCTCTCGAACAGTTCGAATATTTCTTCCACGGCCATATTCAGCCGCTGCTTGACCAGCGTTCTTAACATTCGAACTTTGCACATTTTCGCACAACGCTCCAGCTTGCTGGCAGTGACTTCCGCCTTTTTTTCTTCTGTGGTGGCAGACGCGACTCCCAATCGCCGGTCTACCTAAATTGCGCACTCTCGTGGTTTGATGGCGCATGTGAGGCTGTCGGGGTTGAAGGTGAGAAAACTGCCTGCAATTTTGTAATCGTTGCACCTTGCTGAAGTCCTCATAAATTCTAACCTGTGGATTTCTTGGTTGGTTCTCTTTCCTTAGAGGAAAAAAAATTGCATTATTAATGAATCTTGCAATAGGTTATTATTTATTTAAATCAGGCATTTGGCAAGAGGTGGGAGGGGAGCAGCCAACTCTTGCCAAAGGCCTTAATCTAGTAATCTAAATAATTTAAAATTAATTTTGGGTGGTAGGCTAGCAGTCATCTCCACAGCCGGTCTTAATTTAGTAAAGTTATTATTATTATTTTTTTTAATAATGCAACTTTATGTGTAATTGTACCACTTACCTGCAAAAGGTGTATTTATTCTGTACTATATATGATTAATTAACTCCCCAAAATTGTTAATTTTTTTGAGGAAAACAATTACAGGGAAGTCAGATTTACAGTATGTCATTATTTCACAATCACATCAGGGCTATTCAACCTCCCAAACACTAGGTGGCAGGACTTGTTTAATGGACCTTTCCTGTGGCGATCTTAAGCTCCGCCCCCTTAGCCACGAGCTTCAAAAATGGCGATTGAACAGAACATGTTTGAAGTCGATTCTCTATCGCGTATTCCAGATAATATTCGTCCAAGAGAGTTCTACAGAGAGGTCGCGACTATTTCACGCAAGGATTTGTACACGGAATTAAGATTTTGGACTGACGTTTGATGACTCACAAACTTCATATTGAAATCCAACAGGATAAAATAGTGGAATGGTACGGCGCATGTGAAGCAGGGTGAGTACTTTTTATTTGGAAAGATCACGAGTAATATCCATACCCGTCAACTTTTTGGAGCGCCAACCTGTAGAAATTACCCCCAAAAAATGCTGATAGAGAGCAAAAAAATCCTTAACATACCGAAGCACATTATATATAAAAATAAAAGGGGTGGAAAAAAAAAAAACCAAACATTTGAATGCTTTTTATTGTAGATCTCCATAATGATAATATCTTCAATTAATGTCTAATTATCATAGCCGTATAGGTAAGATTCCCCACAAAATCCGTATGAACGACGGCTAAACCGTACGAGTCGACAGGTATGAGTATCATTGTCGTCTTTAGAAGTGAGTGGGTGTATTCATTTGACTTGGCTCGTAATGCAACCTAGTACTCTGTCCTAAACGTCTGATGTGATACAAATAGGCAAACAAGACATTTTTCTAGCATATCGCGTATTTAGTTTAATCACTAACCCGACTCTTTAGGCATAAAACATGACACGCTTGGTTCGGCAGGTCAGTGATACGCTAACAAAGTGAAACTTCTTCTCCTGCACTGATAATAATTCAGTCAAACTCAGAGAAGTTACTTCTCCCTCACTTACCTTCGAACATACAGCCCCGTGTTTGGTGATATTGTCCACGTTTAGTTGTACGTGCGCTCTTCCGCGAGCCTTAATCCATCGCAGACACTTCGTCAACTGTGTTTTAGACTTTCAAAAATGAATCACGAGGGCCCCTTGTAAGCTAGCCGGCTACCTTTCATCAGAATTGCACGTTCCCCAAGCGCATCTGAGGACCATTTTCTTCAAAACATGAACTTTTCCAAGCGCCCGCTACTGACAACCAGCATTGCCTGTGGGACAATACAACGAGAGGGGCGTGTGAAGCTATCTGATTGGCTATTATTGTACGCGTGGTTGACAGGTCGGAAAGCTCCATTGGCTGGCTATTTGGTTGTGACCTGAAATAACCCTGCCCCGTGGCACAGATGGTGGATTTCAGACAGCGAATTGTAGCAACTATTGAAAATGTGATCACTGTACATTTCAAATTCAAATCCTGGTGGCACTAATTTACTTTCACACAGTCCGGTCAATATATAAGCCAGGGGGAATAACCTAGACTTTCAAAAATGAATCACGAGGGCCCCTTGTAAGCTAGCAGGATATCTTTTCATCAGAATTGCACGTTCCCCAAGCGCATCTGAGGACCATTTTCTTCAAAACATGAACTTTTCCAAGCGCCCGCTACTGACAACCAGCATTGCCTGTGGGACAATATAGCGAGAGGGGCGTGTCAAGCCAGGGGTTAAGACAATGCGGCGATCTGATTGGCTGTTATTGTACGAATGATTGACAGGTCGGAAAGGTCCATTGGTGGGTCCCTACAAGTAGCTATACATTTTTTTTTTTTTTAAACGATACAATGTACTGTATTGTAAGAAAAGAACTCTGACCCGGTCATAAACTACAGCTCATGACCTCCAGTTTGAGAAACAATGCTTTTCAAAGTGTCATTCCAAATATTATGAATATAGAAATGAAAGTTGTAACATAAACTGCCGATTAAGTAACCAATTGAACTACGACGACAATGCTAGCTAGCACTTCTTGTGCATCAAAAGAATAACTTGCTAAATAATTTAAACAGAATGTCACCCAATTTTAATATAGACAGTAAATCAGTTCAATCTTATTTCTTGAAATAACGAACACAAAATTATTTAGCGTACAAAGGCCACACTTAAACAAAACTGTTGTTCTTTATTTTTTAAAAAAAAAATGTATGAACTACAGATAAAGAGTGAAGAGTCCCCAAGAGTGGTACACAAACAAGGGATATGGTGTATGAAAAGATGAAACATGAACGAACGAAATGTCACCCAAAACTCCACGCAACAGCTCAGATTTAGGAGGGAATTTATCTTACATAAAATCTATGCACACAGTAGCTCGTCCATCAACCCCGTAGTTTGGGTCAGATTCGTATCTATATGAAATTTGAGATTCCACTATCTTAATTTCTCAAAAAAAGTATCTCACCATATTAATCCCTCTGCAAACTGCTTTGTGTGGAATTAACACTTTGCAGGAAGTTTTTAAAACACAAATAGGATCTCGTATCAAACAAGATGACCTGTGAAACATTAAGGTCTTAAAACAGATGACCGTTTGAGCGCTTGTTTATGTACATTAATGTGACTGAACATTCAGATGAACAAATTAAAAAAAAAAAAAAAAAAAAAAAGTGGGTCTAAACTAAAAGTCCTGATCTTTTTCCTGGAATGTCCATTCCTCGGCCCTCTCTCAGCAGATGGGGGGGGGGGGGGTGGCAAGTCCTGTCTTTCAGAATGTTTGGGGGGCTTCCAAAATCCTTTTAGGCGTCAACTATCCGAGTCAAAGTGAAGCCAGTCTTGGCTGTTGCTAGGGAGACCAGCAAATTATCTGTACATCGATGTTTTCTACTGTATTTTGTGAATCATTTATCGGGATGGCTTTTGATATAAAGATGAACTTAAAACAAAAACTTACATCAATCATAAAATCTTGCAGGGTCCAGAATTACTGGTCGCCGGTTAATCGAAAAGCGCATAGAACCACCATTTGGTCCCATTAAAACCAATCCACGCGGGTTTGCAGCTCAAGGCCCAAGTCAAGATCCGACACCAGACCTCAGAGGTAACAAGCAGAACCACTTGATCTGACTTGCGGCGCGTGTTTAAAATTTCGGAAAATGTATGAATAGAAATAGCCCCCCCCAAAAAAGACCGAGGTTTTCAGCGGAGTTGGTTTCGGACTTGTTTTTAAGTACTGTATCTTTATCACAATGCACATTGCGCTGGAATGTTTGCTCAACAACAATCGGGGCGCCATCCCCGTCCAGTCCTGTCCGAGAATTTTCTAGGACGGGCCCAACAGGAAAGGAGGGCCTCTTGTCAGTGCAGCTGCTGGATGTGTTTGGCCAAAGCCTCCTGAAAACTGAACTTCTGATCGCAAAATTGGCAAGCGAAAGGCTTCTCGAGATTGTGGACTGCCAAGTGTCTGGTCAAAAACCCGCTGAGGACAAACCTCTTCCCGCAGTGCGAGCACTTAAAGGGTTTTTTGTCTTTGCTCCGTTTCCGAGCAGCTTTCGACTTCCCGGGTTCCGTGGCGCTGTCCGCTTGCGATCCTTCGCCAGCTTCCGATTTCCCGGGTTTCTCCTGTCCGTGTACGCCATTCATGTGCCTCATCAGGTGACTCTTCCTTAAGTATCTTTTATCACAAATCGAGCAAGAGAAAGGTTTCGTGGTGTGCGTGACCATGTGATTTTTCAAATCGTTTTCAGTGGTAAATGTTTTCCTACACTGGGAACAGTGATGTTGTTTGTTCTCCGAGCTCTGATTGGTCTCCCAAGATGCGTTGGTGTCTTCGCCGTCAGAGGAGTTCGACGTCATGTCCGAATCGGATATTGGAGCAAAGAGGCTCTCTGGTTCGGATTCTAGAACTTCACAGTGCTCTCCGTTGGCTTCTATCGTCCCGTGTTGACTTGAGCTCGCGGAAGCCGACGCGTTCAAGCCGTCGTGTACGCTCATGTGGGACGCGAGACTGTCGTTACTCGGGAAGCTTTTCGTACAAACCGAGCAGGTGAAAGATTTAAGAGTGTAGAACAGTTGAGTGACACCTGTGCCATTGGACGGTTGCCCTCCAGCATGTGTCTTCATGTGTCCATCCAAATCTCCTTTGTGGACAAACGTTTGACCGCATTCCGAACACTTGAGCCTCTTCTTGGTTTCCAAAGCGTCTTTGGCGGCGTCACCGGGATCGGAGTCAGAAGAGTCTGACGTCGCGTCGTCCTTTTCTGGTACCGGGCCCGAGTTGTCCGTTTTCGAATTCAGTTCTTCGGCGCTTCGCGCGCGTACGATTTTCAGCGTGTGCCTATCTTTACCCGCTTTTGGTACGTTCTCGGTCGAGCTACCGGAGGCCAGTCCTGAAACTAGAGTGCCGTGCACGTTCATGTGTGCTTTGAGACAGTCGTCACTCGTGAAACTTTTCCGACAAACCGAGCAGGTAAAATATGTAAAAGTCTTCAGTGGTTTGGTCATAATGCCGCTATTCAAAGGTTTCTCCCCAGCGTGTGTTTTGGCGTGTCTCTCCAAATCGTCTTTGCGCGGAAACGTTTCACCACACGCAGAACACTTGAACTTATTCATCTCCGAAGGTTGTTTTTGAGCAGAGTCGGAAGAGTTTGCAGTCTTGTTGTCCAGATCTGATTTTGGAACCAAGATGTCCGGTTGGGAGCGGAGACCTTCCCCACGTTGTCCATCGGCTTCCGTTGTCACTTGTTGACTCGAACTCGTGGAGGCCAACAGTTTCTCGGGAGGGTGTACGTTCATGTGTTTTGTGAGAGAATCTCGACTGGTGAAGGTTTTCCGGCAAACTGAGCAGCTGAAATATTTAAACGTGAAGGACGGTTTGATGACGACTGTGCTACTCAACGGTTTCTCTCCAGTGTGTGTATTCGCATGTCGATCCAAATCCTCCTTGTGGACAAACGTTTCGCCGCATTCAGAGCACTTCAACTTCTTGTTAGTCTCCGAAGGTTTCTTGGCGCAGTCACTGTCATCAGCGTCGGAAGAGTTTCCAGTCGTGTCATCTATATCCGATATCGGAGCCAAGTGGTCCGGTTGGGATTGTACGCCCTCACCAGTTTGTCCTTTGTCTTGTGTCGTCACTTTTTGACTGGAACTGGGGGACGGTTTGTCTACGGTGTGTCCTCTTAAGTGCGATATGAGAGACTCTCGACTCGGGAAGCTTATCATACAAACTGAGCAGATAAAGGACTTGGTGGCGAATGGGTCAGTCACAACTGCGCTTTTCTCTCCGGTGTGTGTTTTGGCATGTCTCTCCAAATCTTCTTTGCGGACAAACGTTTCACCGCACCCGGAGCACTTTAGCTTCTCCGGAGTCTCCAAAGGTTCTTTGGCGTCGTCGCCATCATTGTCATCCGTATCGGATACCGAAGCCAAGCCTTCTGGCTTGAATTGTAAATCTTCGCCACGTTGCTCGTTGGCTTCTGTTGCCTTACATTTGCTTGCGCTCATGCTTCTCGTCCCGACGTTCCTCCTTTTCTTCGCCGGCGGCTCCTCCTGCTCGTCGGCAGAAGCCTCTTCTTTTTTCTCCGGCACGAGCTGCGCACCTGCGCGGCAACATGAAAACAAAGAGCTAAAACGTGGAAATACAAATTGGCTACCAAGACTATGTGAAGCTGCTTCTCACTCCTAACTCAAAAGTGTAGTTGGAACACTGGTCTTCCCCCCGTTCAAAATGATTGTACCGTATTTTCCGGATCACAAGCCGTAACTTTTTTCCGACCGTGTGAACCCTGAGGCATATTTAACAATGCGGCTGGAATATTTTTTGTCGTTAGCGGCTATTACTTTAAACGTACAACAAAAAACTTGTTTGAACGTAATGGTTGAAACATGGCCGTTCCATATATTGCACTTGAGTTTGGGTATCTGCAGAGGCCTCCAATGTGTGGTAGAAGAAGAATATCTATCGTGTGCGTGCAAGAAGAAGAAACTACCTCAGTTGTGCGCAGAAGATGAGGAAGCTACCTCGAGCGTGAGGACAAAACGACCGCTAGTTTTTGGTGTGCTCATTGCAAGCATGAAATGCAACAAATATATATTTTTTGTATTAAATTCGACTTGAGATGAAAGTGAAAGAGTGCGACAGAGTGATTGAAATGATGTGTAACGGAGAATTTGAGGTTCTTCAGCTCCAACACGACGATGTTCATGATTTGAGTGAACAGGAAGAGGTGAGAGGAGTGTTAATTAGTGATGCTTCCCATAACCGTTGAATACCCGAATGTATTGTGCAACCATGGTTATATAAGTTGTTTTTCCACACTCACTTGTTTTTCTGGTCAAGACGTCTTGACCGTTTCACTATCTTGTTTTTCACTCACTTGTTTTTCTGGTCAAGACGTCTTGACTATCTTGTTCGCATGCATACCAAAGACGAACATTGTTGTTGACAGTTATGGCTGCGTGAGATGTTTTTCAGAGCCTGAAGGACACACTTAGGTGTCAATAGTAAATCAGGAAACAAACGTTAAGGGCGCCAGGTGGGACGGGTAGGCCGCCCGTCCTTTCTCTCGCACGCAACTGTCAACGTATAATAAGAGAGACGCAGAGTACAAACAGGCAGAGTCTGCTGCGGGTTTCGTACGGACGCCCAGCTGGTTGACAAGCGGAGCTCTACCAGGGTGTTGGGCTCTCCACCTTCTCGGCATAGGTAAGGGGCTCATATGATTGATTTCACCCAATGTCAACTGTGTTTTGAGAACTTGCATTTGGTCGAAATAACTATCCCAGTTATTGAGGCGAAATAGCATTTGGGAACGTTGGTCTTTTGTTGAGTGTCGTCTTTGTCTCCCGAGCGCCGACCAGCACCGATCCTTTCAATAAAACAAGAGGGAAGAAAAACTGTGACGATTCTGTTATGGGCGGCGCGTTGGAGCAGCTGGAAAGCGCTGGCCTCACAGTTCTGAGGTCCTGAGTTCAACCCCGGACCCACCCGTGTGGCGTTTGCATGTTCTCCCCGTGCCTGTGTGGGTTTTTTCCAGGTACTCCGGTTTCCTCCCACATCCCAAAAACGTGACATTAATTGGACACTCTAAATTGCCCCAAGGTGTGATTGTGAGCGGCTGTTTTGTCTCGATGTGCCCTGAGATTGGCTGGTAACCAGTTCAGGGTTGACAACTGTGATAGGCTCCAGCACTCCCCGCGAGCCTTGTGAGGATAAGCGGCTAAGAAAATGGATGTTTGAGTCCTTTAATTGCCGTGTTACAGTCACTGTTTGGAAACAAGGTACATAAATAAACATTTCCAGTCTATTTGGTATTTCACAATTTCCCAGTACGTACGGTATGTATCGGTGGCGTATGGTCCGGCGCGAGCTTACGGCCATGCTACCCTGAGAACAGCCGATCTCATCAGATCTCGGAATCTAACCTGGTCTGGCCCTTGTTGGTACTTGGATGGGAGACAAGCGGGGAATACCAGGTTCTCTCCCCGGCTAAATGCAGAGAGGTTGCGTCAAGACGGGCATCCGGCGCGAAAACTGCGCCAAACAAATATGCGTTCATCTACCATGACACGCTGTGGCGACCCCTAACGGGACAAGTTTTCAATTTCCAATTGCAACAAACATGGACAACTTCTCTTAAGGCTCAACTTCCTATTGTAAATCGTATCGGACGTGTTAACGGGTTGTTTTCACGTGACGTCACCCGTCGTGCTGCCTCGGACAAATAGCTGGCGGCGGCCATTTTATTTCCCTGAGCTCGTTACTCGTACATACGTAAATTGGACGACATTACGTTTCTAACAGCATTTATCGAAGACGAGTCTGACAGCAGATCAAGCCCAGACTGACTATGACACTAACTGGCATCCACACATCAAGGGACTCAGGACTGCGTCACAAAGGCGCAGTATTGTGCTCTTGAGCTTTTACTCTATGTGACGGACATCACGACGTAGGAGCAGTCGGATCGGACACTTGTCTGCTCACGACACTTCGTAAGTGAGTTAGTTCAGTCTTTATTTTTTGTAGTTAGGCTGTTGTAGCCAACGAAAACTGGGGTCTTGATGGTATTTCGTAAGCTATTTGCCCGAGGCTTCAGAACGGGTGACGTCACATGAAAACAACCCATATTTAGGGACTTTGTGGTTAGATTTAGCTGTGTTAAAATCTCCTAAAATAATGAGCGGCGAACCCCCCCCATCTCGTTTATCTTCTCGGCGAGCTTTATCAGCGCGGCGGTCATGCTAACTTGATTATCTTGAGGCGGAATGTAAACACCGACTAGGATAAAACATGTCAACTCACGTGACGAATAAAACGGCTTTGAGTTCAAAAACAGCGACTCTAAAAGCGGGCTGCAGCGTGCGCTGAGCTCTGTAACCTCCGTGCACCATTCATCGTTGATATAAAAGCATATTCCATTGCAGGTTCGCGAGACGGATCGTCGGAGGCGTTAGACAATGTCCCCGCTTTCGAAGGCGGACTTGGATCCCGGATCGCGAGCCTCTTCTCGCGAGGCTTTGAAGAGCGTGCCGGCTAGCAACTCTGGAAAAAGCTTCAGCGAATTAGCGAGATTTGTCGAAAAAAAAAAAAAAAAAAAATCAGAAGAAGGCTCTCTGATGGTTCGGAAGTCCTACCAAAGGCACTATGGTGTACTTTGATTGGAGCAGGAGATAGTCTTGTTATTTGCCATGGTAATATTTTGTATTTCATACTGCAGTCACTCACATTTGGAAAAAATTACAGGAGTGGTCAGTAATGCCCGCAGATATAACGTTGCGGGTGTGATTAGGGATGGAATCTCAAGACCTTAAAATAACTTACTGAGTTGTTATACCCGAGTATGTAGTTTTTACCCAATGCCATAATCATAATTTATTGACACTCCACAGACAGAGAAATTTTTAAGAGGTCAATAGACATTCGATTTCAAAACTAAATATAGTCTAACGTTAGAACTTAGATCAAGTCAAAGTAAATCACAATCTCATACTTATTCTCGTTAGATACTGAAACGTTACCCCCGTTTGTAAGATAAGCTTACACATTTCACAGAGGCCTGTGAAATGTATCACCTCATGTGTCATAAATCTCTTTTAATAACTCTGTTACTGTGCAACGATGCGTGTGTGTACTGTTTGTCTATGGGAAGTTTAAGAGCTCAAAGTGACTGCAAATTTATGATAGCTGCATTCTTGTAAGCTTAAGAGCTCAAAGTGACTGCAAATTTATGATAGCTGCATTCTTGTGGGTTTTTGTAACAGGAAGAACTGTGTCTAATCAGAGGACACCCGGCCTTGAGAAGATTAACTGTCTCTGCAAAACAACTTTACTTGTCTTGTGAAACCTGCTCTCCCCCACCCTATGTGTGAAGCTCAATAAAATGTGTGGTTTTGGGAAAGCTCGGAGAGAGTCTTACGTACGGGCGTGGAGAATATGTTCTTCTCCCCCGAGCTCTCCCCAAACTGCAGTTTGGTAAAAAACAACTCTGCCTCTGTCTCATCATTTTATCCTGGTGCCGGAGCCTCTGAGTCCACATTGAGCGAGAAGTCCGTGCTTTGGACCTAACACCGTTATATCCCAGAAATGTTTTCAGTGTAACTGAATTTCCTTTGACACGGCTCGTGATGTTGATGACTTTCGACATAAAAGCGCTCGCAGTATGTGAAGCATCACTTCGGAACGTGCTCAGTACGGTAAACTTGCATTTCCTGTTTCCTGGCAAATACTGATTGTTCAGGATCAGGCTTGTTTTGTTACCGACGTTTATGAAATAAACACGTAAATTAATGTCAAGACTACGCAAAATAAGCGACGTCTTTCAATATCTGTGTATTTCTACTCGTAACAAATTTTACACGCGTGATTTCTCGCGCTCGACTGTGCAGATTTGCGAGTGCGATGGCGCCCGTCAAATCAGAGTGACTGGTATTTACATTTTGTTTCACTTTGTTGTACACATCACCATCTTTTTCGTTGCTGTGGTTTTGAACTTCTGCCTTTTCGCCCAGCTGTCTGCAGCCAAAGTCAGCATTGCGAATGTGCTACTGTTCTCAAATGCCTCACCTGTAGAAATGCAAGTTCATATACATATATAACATCTTTATATTGTGGCCAAAAAGTCCAACTTCGATTGAACAAAACAAAATCTGTGCTGTGCGACAACTAAGATGCATTTGAATTTGATTTTATAATGTCTGACCAGAACCACATCTGTAAAAAGAAGGTGTCTGCACGCATTTCAGGTTTTTAATTTGACTTTCAATTTTAGAAATATGTAGTTATTCTTTAATTACCCGGGTTGCACATGTTATGACGGATATCAATGATGTAAAAAAAAAAAAATAAGCTTTGGTGGATGAAAGCTTTGATAAAAAAAATATTGCTTTCAAGTGCTTCCTTGAATTCTTGCCCCCCTCCCCCTGCCCCCTCCTCGTCGTGTGTCTGAAAACGTCCTTTCACCTCATCTTTATTTAACATCTCTTTTTAACGGACAACGAGGAATATAACCTAGAAAGTATTCGACCTTTCCGTGTTTGAAAAGAAAAGGAGAAAATAGATTGAGAGAAGCGCGTACCTGCTCTTTGCAATCGAACACGAGGTTTGAGGACGGCGTCCAGGAGCAGACGATGCCGCCGCTCGTTCGCTTCCTCGTATTCGGCGATGGTTCTCTCGAACAGCTCGAATATCTCTTCGACGGCCAGGTTTAGCTTGAGCTTCACCAGCTCCCTCAACATTGTGACTTTACACATGTCTGGAGTCTCTTCGACGAAGCTTAAAGAAGCTAAGCGACTTGAAACACGTCTTTTGTTCGAGACACAAGAGGTGCTAGACTTCTTCCTCGCCGCCGCCTTCTTCTTCTTCGTCTGCTTTGTCTTCTTCTTCGTGCTCAACCGCAGTTTGCAGACTGTGAGCGCGCACTACCGTCACCTGCTGTTTTGCACGGCTTTGGTTGACTAACTCAATTTTCATGACTTTTTTTCTCTCTCCATGAAACAAAATAAAAATGAAGTTTTAAATTACGATCTTAGATCTTCAAATTACTCAATCTCATCCTGTTATCCCCACCCAAAAAAAAAAGATAGCTTATGAAATACTTTGCCTCACTGTCATACCTTTAGTTTGCTTTTGCGTTAAAATAGTCAAAATACTTTTCACGTCTCATTTTCATGTGTGCTTTCATATTTTAAGAATGGATTTATTCAATACGATTGGCTGGCAACCAGTTCAGGGTGTACCCTGCCTCCTGACCGTTGACAGCTGGGATAGGCTCCAGCACTCCCGCGACCCTCGTGAGGATAATCGGCTAAGAAAATGGATGGATGGATTTATTCAATGCGATTGTCTGGAAACCAGCTCAGGGTGTATCTCGCCTCCTGACCAATGACAGCTGGGATAGCACTCCAACAGTCCCACGACCCTTGTGAGGATAAGTGGCTCAGAGAATGGATGGATGGATGGATTAATTCAACGGCAACATCCTTGTCCTGTTTCTCTCACTTTTACTTAATTTCCTTGTTTTTTTTCCCCCAAATATTGATTTATTTTAATTGCTGCTTCTAGCTTTACCTGTAAATATAACAAAAAAATACATCAAATATTTTTATAAGGCTTTTTTTGTCATTATTTCATGCAAAGGTTAACACCTGAAATCTCATCACATTGACTGGACTCTTGGTTGGCTGACTCCAGTTGTGTTGTTAGCCAAAAGGTCGCGTCATATACTTTTTT
Organism: Syngnathoides biaculeatus; assembly: GCF_019802595.1. Classification (NCBI taxonomy): domain Eukaryota; kingdom Metazoa; phylum Chordata; class Actinopteri; order Syngnathiformes; family Syngnathidae; genus Syngnathoides; species Syngnathoides biaculeatus. The sequence goes on from NC_084646.1 coordinate 9,407,339, forward strand.
CCATCCTGCAGCATGAAGGTTTACCTCATGTTTGCAGTTACTACATATTTCTTTCTTCTTTCGTGTGGTGTGGTAAAAGTAGCATATTGATTGTTGTGATGTGATGACATTTGATCATATTTTATGACCAATTTTTGGAAAACAAAAAAATCCTGGCAATACCAAAGACTTCAAATATTTTTTTATAGAGAAAAAAAAAGGATGACAGTTGAAGTACGTGTTATGTGTGTGTGTATGTTTATACTTTACTCTCTTTATTTTCCTTTCATACTTTTAAGTTATGATGCGGATCTTTTGTGATCGGTTCCCTTCCATACTTTAAAGTTATGATGTGGATCTTTTGTGATGTGGATTCCTATCATTTTTTAAGTTATAATGATGCGGATCTTTTGTGATGCGGTTTCCTTTCATACTTTGAAGTTATTATGATGCGGTTCTTTCGTGGTGCGTAATTCTGGAATGTTCCGAGGAGTTCCTATATAAGGACGAGAAAGACCATCGACAGGGCTTCTTTGGACCGCATCGCTGTTTGGGACAACAAGTACACGGGACGCCTTCTGCCTTTCGTCTTTGGACGTTTCTGGACGATTCGATCACTTGGGGTACTCGCCGGAAAGGACATTGGCCCGTTTGGGAACATTCGTTCACCGTTGGTGACGATTCGTCATTTGGCTCGACTCATGAATTTTTGAACTTGTATTTTGTGTTTGTTGGGTTTTTTTTTTTTTTTTCGTGTTTGTGTTGTATTGTGGGCTCACAGTTCTAAGGACCCGGGTTCGACCCCGGGCCCCGCCTGCGTGGAGTTTGCATGTTCTCCCTGTGCCTGTGTGGGTTTTCTCCGGGTACTCTGGTTTCCTCCCACATCCCAAAAACATGCAACATTAACTGGACACTCTAAATTGCCCCGAGGTGTGATTGTGAGTGCGACTGTTTCTGTCTTCGTGTGCCCCGGGATTGGCTGGCAACCGGTTCAGGGTGTACCCCGCCTCCTGCCCGTTGATAGGCTCCAGCACTTCCCGCGACCCTCGTGAGGATAAGCGGCAAAGAAAATGGATGGATATCCCTAGAAACATCCTGATTACATCACCCTTAACCCTCACTGGGTGCGTTGGGAAATTGTCCCCCGGGCCCGCTCTCCACGAACCGGAACCTTTACAACTCGAGTGTTGGTGGTGGATGGCATTCAATCTAAGTAAAACTGACCCCATCAATATGGCGGACGGGAGCATCGGACTGACTTTCCCAACGGAACCAAAACACTAGGCCGGAGCTAGGATTGGGCGGCGTCTGGTTGACGTCACGGCGGAAAGCACTTCTGGCCACGAAACGAGCGGACAACAACTTCTGCGCACGCCGATCCGAGCTCGCCCCTGAACTTCCTTCGACCTTATTTCTTGAATTGTATTTTTTTTGAATAAAATGTTTTAAATTCTTAGCCTACTTCTTTTTCTTTCGGCTTGTCCCGTTAGGGGTTGCCACTCTCTTAACACCAACTGTCCTCATGTCAGGACAAGTGGACAAGTCTGACGCATTTGGCAAAAAACATGCCGCAATATTATCTGGAATACGTGATGGAGAATTGACTGAGCCTGTTTGCTATCAAGAAATGCGAGATTATCATAAAGTATCACTTTGAGGAAATGAAAACGCTCTCAAAGCTTTTCAAGTGTCATGGCTCTCCCTCCCAGTTGAAGTAGACCATAAAACTCGACACATCAACCAAAAGAAAACTAAACAGTGTATAATGTATTTGAGCAAAAAAAACAACAACAAAACCCAATCATTGATGCCAACATATAATGCAAAATGCCATACAGAGGCTACCTGAAATTAGAACAGATGATTAACAGTGATGATTTCAAATAACAAATCTACATGAACACACATGCAGCAGCAACACATAGACAACAGACAATACAACAAAACTCAGACATATTTTGTCTGTGATCTGTGGAAACATTATCAATTTACAGTAGTTGGGGACCCTCCCAGTTAATATCAATATTTGTCTTCTAAAGCTGTCAACGGCAGTGAATTAAATTATTACACAGCATGTATTTCAATAGAAATCAGTCGTAATACACCTGAACGCACGCAACTCTATAAATTCTTTTGCATCGAGTACAATAATACTTGAATAATGGCTTACATATTATTTAGTCAAAAAAAAAAAAAATTCAAATGATGTGCATATTTCTGGTGGAAATAAAAAAAATCTACAGTGTCGAAAGAACTTACAACATGTTTTGAAACTAAATCCTGCCATTTGAAAAGGGGTGTGTAGACTTTTCATAGCCACACTAACAGCCCAGGCTAAACTTTACTCTTCACCAACATAAAAGAGTTGTCACTTGGTTAAGTTGCCCCACTTTAACACTCAGAACTTCCTTGACATCGATTCCTATTTTGACAGGGCTTTGGTCATTTCAAACATGGCACACAAGCTACAGTGCTCATTTTGTTTTATTATTTTTAGATATTTATGAAGTACAAATATTGGTCAGCGCATAAATTTGACCCGTTTAAGCGTCTATGTTGGTTGTGAGTAGATAGTAGTTAGTTTTTGATTGTTTGGTTCATTAACTCGCGTTTGTTTACAAGCAAATCTGCCCCATCCAATATGGCGGATTAGCTGATGTATCAGAGCAACTGGCCAACTTTCTTAAAGGGGAAGTCCAGTGCTTTGCATGAACAATGCATCCAATAGGTCATGTAATATTTACTCTATTTTGACAATGTGATGTTGAATCCTCCCTCATTTAAGTGTTTCAAGAAGATTTTTTTAATCAACAATAACGAATTTTCAGGGGCGCTGCCATTTTCCCGCGTCACATGACCTATGTGTGCGGATGTGACGTGTAAGGTGCCGCACCAAAGGCTCGATTACATTGTGTCCAGCGCTGATTTCTCGGGATTTATCCTCATCTGATGAAGAAATAGCAGTATCGGTTGATCAGGAAGACGGAGGAATACTTCCATACAGATTTGAGCCTGTGGCTGTAAATAATGTTGAATATTCGAATGGTTCTTTGGGCAGAATGACGCGGAGTCTGACTACTCGGAGGGGAACATAAGTGCGTAAACAAAGGCCCCCGGGAGCTCCGGACCGGCAGCTGGGGAGTCTGCCGAGCTTCGGTGGCGGCGGAGGCCTTTAGCCTAGCTTCGACATCCCTGGTCTAACGAAGCGGGCGGCGGCGGGCCACGAGCCGAGCTTTCAGGTGGCGGAGGCCGTTAGCATCGCACGCTGAAGCTAGGCTAAAGGCCTCGTCCACCTGAAATCTCGGCTCGCGGCCTACCGCCGGAGCTCGCTAGTCAGAATCCGCGTCATTCACATCCGAAGAACCATTCGCGGCTGCCGGTCCGGAGCTCCCGGGGGCCTTTGTTTACCCACTTATGTCGCGCGTAGGCCTCCGAGTACTCAAGACTCCGGCGTCATTCCGCCCGAAGAACCATCCGAATATTGAACATTATTTACAGCAACAGGTTCAAATCTGTATGAAGTATTCCTCCGTCTTCCCGATCAACCGACACTGCTATTCCTTCATCAGGTGGGGATAAATCCCGAGAAATCAGCGCTGGGCACAATGTAATCGAGCCTTTGGTGCGGCGCTTTACACGCGGACGTAAGTCGTGTGACTTGCGAAAATGGCAGCACCCCTGAAAATTCGTAATTGTCGATAAAAATCTTCTGAAAACACGATTAAATGAGAGAGGATTTAACATCACATTGTCAAAATAAGAGTACATATTACATGACTTATTGGATACATTGTTCATGCAAAGAACTGGATTTGCCCTTTTTAAAGGTAGGGGCTAAGTATTCGATGCCTGTGTTTGTCGGCGTGATCAGTGCGACATCAAGTGTTCCATATCTGACAGAGGAACAAAGTTATCTTCTTGTGACCGGCGATCTCCGCAGTGTCTTCCTTCAGCTTCTTTTGTCGCGTGTTTAGCGGAGCTGCCGTGGGTTAGTCCGTGATCCCTACTGTGACTTCTCTTGTGTATTCTTAGATACGAGCTGCGAGAGAAACCTTTAGCGCAGACGGCGCAGGTGAAAGGCTTCTCGCCGGTGTGCAGCCTGACGTGATTCATCAAGTCGTACTTCTCTCGGAAACGCCTCCCGCAGAACGAGCAGGAGAAGGGTTTCTCCCCGGTGTGGATGGCCGTGTGTCTCTTCGCGTGAAGCTTGGTGTGGAATCTTCGGTCGCAGTACGAACAGGCGAAAGGTTTCTCGCCGCTGTGCGTCTTCACGTGCGTGATCATGTTGCTCTTCTGGCCGAACGTTTTCCCGCACTCGGGGCAGCCGAACTGAACGCTCGCCGCGCGTGGGGTCGAGCCGCCGCTCACCTCGTGACGTATCGCCGCGTGTTTTTTCGCCTTGGCCTTCCGGGAGGAGCCTTTGGCGCGAACGGCGCCGTTGGAAGGTTTCTCGCCCCTGTGCGTTTTCATGTGAGCGACGAGATCGTCCGTCTGACGAAAAGTTTTCCCGCAGACGCAGCAGCCGAACTGAACGCCGGTCGCGTGTTGGGTGGAAGCGCCGCCCGGCTGGTGATGTATCGCCGTGTGTCTTTTCATGTTGGCCTTCAACGAGAAGCCTTTAGCGCAGACGGCGCACTTGAACGGTTTCTCGCCGCTGTGCGTTCTCATGTGTCTGGTAAACGATCCTTTGTGGACAAACGTTTTCCCGCATTCCGAGCACTTTGAGTGCTTGGCGTCGGTCCGACGGGTCGGATCACCTTCAGAGTTCGTATTGGTCGTCGGAGGTTCTTTGGTGTGGTCGCTGCGATCGGTGTAAGAGGAGTGTGACGACACGTCGTCCGTATCCGGCGGTCGGACGACGTTGCCCGGTTGGGGGCGCAGCGCTGCGTGGCGTCCTTCCGTCGTGATGTGTTGACCCGACGTCTCCTCACTTTGACTGCGATGAATCCGTGAAGATGGGCCATCGTCCTCTTCGCTCTTTACGTGGACGCCGGTCTGTGTGAACGTGGTGACATTGTTTTCCTCCAGTTCTTGAACTCGCCCTGCATCCTCCTCCTCCTTAATGTCAGGAGGTTCTGCTGGCTCCTCCTTCCTCTCAGAGGGAACTTCATCCTGTCTCTCTTCTTCACGCTTTACCGCCAACGGCTGCTTGTCTGCACGACAACGGGGAAGGTAAACATGATTGACCAAAATGGCGTTTGTTGTTTATTAAAAAGTACTTCCACAACAATAATGGCACATAAGGTGAGATAAGATAGTACAGGACGTGTATGAGGGCAGCGGAACAGCGGTGAGATGTGCCATAAGAATTTAAGGCGGAGGTGGGACTGCATCAGGTATCCGCGCCGAGCCCCTTCCTGTTTGCGGTAGTAAAGGATAGAGTGACAGATGAGGTTAGACTGCAATCCCCTTGGACTATGATGGTTGCAGGTGATATTGTGATATGCAGGGAAAGCAGGGAGCAGGCGGAGGAACAATGAGAAAGATGGAGGCACGCACTGGAAAGGAGAGGAATGAGGATTAGCCGAAGTAAAACAGAATATATGTGCGTGAAAGAGAGGGGCGGAGGGGGAAGAGTGAAGTTCTAAGGGAGAAGAGATGGCAAGGGTGGATGACTTCAAATACTTGGGGTCAACAATAAAGAGCAATGGAGAGTGTGGTAAGGAAATGAAGAAACGGGTCCAAGCGGGGTGGAACAGCTGGCGGAAGGTGTCTGGTGTGTTATGTGACAGAAGAGTCTCTGCTAGGAGGAAGGGCAAAGTTTATAAAACAGTGGTGAGGCCGGCCATGATGTACGGATTACAGACGGTGGACAGGAAGTAGAACTGGAGGTGGCAGAAATGAAGATGTCGAGGTTCTCGCAGGTTGGGTAGGATGAGAAATGAGCTCATTAGAGGGACAGCCAAAGTTGGATGCTTTGGAGACAAGGTGAGAGAGAGCAGACGGTGCAGATGGTTTGGACATGTCCGGAGGCGAGAGAGTGAGGAAATTGGTAGGAGGGTGATAAGGATGGAGCTACCAGGGAAGAGAGACCGAGAGGAAGACCAAAGAAAAGGTTGATGGAGGTGGTGAGGGAGGACATGAAGACGAGAGGAAGATGCACGAGATCGGCTTAGATGAAGAAAGATGACACGCTGTGGCGACCCCTAACAGGACAAGCCGAAAGGAAAAGAAGAAGATAAGCTAACAATACCGCTTCTTCTTCCGCTTGGTGTGGACAATTCAATTGTTGGAGAATTGATGGAGAAAGTGGCAAATAGCAGATTGAAAAACGAAGAAAAATATGGGATAGGCTTCATCATTCCCATGTGAGGATGAGCGGCTGGGAAAATGGATAGATGGAAATGTTAAAACTGGATAAAACACGTTGAAAGTTGAGTCGAAAGTAGATGTACAGTTTATGAATGCATTCTTTTAAGAAAGGAAAGAATGAAAGTGGGGAGAAATCAAGGAAGTGAAGAAGGAGGGAAGGTTGAATGGAGGCAGGGGAGAAAGGTAGGAAGAACGGAAGGAAGGGGGGAGGGAGGAAGGACTTGAAAGTAAGAGAAAGAAAGGATGGGAAGAGAGGAAGGAAGAGCGGTAGCAAGGAAAAAAGGAAGCATTGCAGGAAGGATGTATAAAAGAAATCAAGGGAAAACACGCACACATACGAGATAAACTGTATTTAATCATCTTCATGTCAGTGTAAATCTCATAAATAAACATTTTTGGGGAGGGGAAGCAGCGCTACACAGATCTACTTTTTGCTCACTCTGTATGATCGATGTTGTACGGCAAGTCGGATGTCGCTTGAAAAAGCAAACACAACGAGAAAATATTAGGGCTGGAGGTTGCCATGTTCACGTTATTAACACATTAATCGCGATGATTGAGTAAAAGGAAACTCGCAAAATGGTCAGGTGACTTGGTTGTATCTTAAACATCTAAACTAACCTGATTGTGAAACAACTTGAGACTCTCCAACGGCGTTTAGTAGTTCGCGTTGTCGCTCGTTCTCTTCCTTTGCTCGACAAAGTTCCTCCTCGTAGTCCGCTATGGTCCTCTCGAATAGTTCAAATATCTCCTCGACAACCACATTTAATCGCTCCGTCACCAACGTTCTCAGAAGTCTAACTTTGCACATTTTCCACACAGGCAGGCCAGCGCTCTGCTTTCGCGACGTGAGGCTAACTTTAGCTTCCGGGTCGTGGGACTGCGCACGCGTTGAGGAGTCTCCATACAAAAGGTACGTTGCGCGTGAACTGCCGCCATCTTTGGAAGGCAACTACGGTATTCATTTTTGGACAAAAATGTATGAAAATTTGTTTTATGGCTATTTATTTATGTCTTACTGTACAGTATATCAAGAATTATTTCCAATTCGGTACTTTCCATACAGTATAATTATTCTTGCCTTTAATATGATCGTTCTCATTGATATTAATGTACTAATTAAGTTAATTAAATTAATTTTCAAATTAACCGATGGGTCAACTCATTTGTAGGTTCGGTTAATAAATAAATAAATACATAAATAAATAAGTCAGGAAAAACGTGGATTTGAAATACTTTATTCCGATATTTTCCCCATTTTTTATTTTATGATCAAGTTGATGATAAAATAATGCTTGAAGTGTAAAATGCATGCAAAGTTATTTTTCTATTTTATAAATAGTTAATGAGATAAATTAATAAAATTAAATACACATTGTTAGATAATACATGTTTTTTGAACTGATTTTAAAAAATGAGCCCTATTTTTCTTTTATAATTAAATTAGGATTAAGAATCCTCTTTGTTAAAAAAAAAATTGCTAAATGTATTTTTTCACTAACAATAAAATTTATTATTTATTTGTGTATTTTCCCAGGCAGACCTACCCTGGTTTATTGTCTCAATCTATTTTTACTACATTTTATCAGAACCTACCGGGCTGTGACGATCTCATTTTAAATCAATGTTTCATTCAATTTGACAATTTCAACACCACCAATGGTAACGCTAATGCGTGGTGATTGAATAACCCGTTAATTACAATATTTTGTATTTAAGACAAAATTCTTTACAATTTTGAGGTATTTTGTTAGCCCTCTTTGTGAAAAGTACTCGATAAATAATCTTTATTTACTTGCAATATTGCCATCGTGAAAAAGAGCTGCAGGCAGATTTCCGATGACATCACCACAGTCCCAGGATTCCCTTGTCCGCCATCTTGTGTGTCACTACCGCATTAATGACTATTTTACATACTCGTATTCATAAAAACACGCCAGTTATACATACTGTGACCACTTGAGCAGTTTGACATTCACCTTCTGGCTCGGAGTCATGTGGTGATACTTTACGATCAACAAAACATTTAGCCAACCGCTAATTATGCGCTGGAAAATAATTTGATGTTCTCAAGAAGCAAACTTGTATTTGGTTTTTGGTTTTTTTTTACGCACTTTATTTTGGAGCGAACACACAGTAACGTGGCAGCCGTATTCCTACTTCTTCATATCCAGCAGACTCCTAAATTCTTCTTCGTTGTCTCTTAGCTGCTGTTCGCACTCCTTTTGTCCGGTGCCCCCCAACACTGAAAAAAGTCTCTTGAATGTACTTCATTGTAGGTCAGCTTCAAATGATTAAAATGTGTTAAGACTACCATACACCATTTGACGTTTTTGAGGGGGAAAAAGTGAAAATTACGTCGGTTTACCACATTGTAATCACGAGAAACTGAAAATTGGGAATTTTATTTTGTAGTGACACATGCAGTTGGGGCACGGTGACTCAGCGGGTAAAAGCATTGGCCTCACAGTTCTGAGGACCCGGGTTCAATCCCGGCGCCGCTTGTGCGGAGTTTGCATGTTCTCCGCCTGTGTGGCTTTTCTCCGGTTGGGCACTTCGGTTTCCTCCCACATCCCAAAAACACGCGACATTAATTGGACACCCTAAATTGCCCGTAGGTGTGATTGTGAGTGCGGCTGTTTGTCTCTATGTGCCCTGCGATTGGCTGGCGACCAGTTCAGGGTGTACCCCACCTCATGCCCGTTGACAGCTGGGATAGGCTCCAGCACTCCCAGCGACCCTCGTGAGGATAAGCGGCTAAGAAAATGGATGGATGAATGGACATGCAAAATGTCAGAAATGACAATTAGTTACTCTAAAAAAATATTTGTGTGCAACAGGAAGTATTTCTCTTCATAGTACTTGCATAAAAAAATAAAACTTATTTTCATCACGATTGCACGACGCAATGGCGTTATCAATTATCGGTAATTGGTATCGTACTCAAATCTAAGTACAGTAAAAAAAAAAAAAAAGGAAAAGAAAGTGGTATAATTTCTTTGGGAAGAATTTTTTTGTTCATAACTGCTTATTAGAGCACATGGAAAGTCCGTTCACGTGTACATTAACCGAGCTAATCGCTCAACAAAACGGGTCGGGACGTCGCTTCCAAGCAGCTTTCGTGCACACTGGCGCACTTGTGTCTGGTGACCTGGTACTTATACGTGAACCTCTGGTGGCACGCGTCGCACGTGAACGGCTTCTCCCCGGTGTGCGTCCTCATGTGTATCATCACATACTTTTTACTGGAGAACCGCTTGTGGCAGACGGAGCACGCGAAACGTCCTCCCACGTGCGTTCTGGTGTGCAACGCCATGTCGTCCTCCCGCGAGAAACATTTGCGACACACCGAGCACGCGAAAGGTTTCTCGCCGGCGTGCGTCCTCACGTGCGGTATCATTTCGCGCTCATCTCGGAATCTTTTCCCGCAAACGCCGCACGCGAACGGAGTCTCCCCCGCGTGGATCGTCACGTGTCTTTTCAGGTGTTCCTTTGAAGAGAATCTATTTCCGCAAACCGAGCAAGCAAAGGGTTTCTCCCCGGTGTGCGTGATCATGTGTCGGTTTAAACTTCCCATGCGGCCGAACATTTTCCCGCATTCGGAGCACCTGAACTTGGAGTCCTTGTTAGCTTCTTCGCCGTCTTCGCCGTGCTCGCTCCCGGAAGTGTGCGACATCGCGTCGTCCATATCTGATAGTGGAGCCACCTTGCTTGGTTGTGAGTGAAGAACTTTAAAGCGCTTTCTGTCAGCTTCTGTAGTTAAACGTTGATTGGAGCCGCCGGCGGTAAAAGGCAGCTGAGAAGCGTGCGTCCTCATGTGCGTCATCATTTTGTACCTGTCTCTGAATCCTTTCGGGCAAAACAAACAGGAAAATGGTTTCTCCCCGGTATGTATTCGCATGTGTCTGTCCATGTGATGCTTTAAGGAGAATATTTTAGAGCAAAATGAGCAAGCGAAAGGTTTCTCTCCGGTGTGCGTCCTCATGTGTCGGTTCAACGTCCCCTTCCTGCTGAACGTCTTGCCGCATTCGGAACAGTCGAAGAGTCTGTCGTCGGTGTGATGCGCCGTGTCGCTTTTGGCGTGGTTAAAACGTTTCGTCCGTCCTCCGGCGTCGTCGCTGTGGTCCGTCTCAGATGAGCGCGACATCGCGTTGTCCACGTCCGACAGGGGAGCGAAGCTGGCGTCCGCTTGGGGTCCTCCGCCGGCCGCTCCGCTCTCCTCACTTTGATTGTAACGGAGGTGGTAGGCGTGAGCTCCGTTTTCATCGTCTTCACGCTTTAAGGGGAGATCGGTCAGCGGTAACCGAGCGATATTGGTCTCCTCCTGAGCGCGCCACACGTCCTCGTCTTCCACTTTAATGTGGGGAGGCTCCACAGGCTCCTGCTGTGGCTCTGAGGGAACCTCAATCGGGTGTTGGGTGTCTGCCGAAGAGAAAAAAAAACGAGTAACAACCACAGTAAAAAAAAAAACATTCTCAGATATTTTTTTGGAGTCACTGACACGAGCAACTAAATAATGGCTCGAAAATGACAAAAGGGCATTTTGTCCAAAAGAGATTTTCACTCGAGCTGTCACTGTGACACGGTCAGTAGAGTCAGTAGAAAATCACAATTTTGACAACTTCAATTCGAATTACTGGCTCTGTGATGATTAGCTGTGGGCCTCATATCATTTTAGCATCATAGCTGACTAGTTTCGAAACGGGTTTGAATAACTGATTAATGACATGATTGTTATTACATTGTAAAATACGATTTGGGCCAAAGTGAGCCTAAATACTGGAGAGCGGTGCAGGCCATCCAGGCAAAAACATCGTGCGAAAACCCGCCCAAGCCGCCTTAGTGAAAGACAAAAATATTCAATGATAAAGTAATGAGAGAGTGAGAGCACGAAAAAGGAGGAAAAAAGTCAAGCGACCTGCTTTCTCTTGCCCCGGTTGAGAGGTGAAAACGGCGGCCAGGAGTTCGCGTTGCCGCTCGTTCTCCTCTTTTGATCGACTGAGTTCCTCCTCGTACTCCGCGATTGTCCTCTCAAACAGTCCAAATATCTCTTCGAGCGCCACGTTCAGTCGCTGCTTCACCATCTCCCGCAACATTTGCACTTTGCACATTTTTCTTGTCGACAGTCACGTCAGCGAGAGACGCGTTGCTAACTGACTTCCGCTATTTTTCTTCTTCTGTGGTGGTTGTGGGTGTTTGCGGTCTACTCAAATGTTGCAATGCTGCCACCGTGTGGTAGAATGTAAAATCTTCTAGGAGGGTGCCCTCCATTTACGACGTTCAGTTTCTTACGCTGATGTAACGTGAAAATGAAAGATTTTGTTTGCCTGATGTTTGCCAGCTTCTTCCCGTATGTTTGTCAGGTTTTGCCCCATTTTTAATTATTTGATGTGTGTCATTTTTCTGTCCTTTATTATGGAATTTGTTTTGTATTTTCTTTTTTTTTTAGTTCCTCTACAGTATTTTTTGTCAACTTTCCACCTGTTTTCCAACCCTCTGTTAATTTTTCTTAATAATTACTGATGTCACCTAAATGTATGTGCAACATGGTCTAATCCAACACTTGCATACATAGTGGTTACTTTTTTTCCCCAGTTTTTGTCAAATTAAATTTTTCCCAATTTCTCAGCATTTGTTTGTGCGGATATTTTGTTTTTTTGCCAACTTTCTTAAATATAGTATTTTCTTCAGTTATTTTTAGATATGTAATTTTTGGTCACATTTTATCTGTTTTTGTCAGTTTTGTGTTATATTTCTGTCATTTTTGTGTGATAATTTTTTTCCAATTTGATCTTGTCCCCCTTTGTTTTGGAGTGAGATTTTTTGCTGTATTTTTGCCAATTTGTGTATATGTGTGGGTATTTTTGTGCAGTATTTTTTCATAAAATCAAAGAAAAAAAAACATGACTAGACTGCCTCAAACCATCACACCTGAAAAAAGTGGATCTCTGCTCGTTCCTCTGCATAACTCGGATTCCTGCTACCATCATTAGCATTATTTCCTGCAGGAAATTTATGTTTTTTTTTTTTTATTAATACGCAAAGTGTAAAAGGGTTTTTTTTTTTTTAAAAAAAAAAAAAGGATTGTTGCCTTTCAGCCAAACTGTTGCTTGTTGTGATGTGACACACAGCGGTCATATTTACAATTTCAGCTCACAAGTCAAAGCAAAGAACATAAGCCAGGCGATGGCTCACATCGTGAAAAACTCCCAAATCTGGTCACTTGTAAATCAAAGTATTGAGATTGAGATGAACCTGGAGCTGACTTTTGTACAGCTGGACTATAGCAATGATGAAATATGAGCTCTTCTTATTACGACATAACTTCCTGATGTGATTGGGATATGGCTTTAATACAACCACAGAGTGAATCACAAATATGCATATGAGCAAAACATTTATCGTCCTGAACTGTCGCTATTCCTATTTTTGTCCCCGGAACACCCGTGATTGTTGATCTGGGTTCTAAAGGTCAATGTTTTATCGCAGGCGTCGCAGCCGAAGAGTTTCTCGGCTGTGTGCGTCCTCGTGTGTATCATGACGTAAGCTTTACTGGAGAAGTTTTTGGCGCACACGGTACAAGTAAAAGGTTTCCCCGCCGTGTGCCTTTTCACGTGCATCATCAGATATTTCTTGGCCGAGAAACGTTTGGCGCAAACGGAACAGTCAAAAGGCTTCTCGCCCGTGTGCGTCGCCATGTGAATCATCATCTCGGGTTTTCTCATAAACTTCCTGTCGCATACTTCGCAGGTGAAAGGTTTCTCTCCCGTGTGCGTCCTGGTGTGGATCTTCAAATGCGCTTTGGTGGAGAAACCTTTGGCGCAAACTGAGCAGGTAAACGGTTTCCCTGCGGAGTGCGTCCTCAGGTGCGCCATCATGTATTTCTTCACTGAGAAGGTTTTGGCGCACACGAAAGGTTTCTCACTCGTGTGCGACGACACGTGGGCGGTCATTACCGACTTCCTGGCGAACTTCCGAGAGCAAATCGCGCAGCTGAACGGTTTTTCTCCTGTGTGTATCCTCATGTGTCTCTTCAAAGTGAACTTCTGGACGAACGTCTTCCCGCATTCGGAGCAGATAAACGGACTGGCATCACCGCGAGAGCTCTTCGTAGCCTTTTTGGTGTCGCCGTCAGAAGAACGGGACATCCTGTCGTCCGTCGCAAAATTGTCCGGTTGAGATCCACCACAGTGTTGACTTGAGCCGCTGCCTTTGGTCTCCTCATTGTGTTGGAGTTGTGAGGACTGAGTTTGGTCCTCTTCACTCTTCACAGGGATGGCAATCAATGCGACGGCGGCGACATCAGCCTCCCCATCCTGTCCTCTCCACGTGACCTCCTCTTCTTCTTTAATACGCAGATTGGAGCGCCACTTTTGCTCCTCGTGATCAGAAGGTACCTTTTCGTGACTCTTTGCCAACACCTTCCGGATGTCTACAAACAAACAAAAACACAAGCGACTACAATTTGAAAAGGTACACAAGTCTTTAAAATTGCAAGATTTAGAACCATAGTGATGGAAATGAACATAGCAGTCAAATGTGTTCATAAAGTTCATAAAAATCAAGGGTCTGAAATACTAATTAAATATAGTTCAGACGGTGATCTGCAGAATAGGTTAACAATAATTCAGAAGACTGAAAGTTGTGATTTATTTAAATAGAAAAAAATTCAAATTAAATGTTTTTTTAAGTAAGGAGGTCAGAATAAATCAGATCGAATCTTTCCTCTGCTCTCTTTCATTCATTTTTTGTTTGTTCTCATATAAATATGCGTTTGGTTTATTTCCTAAAATGAATTTTTTTTAAAAAATAGTGTAATAAGCCTTGGGCAGTCTGGATTAAACAGCTATTGTCTCTCTGGTGCTTTATTTTGTCTTTTTTGAACACGTGTGCAATAAAAAGTACACAAACCTGCTTCGTGTTGCACCGCGACGTGAGGCTCGAGAACAGAGTTCAATAATTCGCGTTGTCGCGCATTCTCCTCTTTACTTCGACAAAGTTCTTCCTCGTACTCCGCGATCGTCCTCTCCAGCAGTTCAAATATCTCCTCGACGGCCACGTTCAGTCGCTGCTTCACCAACGTTCTCAGCATTTGGACTTTACACATTTTGAGGCCGTTGCGATGACTTTTTTTTTTTTTTTTTTTTTTTTATTTTTTTTTTTTTTTTTTTTTTTTTTGCCGTTGCGATTACTTGCTCGCCTCTGTTCTCGTTTTCAGTGAGTGGCTGTGGTGCGTCGCATGTGTATGACGTCAACAGCATCACAATGTTTCCGACGGTTAATAGAAAGCGTTATAACATTTACTTACCGGACAAAAATACATTCAATCAATCGTTTTAACATATTTAACACGTTTCATATAGTTAGTTGATTGGATAATATTTTCCCCAAAAAGAATTAGTATTTCGCGTTATTACCTCTGAGGAAATTTGTCTCTTCTCAGTTCCCGTCGCTTCACGATGATTGGTTGATAGGAAAAGAAGATGGCGCTGCCCGCGGAGTAGCAAACTGATAGCGTTGTTTGTTTCGTCCCATAATTGTAGAAAAACAAAAAACGAGAGTTCGTCTCGTATGAAAGGTCGCTAATCAATACCTAGCGTAACGTTGGAGGAGGATAAAGGTAAGATTTTATCTGTCCACTACGTCATTGATAACAGATTATAACCAAAGAACGGTACATTATTCAAAGAAAAACCATAAAAACACTCCAGAATACCTTTGAATGTACTGTCTATCTATCTATCTATCTATCTATCTATCTATCTATCTATCTATCTATCTATCTATCTATCTATCTATCTATCTATCTATCTATCTATCTATCTATCTATGTAGGACGTTTTGCACAATTTGCTCTTCGCTACCAAGGGACCTGAACGGCCCCCAAAAAAAGAGCCTTACAAATACTGTTGATTAAACTATAACAGATATTCATGCACACCTTTTTTATATATACATATATATAATTGTTTTGCATCATGTAGGAAAAATAATGCCCGCCTTCCGGCAAGTCGGGGAGAAGCAGCTCCCCAACCCCATCCTGTGCATGGCGTGGTCGCCCAAAAGAGATCTCATCGCTCTGGCCAGCACAACTGGAGAAGTACGCTTCCGGTATGGATGTCTTTGACCGCGGTTTGCTGCTTCACGACTTTTTCCCCTCTCCCCTTTTTTTGTCGGTAGTTGCTGCTGCACCGCTTGTCCAGCTTCCAGCGGGTTTGGAGCTTAGCGCCCAGCGAGCACATCGGGAAGGAGATCACCGCGCTCGCCTGGAGACCTGACGGCAAAAGTGAGCAGCGCTTGTGTCGCTCCAAAACAGTCGACCTGCCGCTACATCGTTGTTTAATCCCTTATGCTCCTGAATCTATCGTGAGCTTTTAAGCGATCGTTTGAGAGTTTTTTGCCGGACACAGAAGTCCGAATTTAGGATTGTGCACCTTCTGCGTAGTACCATGTTGTGCCACAACCTCCTGGGCAGCACTGAGCTCTGCTGGATGTGGATGCAGCATAGCCAAGAGTAAGAAGAAGAGGCAGGGAAGGCCCCCTACTAAGCTGGAGCAATAGTCGTTCCCCCAGAGCGGAGAAAATGTACGTCTCTGAGTATTGTTGTCGTGCCCCACGTGTAATAAAGTAGTTGTTTGAAGGGTTATAATTATCGTAACATCTATGCTAATTTTACGATAACCCAGCTATGGCATCTCGCGTTGTATATTAACATTAAGCTACAATACTTGAATTGTTCCTTGAACATTTTGGGGTGTTTGATTCACTTTTTTTCCCACGTGTCAGTTCTGAAGTAAAATTTAACTTGGAGTGACAAATAACTTAAATCCAAGGTAGTTCAAGATATTTCATCACATATTTTTTTTCCCTTTTTCAAAATTTAGTCATTTTGCAAAGTTTTACAGGGCGGGACAGTGGAGCAGCTGGTGAAGCGTTGGCCTCACAGTTCTGAGGTCCCGGGTTCAATCCCGGACCCGCCTGTTTGGAGTTTGCGTGTTCTATCCACGCCTGGGTGGGTTTTCTCCAGGCATTTCGGTTTCCTCCCACATCACCAAAACACGCAAGATTAATTGGACACTCTAAATTGCCCATAGGTGTGATTGTGAGTGCGACTGTCGTTTGTCTTGATGTTCCCTGCGATTGGCTGGCAACCAGTTCAGGGTGTACCCCACTTCCTGCCCGTTGACAGCTGGGATAGGCTCCAGCGCTCCCTGCGACCCTCATGAGGATAAGTGGCAAAGAAAATGGATGGATGGATACATAGTTTTACAATGTGACTTTGCTACTTTTTTCTTTTTTTAAGGGGACAATGATTAGTTTTAATTTTTGTAATTAGTGATATTTGTCTTGTAAAAAAAAAAAAAAACAACTTGTAGCCAAGGTTATAAAATATATTTCATAATTTTTTTTCTTTTACTTTTTGGATTTCAAAATTTAGTTAGTGTTACGTCGTTTTACATAGTGACTTCTCCTTTTCGTATATATATAATATATATATGTATGTATGTATGTATGTATGTATATGTATATCGGGCGGCACGGTGGTGCAACTGGTTCGAGTGCTGGCCTCACAGTTCTGAGGACGGGGGTTCAAATCCCTGCTGTGCGGAAGTTGCATATTCTGGGTGCCTGCGTGGGTTTTCTCCGGGCACTCCGGTTTCCTCCCACATCCCAAAAACATGCAACATTAATTGGACACTCTAAATTGCCCCAAGGTGTGATTGTGAGTGCGACTGTCGTCAGTCTCCATGTGCCCTGCGATTGACTGGCGACCAGTTCAGGGTGTCTGATGATATCTGGGATTCTTGTGAGGATAAGTGGCTCAGATCATGGATGGATATATATTTATACACACACAAACGGGGGCCGGATTGTCGGGTTTCTCTTTATGGTGGAGTTTGACCTGAGCGACGTTCACTCTTATTTATTGCGCTTGTGCGCGTCAGTTCTGGCCTTCAGCCTGGGCGACATGAAGCAGGTGGTCTTGTGCGGTGTGGAGAAAGCCGAGATCCTGCACGTGTTCCACATGCAGAACCCCGTCAGCTGCATGCACTGGATGGAGGTGACGGAAGAAAGCAGGTGAGAGTGAAGACACATCTTGAAATCCTGCACACAGACGGTTTTTTTTACATTCTCGTCACTGTGCTCCAGCGCCCTCGGATCGTTTTATCAGTCGGAGGATGAGTCCAAATTATTTCTCCCCAAATTGGCCTCCCTCCCCAAGAGGTAAGAAAAACAGCTACCAACCTGTCTTCAAGTCAACCACCTCATGTTTGTTTTTGTTCTCCAGCTACAGCACAACGTCAAAGCTCTTCAGGTAAAGCCGTTAAAGCCGGATGTCCTAGCGCAGGGGTCTCAAACTCGCGGCCCCCGGGACAATTGCGCCCCCCCCGGATGATATTTTGTGGTCCCCACCTTAATATGAAACTTAAACGATAGCGCCGCCATGAAGTTTTACATGAATGGCACTTTTACGGTGTTGTGCGCGGAGCTGACGAACCTACCAATCACGGTGAGGTTGTGGCTCTCGGGGGCGTGACGGCGACCAGGCTTGACGCAAGCAGAGAAACGTTTTTCGTTGAAAAGTTGCAGTGGTGTTGCCATGGAGATTTTCATGAGTAGTTTTGCACACAACGTGTTTACCTCAGCTTCCTTGCTTATCTTATTTTGTGCTAAAAAAAATAATAAAAAGACATCTTTTAAAATTTCTCATTTAAATTGCGCGCACGCGCGCCGAGGCTGCGGCCCAACCTCAGTTAGAATGTGCCCACAGCGCCCCCCCCGAGGCGAATTGAGTTTGAGACCTCTGTCCTAGCGGGATTGAAATACTCCGCACATGCAGTCGTAATGTGTTTATCTACAGCGAGGAGAAGTCTGACGAGATCATGAACCTCCTTGGAGAAGTCAGGTACTTTTATGTGCTTTGTGTTTCTACATCAAAGCGTAAAATTTGTCATCGTTTAACGCGTGTTGCGCCTCCTTGTAGGCTTAACATACTCGTCCTCGGAGGAGACGCCGGCCACGTGGAGCTTTACGCCTACGGGATGTACAAGATTGCAACGTTAGCCGGAGTAAGACGCCCGGAATGTGCTCAAATTCAGAATTTATAATGTCGGGCCTCGGCCAACGTGTTCGTCTTAATTGTAAGATTGACAAACGCAGGCGTGAAAAGCCTGTACTATTCTGCTCCCGTCCTGTAGGTGGCGGTAATGCGTATTTCAGAGTGAGTGCTAACCGCACACATTACCCCTACAGTGCTATTTACATGAGGAGACTTTATTTACCTAAACCGCTGTTAACATCAAGAATAATTGCGGGCAACGTTCCCTCTAATTTTTGACGCATCTGAGCAAACACGCTAAGCCCGTGAGCGCCCCCCTTTGACCACTGTGAGCAACATCGGGCATATGCACCGTGGTCAGATCGGTGTTATCGTTGAAGTTACATGGCTCATTAAAAGATTCAGATTGCAGCATTTACATTATCATCAGAAAATTGTATTTTTGGAAACTTGCAATGAAAATGTCAACAAACAAAAAAATACATTGCTAACCAAAGCAAGACAACTGTAAATTTGAAATGTCGCTTCCGACTTTGTTTCATTTGTTTATTTTTAACCCACAATGATATCCCCGTCTGTTTCTCTTGGTGTAAAACTGAATTATTGCTTGCCGAATATCTTTTGGCAATGCATGTTGAAAGCCAAACCGTTTTAATGTTAATTTTATGACGTCTCCTATTTTTAAAATACAGAATTAGCTTTTTTTGGACACCGTATCGTCTGTGCTTTCATCCTCGATCAGGCTGCGCCATGGTGGAATTTTAACATTATACACCATCTCATCCTGTACTTTCTACTTTGGCTTCAGACCAGACCTTTTTTACTCAAAAAAAGAAAAAATCTCATTCAGTTTCACCACTTTTCCTTTATTATTATTATTATTATTTTCTTATTATTATTCACATACTTCCACATTCATTAAAGCAACAGCATTTTTTTTTTTGAGTAAACATAAGCAGCATGTCTAACTTGTCTTTGCTCTACGTTGCCCAGACTTGTTTCGAACTAAAGCACCGGTGGTGGGCGGTGTTTGTAATCATGAGTGTACCCCTTTAAGAACCGGAGTTGGGCGGTGTGTGGCATGGTGTGGCTGTGCAGCAGCTTGTTGGCATGTCGGGATGTGGTTCACGGCGCTGGATAGGTTTTCGTCTGCGCTACAAGTGCGCAATTGCGCAGGTGCGCAGCTTTGAGGGAACGTTGATTGTGGGACTGTGATAATATGGCCAAGGAACACAAAATATGAAGTATGAGGTGTATGTGAAGCTCGGATGTGGCAGTTTGGATCGAGCAGAAAATGCATCAAATTCAAGGGGTAAAAAGTACCGCTAAGGTGAAAATTGATCCCTCCCCTCCTGATAAAGTGATGTGAAGTCGCTCGCTAGATGATTGGCCGCTGACGACGAGACCTCGTGCGCTCGGGTCCTAATAATTACGCTTTGGTGAAATAAGTCCTCGCGGCGCTACGGTTGACCGCCCCAGCTCGGGCGGAACGGGACGCGTTGATCGTCGCGAGATTGCATAACGACAAAATCCAGCCTAACCTTGCATTTGACGCCGCCGGGCAGGTTTCCGGCAGCTGTCGCACGCTAAGTCTGTCCAGCGACCTCAAGTCCCTGGTCGTCATCACCGAGGCGAAGTCGGCCGAGGACCGCGCGGAGATTTGCTTCGTTCAGGTGAGGCGCTTTCAGACGGCGGCGCCGCATTCTCGTTTTCGGGACCGCGGCGGTGTTCCGGGTGACTACGACGTTATCGGAACGAACCTTCCCGGTTTCCGCCTCCCTCAGCTGGACACGGGCCTGCTGTCCGACTGCTTGCCCGAGCTGACCAGGATGGCGCGCAAGTTCACCCACATCTCCACGCTGCTGCAGTACCTGCACCTGTCGCTCACGTGCATGTGCGAGGCCTGGGAGGAAATCCTCATGCAGATGGACCTCCGGCTCACCAAGTTCGTGCAGGTGCGCGGGGGCCCCCCCCGTCCCTCCGACGTGCCGCTTGTCCACACAGACGACTCCAGTTATGATTCCTTGTGTTTGTTTGTTTGTTTTTTTTAAGGAAAAGAATACCAGCACACAGGTGCAGGATGAGTTCCTGGAGCTTCTTTTGTGGGGACAGTCGAGGTGAGGAAGCTTCAGTTGGGCCTTGCGTGTTGCACGGGTAGAATCTTCACTTTGTTTCTTCTTGACAGTCCAGAACTGCAGGCTCTTCTCATGAATCAGCTGACTGTCAAGGTGAGCGCAAGAGAGAGCAAAAATATGTATTGTATTAAAAAAAAATGATCGAGGAAAAGGGCCGCTTTGATGCCACTCTGATATTTTGCATCAGGATATTTTATGGATACATGTTGTGAATTGTTGAGATTTTTCACAGGTATTTGCCAGTTTGGCTCAGGATTTATTTTGTCACAAACTTATTTTTGTAACTTTTTTTTAAATCAGACTTTAGCAATTTGTCAAATTGTTTTGTCCAAGGTTTGTCAGATTTGTGGAGTTTTTTTTTGTTTATTTTTTTTTTTTGGTGCCTGATGGTTTTGGTCAAGGCGGCACGGTGGTTCCGCTGGAAAGCATTGGCCTCACAGTTCTGAGGACCCAGGTTCGATCCCGGACCCGTCTGTGTGGCTTTTCTCCGGGCACTCCAGTTTCCTTCCACATCCCAAAAACATGCAACATAATGCCCGTTGGCAGGAGGGATAGGCTCCAGCACTCCCGCGACCCTCGTGAGGATAAGCGGCTAAGAAAATGGCTAGATGGGTGTGAATTGCTGTGAGATTTTTCCCAGGTTTTTTTTTTAAAAATCAGACTTTTTCAATATTTTTCTGTCCAATGTTTGTCAGGTTTGTGGAGTTTGTTGAGATTTTTTGCGTAATGATTTTGGTGAAATTTCGGGAGTCAGCGGCCAGACAGAAAAAGTCACTTCCTCGGCACCTATATTCCACCGGTCTCCCTCTTACCTTTTTCCACTCAAGCGACCCCTTGGGGCCGTTAGCAAAAATGCACAAATTAGCCGCATCACCGCATAAGCATGTGTGAAAAAAGTCGCGGCTTATAGGCCGGAAATGACGGTAGTTGGCCAAGGTACAAATCTTGGAAGTTGGCCAAAGAACAGCTTCAGACTTTTCAGTGTTCGTCCTCTCATCATCGACGTGAAGCTTTTTTTTTTTCTTCTCCCATTTCCACCGCAGGGCCTGAAGAAGCTCGGCCAGACCATCGAGTCGTCGTACTCCAGCATCCAGAAGCTGGTGATTAGCCACCTTCAGAGGTCGGAGCGCGTCTCTTCGGTGTCCTTTTTGACGTTTCCCCACCTCCCGACAAACCCGTCGCTCGCTTGTTCCCGCAGTGGCTCCGAAGCGCTGCTGTACCACCTGAGCGAGGTCAAGGGCATGTCGCTGTGGAAGAAGAAGTTCCAGCCCCTCGGCCTGGATTCGGCCGCCGTCGAAGGTAGGTAGCGTGAGTTCGCCAAGCAAGCGAGTGCAAAGGCTGCACACGCTTATGATTTTTTTTCTTTTTTTTTGGGGTGTGTTTTTTGGAACTTCCAGCGGCCATCACGGCCGTGGGCTCCTTTTCCTTAAAGACCAGCGAACTCCTGCAGTAAGTTCATCCGCTGCTTTCGTATTAATGTACCTCGAAAGCCGGATTTGAACCACGTCCAACACGATGATGACGTGAACTCGTCTTTGGACGTGCAGGGTGATCGACAAGAGCATGAAGAACTTTAAAGCCTTTTTCCGCTGGCTGTACGTGGGTACGTACGTACGTTTCGACGTTTTTTCCTTAGCATCGTGGTGCCTTGAGATACGAGCGAGCCAACTTGGGAGTTTTTCTCGATACAAGCTGCCGTTCAGACTTTTTAAAAATAATTTTTGCCTTGTCATGCAAGCAAAAAATTAAGCTACTACTGCTGGAAGGTGGCAGTGAACTCAACACACTTAACAACAAACAGCAGTTTGCCAGATAGTGATTGCGTCCTTTACGTCCGCTAGCTTATCCATCAATCCATGTTTTTTAGCCGCTTATCCTCACAAGGTTCGCTGGGAGTGCTGGAGGAATCCCAGCTGTCAACGTGCAGGAGGCGGGGTACGCGCCGAACTGGTCGCCAGCCAATCCCAGGGCACATCGAGACAAACAGACGCACTCACAATCACACCTACGGGCAATTTAGAGTGTCCGATTAATGTTGGGTGTTTTTGGGATGTGGGAGAAAACCGGAGTGCCCACCCGGAGGAAAGCCACGCAGGCACGGAAAAAACATGCAAACTCCACACAGGCCGGTCCGGGATTGAACCCGGGACTTCAGAAATGTGAGGCCAACACTTTCCAGCTGAGCCCCTGCTAGCTTAATGCAACACGTAATGGGAAAAACCATAGATGGGCTAACCCATCTTCACGCATTATACTGCCCCCAGGTGGCCAAAGTGCAACACACTCGAAAGAGTGCCACAATGTCCATTAAATTGAAACATATCCTAAACCCTGACCATGTGACAAAAACTGGTTAAATCCCTTACATTTGATCTAATTAGGTCAATATTCTTTTATATTTTTATAAAGTGGCATATTGTGAAAATATATTTTTCTGATTTAAGAAAAAAAAAAAGTAACTCCTTTTTTTTGGGCCTGGGGGGGGTGTGTGACTGGAACGGATCAATGGAATTTCCACTCATTTCAATGGGGAAAGATGATCTGCTGTATGACTGATTTGAGTTACAAGCGTGGAACAAATTAAACTCATATGTCAAGGCACCACTTTTTGAATTATTATTTTTTTTGTTACGAATTTGTTTTTTCTCTCGGCAGCGATGCTGAGAATGTGCGACGAGCACGTCCCCCCAGAGCTCAACAAGGTGAGACGCACGTATTTTTGGGGTGTGCGACAAAACCCCTTCGAAAGCGGCCTCACCCCCCCCCCCCCCCCCTTCAAAGTCCGAAAACGTCAACCCGCGACGGCGCTTTTGCCAATCAACACCAAATTGGGGGACGGAGGAGGACAAGTCTACCATAACGGGATACTCCAAAAATTGTTCAGGACGCATACCGGAAACTGGATGGGAAGTCAGCCATTTTGGGTCAACGCTCATACTACCGCTTTCTCGGAAATATTTTAGGATGATCATTTCGAGAGCATCCGCCATGAAAAAAAGAGGAATGACCCGAAAGAGTAATTGAAATTCTTTCATTTTTTTGTCATTTTTTTCATTCTCAGGCCACTTTGAGGGCATTTCCCATCCTCACAAATCGAATCTTACGATTCCTCCAGCTGAAAATTTCCATTCGGCTGGTAGCCATTTCGGGTCATTTAGTCTTTTTCCAGCGGTCCTTTTAAAAAATATCTACACCAACAGAATTTGTCTGGCTGCTGCCAAGTTTGCTGCGAAATTTGATAATCCTTCGTGAAAACGCAAAACTCTTTAAAAAGTCACTTGGACGAGGTCGGAGACTGACCGGCGCGCTGAAGGTTGCGGCGGGCCCGTTCCTCGTTTGAATTTCTCGCATTTTCTCAGATGACGCAGAAGGACATCGCCTTTGTCGCCGATTTCCTCTCGGAGCATTTCAGCGAGGTGAGCCCGGGAACGACGACGACAACAAAAACGACGTTTTGTCCACGTTTTGAGTCCTTTGTCCCTTCCGCAGAACGAGCTGCTCTTTGACCGGAAAGGGAAGTACTTCAACATCGAGCGGGTCGGTCAGGTCGGTGACTCGTGTCTCGGTGGTCATCCTAAATAATCAAACGGAGCAAGTAGCGTAATGTCTGACCTATTAGCCGCGACTTTTTTCACACCCTGCGGCTAATTTGTGTTTTTTTTTTTTCTAACGGCCGCGACGGGACAAAGTAAGAGTGAGACCGGTGGAATATATGTGCCGAGGAAATGACTTTTACCGGTCCAGTCATGTTAGAGCTGCGCTAGCGTGTTACTGCCAGTAAAAGTTTCTTTCGGCTTGTCCCGTTAGGGGTATGTTTTTGTTTTGTTTTTTTTAACCGGCGCTAACATTAGCATGAGCGGCGGCGCTACCGTTCAACTCTATGTAGCGCAAAGGTAAGAGTGAGACCGGTGGAATATATGCGCCGAGGAAGTGAATTTTACCGGCCCTTTTAGCACTGCACTAGTATGTTGCTGCTGTGTTACTGGCGTGTCTCAGTGATATTTATCAGTAAGTTTTATTTTAACTGGCACTGTTAGCGTTAGCGCGGCACTAGCGATAGGGCTAGCACTGCGCTAGCGTTAAACTCTCTGTGTACGGTCTTTGTAAATATCTCGTGTTTCGATGTGGGCACTTGCGGCTTTTACACGGCTGCGGCCTACGTACGTACCAAATAGTATTTCCTTTACAAATGTACTGGGGGAGGCTTATAAGCAGGTGCGCTGTGTCAACCGGGAATTGCGGTATTTTCTGCCCCGGAAATGAGTCCAAAATGAGTCATTTGTGTGCTTGGTATGAATTGCAGTACTTAAAGGACGAGGACGAGGACCTGGTCTCACCGCCGAGCAGCAGGGGGAACCAGTGGCTCAAGTTTTTAGAGGACAGCACGCACCTGAAGGGTGAATTTCGACACGTTTGGGCTTTTCTTTTGTTGTCCCTCTTCCGAGAAGTTCATGTTTTTCTTTTCTTTTTTGTTTATTTTGAAGAGAGCCCTCTCCTGTTTCCTTCCTTTCCCCAAAAATCTTTACACTTTGTCAAGCGGATGATGGAGAAGACGATCGAGCTTTGCCTGCAGAAACCTGCGGTGGGTCTACTGACTGATTCTCGCCCGTGTGTCGTTCTGCGACAAAATTAATTTTACGCTTTTTTTTTTTTTTTTTTCGTTTGTTTCGTGTCCAGGAAGTGATCGGGAAGTCCGTGAAGGAGGCGTTTTTTCTACCGCTGTACTCGGCGCCGCGACGGTACGATCTGGCGCCTCTGTATTAACGCTGCTTTGGTCCCGATTCCCGTTTATGATTACATTTCCATTTTTTAAATGTTATTAAATATATTTTTTTCATCCCCCAGCTCTGAAAGTACCCAACATCTTTTTGAGCTCCCGTCCGTGTAAGTAAAATGAAACAAGCATCCATAAATGTTAAATATCATTGGAACAGACCCAGATTACTAACAGCTTATTTAACCTGCATCCATATTTTTACTCAGAAAGTCAAAATCTGATTTTTGCATTACACAAGTGCAATTTTTTTTTTTAATTTTTTTTTTTTTTTTTTTTTTTTTTTTTGGCGGGGTCTATAGATTCCTAAATTCTTCCATAATATTTCCCAAAATGGTGTCCTGAATATTGCCGCACAAACCCAATCAACAACACTGCAAAATTTTCTTTGGAATTTATTTTCATTGATCTGTAAATATTGTTTTTATTTCATTTGGCAAGTAAATAAAAGTTGCAAAATTTGATAAAATATCGAGACAGCTGAGCCCATTCCTATTTGCGTTACGTAATTTCTCTAAATGGTCAGTAAAAGTCTTTCATTAGTCTTTTTTTAAACCCGCAGATCAAAAGATATTACCCTCATTATTAAAGAACACTAATAATTAAAAACTTCCAAACAGTAAACATATTCCAAATGTTGGGAATGCTTCGATTGTGCAAAACTCTGATTTTCCGCCTTCTCTCGTGTTGACGAATGCTTGTTTTTCACAGCTTTTGCGCTTTTGTTATGATTATTATTATTTTTATTTTTTTTGTTACACATCTGAGTAACATAAATATTATCTTGCGGAAGAAAAAAGAAATGAACGCATGCATAGACATTTTGTTATCGTTTGAATAATCAGTGTACCCATGCTACAATACTTGTGCTTGCGTTTCTGCGTAGGGTTCAAATAAATGTTAAAAAACATTTTATTTTTATTTATTTTTTTTTAATCTTTTGATAAAACCCACAAAAAATGACAGGATGAAAATATGAGCCACTGATGTGTGTTTACTTGTCGGTTCCGTAGGTGGAATGACAAGAAGGCCAAAATGCACAACGTGGTGTTCTGCATGCCGCACGTTTCGCCGCACAAAGTCTACCTGCTACGCAAAGGAAGCGACCCAAGCAGGTGATGCTACTTTTTCCCCTTTCCGGTATACATTTACGAGGTACTTTGAATTAAAGGCGCCGCGTTACAAGTTTTTACCGTGACATGATTGATTTTTTTGGGGGGGGTTTTAGCGGGCCCTTGCGTAAAATGGGGGGAAAAAAATGGAGCAATGAAAGTTCTGCGACGCCCTCACATTCGGGCAAGGGGAGCCGCAGTGGCTTTTCGGGCATTTATTGAATACGAGAATACACAATACGCGTATTCGTACAGGAGCTGCTGTCAGCCCCTGCTCACGCACAGACTCTCCCGGGCAGACTCGCCGGCGTCACACACGTTACACAATACAAAACGGTATTTTCTATACGATCAATGCTTCCAATTTTGTGTGTGTTCAAATACAGAAAAAGCTCAAATGTGTTCTTTTTAAATATGTTGGAGGGATGAGGGATAAAAGAAAATGTCTGCATTTCACTAATTGCGGTCAGGTCGGGAATGTGTCCGCCGCAATAAACGGGGGGGTCGTTTTGGAATTTTAGAATATATTGACTTACATGCTGTAATTTCCGTGCTACAGAGCGCACCTGATTACAAGCCTCACCCAGTACATTTGTAAAAGAAATACTATTTGGTACGTACATAGGCCGCAGCCGTGTAAAAGCCGCAATGTCCACATTGAAAGACGAGATATTTCCAAAGAAAGACGGTACACAGAAAGAGTTTTCAAAGTTTTAATAACTTATCTTAGCTTAACATGGCAACAACACAGTAGCATGAACAGGGCAGGTAAAAAATATAAAAAAACCCAACATACCAGTAAAAAACACAGTATCACAGCGCTAACAGGGCCGGTTAAAAAAAAAAAGTACCTAAATCACTGAGACGCAGCAGTAACACAGCAGCAACAGGCAAGTGTGACGTTAACGCTAGCGCGGCGCTAACGGACAGTTAAAAATAAACATACCGGGAAAAATCACTGACACACGGCAGTAACACAGCAGCAAAGGCTAGCGTGACGTTAACGCGAGCGCGACGCTAACAGGGCCAGTTAAAAAAAAAAAC
Organism: Syngnathoides biaculeatus; assembly: GCF_019802595.1. Lineage (NCBI taxonomy): Eukaryota > Metazoa > Chordata > Actinopteri > Syngnathiformes > Syngnathidae > Syngnathoides > Syngnathoides biaculeatus. Next base: position 9,434,756 of record NC_084646.1, read on the forward strand.
ATACCGGTAAAAATAACTGACACACGGCTGTAAAACAGCAGCAACATGCTAGCACAGCACTAAGGCTAGTGCAGCGCTAACAGGGCCGGTTAAAAAAACATACTAGTAAAAATCACTGACACACGGCAGTAACACAGCAGCAACATGCAAGCACAGCGCTAAGGCTAGCGCAGTGCTAAGAGGGCCGGTTAAAAAAAAAAAACCATACAGGTAAAAATCACTGAGACACGGCAGTAACACAGCAGCAACATGCAAGCACAGCGCTAAGGCTAGCGCAGCGCTAAGAGGGCCGGTTAAAAAAAAAAACCATACAGGTAAAAATCACTGAGACACGGCAGCAACACGCAAGCACAGTGCTGAGGCTAGCGCAGCACTAACATGGCTGGTAAAAAAAAAAAAAAACACTGGTAAAAGTCACTTCGTCGGCACATATATTCCACAGGTCTCACTCTTACCTTTTCCGCTCGAGTGCCCCCTTGCACAAATTAGCCGCAGGGTTGAAAGCGTGTGAAAAAAGTCGCGGCTTATAGGCCGGAAATGACGGTAAATGTTTTTCACAGACACATCCCCAACGTCGTGGCGTCCCTCGACCTGAGCCACCACCGAGACGCCCCCGACGGCGACAACGCGGATCCTCGGTGAGCGAGACCCGCCGGGAACTCCGACCCGGCAGAGGAGATGCGGCCCGCTGACGCTCGTCTTTTGCAGGCCGCGCGGCGTCTACGGCTGCCTGGATGCTCGTTTCTATAGCAACGAGACGCTGACTGTGGTCCTCCAGGGAGCGGAAGAGGAAAACGGGCGCAGCGTCCTGGCACAACTTCCCGTGTCGTCCAGCCTGAGCTGTCAGAGCGAATTCAACTGGACGCCCGGTTTGAGGTGCAGCGATCCACACGACTTGATTGTTACTACTACTGCTTCCTTGTTTATTCTCAAAATGTGATACTCGTACCACAAGTGCAATGCGAAATAACTAAGTACAGTTTAGTTGTATTTCATGTTTTAGTACAATATATTTTTTTTTACCTTTCATATATTTCCAAAGTTTATTAGTTTTATCCATCCATTTTCATAGCCGCTTATCCTCACAAGGGTCACGGAGCCTATCCAGGCTGTCAACGGGCAGGAGGCAGGGTATACCCTGAACTGGTTGCCAGCCAATCGCAGGGCACACGGAGACAAACGACAGCCGCACTCACAATCACACCTAGGGGCAATTTACAGCGTCCAATTAATGTTGCATTTTTTTGGGGATGTGGGAGGAAATTGGAGTGCCTACCCGGAGAAAAGCCACGCAGGCACGGGGAGAACATGCACACTCCACACAGGCGGGACCGGGATTCAACCTGGAACCTCAGAAGTGTGAGGCCAATGCTTTCCTCGATGACCACCGTGCCGCCCTTATTAGTTTTATTTGCAACATATTTAAATTGAATTATCATTCAAATATATATATTGTTGGCGGCACGGTGGATCATCTTGTAAAGCATTGGCCTCTGAGGACCGAGGACCCGGGTTCGATCCCGGACCCGCCTGCGTGGGTTTTCCTCGCCGCTCCGATTTTCCTCCCACATCCCAAAAACATGCAAGATTAATTGGACACTCTAAATTGCCCATAGGTGTGATTGTGAGTGCGGCTGTTTGTCTCCTTGTGCCCTGGGATTGGCTGGCGACCACTTCAGGGCGTACCCCGCCTCCTGCCCGTTGACAGCTGGGATAGGTTCCAGCGCTCCCTGCGACCCTCGTGAGGATAAGCAGCAAAAGAAAATGGATGGATGGAAATACCGTGTTCATGTTCAAATTGTACAGTTTCAGTGGCCTGCAGTAATATTCAATATATTTTTCAGGGATAAAACCTCAGTTTTATATTTGATGAATACTTAGGACAACTTCTTTCTTTTAATGTTACTCAGCAGGATGGTATTCGAAGAGGTTTACGTATTTTTAGGCGCTACTTTGTATCACAAGTACGAGAACCGTCTGTCAGGATCAGACGTGCTGACCATTCCAAGTTTTTGCCTCCCGGGTCGACGACGACATCAAGACTCCAGTGTGGTATTTCTCACCCGAACCTTCAGGTTGGACCAGCAAAGCGCCAGCATTCCGTGCCAAGACCTGGTCCTGGGACATCAGTGGCGGGAACTGGAGGGCATGAAGGCCCAGTTCGTCGCAGTCAACGGCATCCGGGAAGTAGCCTGCGTGGTAAGCCTCCAACGCTCGCGCACGACGGCGATCCCCCGCAAATACGCGCTTGACAAAATTCACCTCATCGCGGCTTTCGGACATTTTTTTTCGTACTATTTCTGTTGTGCCACGAGAAAGTATGAATTGGAGTCAAGGAAGTACGCTTAAGTGACACATCTCAACTGCTTAAGCTATTTGTATGCTGGGGAGGGCGGAGCTAGGTTTAGCCTGGGTTGCTAGTCGAAAATTCCGCAGTCTGAACTGAATGCGTTTTCTTTTTCTTCTGCTGAAATCGAATCGAATATTTATTTCGAGAGTCGTGTTGGAAGAGGAGTTTAAAATGATAAAATGTTTTGGATCATAGTTTCTGGTCGAGCAGAAATCCGTGAGTACCGTAATTCCCGGCTGACAGAGCGCGCCTGGTTATAAACCTCACCGAGTACATTTGTAAAGGAAATATTTGGTTCATACGTACGCCGCAACTGTGTAAAAGCCGCAAGTGCCCACTTTGAAACACGAGATATTTACAAAGAAAGACCGTACGCAGAAAGAGTTTGGCTAGCGCCGCGCTAATGCTAACAGTGCCAGTTAAAATGAAACTTACCGGTAAATATCACTGAGACACGCCAGTAACACAGCAGTAACACGCTAGCACAGCGCTAATGCTAGCCCAGCACTAACAGAGCCGGTAAAAGTCACTTCCTCGGCACATATATTCCACCGGTCTCATTCTTACCTTTTCCGCTCGAGTGCCCCCTTGCAGCCGTTAGAAAAAATGCACAAATTAGCCGCGTCACCCCTTAAATCACAGGGTTAGTCGCGGCTTGTAGGCCAGAAATTAGAAAAATTAATGTGCCCATAAAATGGATTGATTAAACTGTACTGTAATTGCCTATAGATGCCACAAGCTGGCGGCAAAGTAATACTGTTGTCACAAATACATAAATTTGGGAATGTCAAGCCACGGGACATATGTGGGTTTGCTGTATAATTGACCCCTCCGTGGATATTGCGCAATCCGCGTCACTGACCAATCAGAGGCCAGAGATCTGCATAGACCAAAGGCCGTTTTTGCTCCCGCCATTTTCTCAGACAACATTGCATGGTCCAGTATAGGTTTTGTTAGCGTTTTATCGCGTATTTGGGTTATTTAACAAAAAATATGGTTTAGAGGTGTAGTCGCGGACTTTGCAATAGTGACGACAGGTATCCTGAAAGGCGAGTTGGTGGAGTTCGATTCGTACCCTTTCCAAAACCGAAGACCCAGTACGAAAAATGCCTTCGATGGATCAAACTTTGTGGAAGACCGCATCATCAACTAAATCCATCTAATATCAACCGGAACAGACATGTTTGCACGAAGGGATGCCCTATATTTGATTTTCAATACACGTCTCGTATACATGAATGAGACGTTCTCCGCTAGCATAACACCGCTACGTGCGATCGATTGACAAACTTATTCTTTGTTGAGCGATATTTAGCGATGATCGGACTGCGCAAACGTGTCGCTTTCTTGCCGGCTCGCGGCCGAAGCTTAACCAGACTGTGTTTGCACGAAGATATGCCCTATGTTTGATTTTCAATACACGTCTCGTATACATGAATGAGACGTTCTCCGCTAGCATAACACCGCTACGTGCGATCGATTGACACACTTATTCTTTGTTGAGCGATATTTAGCGATGATCGGACTGCGCAAACGTGTCGCTTTCTTGCCGGCTCGCGGCGCCGAAGCTTAACCAGACTGTTTATGCACGAAGATATGCCCTAAATTTGATTTTCAATACACGTCTCGTATACATGAATGAGACGTTCTCCGCTAGCATAACACCGCTACGTGCGATCGATTGACACACTTATTCTTTGTTGAGCGATATTTAGCGATGATCGGACTGCGCAAACGTGTCGCTTTCTTGCCGGCTCGCGGCCGAAGCTTAACCAGACTGTGTTTGCACGAAGATATGCCCTATGTTTGATTTTTAATACACGTCTCGTATAAATGAATGAGACGTTCTCCGCTAGCATAACACCGCTACGTGTGAACGATTGAAAGAAATCACAAGCATGGCGTCTCTCTCAGTTCAGAATGTATTGTATTGTATTTGCCATTTTTACTAATTGTTTGTCTTACGTCAGCGCACGTGGCGTGAGGTCAGTTCAGGAGGCGTGGTTAAGTGCCCTGTACGGAGGGGTCAATTACGCTAAAAATTACAATGATTTTTTTGCGCAGTCATCAATTACTCACGGTTTTATGTTTTTTCACTAACATGATAAAATGATGAATGAACTGCACTTACTGTGCATAGCGTTTTATCTACATTATGACAATGAGGAAGTGATGGCACACGTCTGCCCCGCAGCTGAGCGAAAACCTGAGGCACCTCCGCGTCTTCGAGATGGACGTGGAGGACGAGGACGACGAGGGCGCCGAGCCGCAGAACGACGCCGCCGAGCGGGACGCGCCGGACGCCGCCACGGCCGGCCAGGGGGACGAGAGCGCCGAGGCCATCCACGACGAAGACGGCAAGACCGAGGAGCGCTTGGAGTCGGAGGAAACCTCTGAACTGTAGACTCGGGCGCAGATTGCGTGTTTACTTGGTTTTGTTACTTTTTGTTTACATTAAATGGAAAAAAAATGCAGCTGTTATTTTCTTAAAATAAAGATATGTGCTTCTCTGTATGTTTTTTTTTTTTTTTTAATTTCCATCCAGCCATTCAACGAACCACAATTGTTTATCCTCACGAGGGTCAGGGATTATTCTATTATCGCGGGTGGAACGATGGAGCAACTGGTTTGAGCGTTGGCCTCACAGTTCTGAGGACCAGCGTTCAAATCCCGTCCCCGCTTGTGTGGAGTTTGCATGTTCTCCCCCCCCATCGTGCCTGGGTGGGTTTTCTTTGGGTACTCCAGTTTCCTCCCACATCCTAAAAACGTATTCATTGGAGACTAAATTGCCCCTAGGTGTGATTGTGAGTGAGACTGTTGTCCATCTCCATCGGTGATAGTCTCCAGCACTCTCGCGACTTCGTGGGGATAAGCGGCTCAGATAATCGATGGGTGGATATATTATATCGCTCGCTAATCAAGTGGACGGAGGAAGACGAGTACCTCTCCAAGATGGCGGCAATGCGACACCGAGGTTATCTCACCAACAAAGAAGAGCAATCCGGAAGTTAGCAAAATCTTCCCAGTGGAGCAAAGAGAAACGTCGTGAATTCAACGTCTGTATTACTTTTTTTTTCGTCTTTGTTTGTCAATTTGGTAGTTACATGCGTGACGTTTGATCAAAAAAGCAAATATCACATTTTGCGATAAGTTCGTCTTGGCAGACTTGTGAGGCTCTCCAGGTAGCTTAGCATGCTAGCTACAAACAGACGCAGGAATGAGCTTGCCTTTGTAAAAATATTTTTTAAAAAACGATTCAAATGTTAACATCGTACGAGAAGAAACATTAATAATTTCTCTGTTCGTTTTTGTAGTCTGTGAAGTACCTCGCGTGGATTGTTGGTAGTGTTTCCTAAGTGGTTCCCCCCCCCCCCATATATTTACAGTAATCAGCTGTTAGCGTAGGTAAGAAAATGTGGTACCCTGAATCTCAATTTTAATTCATTCCGTGAACAAACTCGTCACTCAGTTTACTTCAGCCACCAAGAAATGCACCACCAACTTTTGCTCGCGTCTTTTTATTTAATAAAGAAAAATAGTACTCTCCTCGGACTGCAACTAACGTTTTTTTTTTCTTTTTTTTTACGATGGGTTAATCTTTTGATTATTTATAATGTCCAATGCTGAATTGGTTAAAAGTGTTTATTTTCCATTACTTGATTTAAAGCCAGGACCTTGCTTCATATTGGCAGTGGAGAAAATGCACAAATATAAAGTGACTATGGTTAAGTTTGTGATTTGGTCTGTAGCATGTCAGAATTGAGGCAAAAATGTTCATCATTTTTTTTTCCAAAGTCCAACCAGATGTTTGCAAACATCTTATTTTGATGAAAGACAGCATTAATTAGCCTGCTTTCATGATCATACCGTGTCATACCGTGATCTGACAGTTTACTGCTGAGAGGCTGAAATTCCAAGGATTTGGACCATTTTAAGATAAAGATCTTTAAATGATGAATTAATGATCAAAAATAGTTGTCTATTAATTTGATAATCAGGTACACATTGCATTGTATAACATTAAATTTAACACAACAAAAGAAAATGTGAAGAAAGTATTTTTGAAAGTCACTCACACACTTCAGTGATTTTTTTTAAAAAAAAAAGCAAAAACAAAAAAAAAAGTACAAAAATTTCACAAACCTAGTGCCTTTTTGTCAGGTAGTAACTCAAAGAAATACAAATATCTGGCAAAAATGTGACAAAATCAGTTTTTTTAAAAAAAGTGGCAAGAAAATCTGACAAAAATCCAACCAAAATGTAGTTGTCCGTGAATTTGATAATCGGGTATACACTGCATTGTATAACACATTTAATTTAACAAAACAAAATAAAATGTGAAGAAATTGCTTTTTTTTTTAAAGTCACGCACACACTTTTGTGATTTAAAAAAAAAAGTTAAAACAAAAGTATTTGACAAAAATTTCACAAACTTAGTGCCTTTTTGTCAGGTAGTAACTGTAAAAAAAATATACAAATATCTGGCAAAAATTTGACAAAATCAGTTCAATAAAAAAGTGGCAAAAAATCTGACAAAAATCCTATCAAAAAATAGTTGTCCATGAATTTGATAATCGGGTATACACTGCATTGTATAACACATTTAATTTAACACAACAAAATAAAATGTGAATAATTTTTTTTTTTTAGTCACGCACACACTTTTGTGATTTAAAAAAAGTATTTGACAAAAATTTCACAAACCTAGTGCCTTTTTGTCAGGTAATAACTGTAAAAAAATACAAATACCTGGCAAAAATGTGACAAAATCATTTTTTTAAAAAAAGTGGCAAGAAAATCTGACAAAAATCCAACCAAAAAAACAGAAAAAGATCATTGCTGCCATGGGAGCGGAACTCCATTGTAAACTGAGGAGCAGAGATGGGTACCGGAAGCAAAATATGTAAATAGTCAAGGAATGAATAGTAGAAAAAAATAATCATAAATGTATGAAAGTAAAGGTTACTTTCGAATACTATAACTCAAGTAATGAGAGAGTAGCTCATTTACTACCCACCTCTAATCACATTTGGACCAACAAGAACATCTTCTAAACAAGTGATTCTCAACCCTTTTTGTGCATAGGCAAATACATATCTTACATTTAAAAAATCTCACGGCACACCAACCGACAAAAATGTCACAAAAAGTCCATAAGGACTTTCTGTTATGTAATAGGAAAGCATTTATTTGTTGCATCTGTCTTTATACGCCACTGCCTTAGATTGACCAACAAAGATACATCGTATGTTGTAAATAAATATTAATATGAGCAATTAAGTGAAATTTGGTCATTTGACATGACACACCGGTTCTAAACAATTTGTTTTCCAGGTGTCAAACAAAACATCCAGCATCTGACGATGGAAAGTCGAGACGGGCCTGAGCCCCCCGGGATTAAAGAGGAAGAGGAGGACTTTTGGACCAATCAGGACGGGGAGCGGGTGGAGGCTGATGTCACCAATTTTCCGCTGACTATTGTGCTCGTGAAGAGTGAGGACGACGACGGAGCTTTGCCGTCGCAGCGTCATCGCAGTCCGAGTGAGGAGCAGAGCAGATTTCTGGAAGGTGGAGAAGATGGAGAACATTGTGGAGGATCGCAACCAGACAGCTTTGCTCCTTTATCAGATATGGACGACATGATGTCACACTCCTCTGACGACATCATGGATCAAAGCGATGACGCCAAAGAACTTTCGCAGGCGAGCAGCGTATCGAAGAAACACTTCAGATGCTCCGAATGCGGCAAAATGTTCGGCGACCGGGGGATTTTGAACCGGCACATGAAACGCCACACGGGTGAGAAACCTTTCGCTTGCTCGGCGTGCAGCAAGATGTTCAGCCGCCGGGACTGCCTGCTCTCGCACATGCGGTGCCACGCCGAGGAGAAAGCCTTCCGCTGCTCGGTTTGCGCTCAAACCTTCCGCCACCGGCAGAACTTGATCTCTCACCTGAGATGTCACATCGGTGAGAAACCCTTCGGCTGCTCAGAGTGCAGCGGCGCTTTCTCCACGAAGGCGCACTTGAAGAGGCACGCGAGGACGCACACCGGAGAGAAACGCTTCATTTGCTCCTTGTGCGATAAACGCTTTACAACGAAAGGGAACGTGCTGTTACACATGCGGACCCACACGGGGGAGAAGCCTTTCTCGTGTCCCGTTTGCAGCGGAACGTTCTCCACGAAGACGCACTTAACTCGGCACGCCCGGACGCATACCGGGGAGAAGCCTTTTGCGTGTTCCGTGTGCGACCAGAGATTTTCCCTGAAGGAAAACATGTTGACGCACTTGAAAAAACACAACAGGGCGCCTCCGTTCTCCTGCGCCGCCTGCTCGGCCACCTTCTCCAGCAGGAAAGAAGCGATGGCGCACAAGAGCTCGCACGCCGGGGAGAAACCTTTCGCCTGCTTGGTGTGCGCTAAGAGGTTCACAAGCAAGGGGAACATGATGACGCACATCCGGGGGCACACGGGGGAGAAACCCTTCACCTGCTCTTTCTGTGAAAAGGGATTCACAATCAAGGGGGACATGATGAGACACAGAAGGACGCACACAGGGGAGAAACCGTTCAGTTGTGACGTGTGCAAGAAAAGATTCACTCGGAAGTGCCACGTGAACAAACACAAGTGTCTGGTGAACGCGACAATACTAAATGACTAAAACGTACTGATTTTTAACCCATTTTTTGAACATCGGTGACCCTATGCATATTGTGCAAGAAAATCTGTATTTGGACTCAATTTTGGCAATTTCTTCACTTGTGATTAAAGTCAATAAAGGTCTGATTGTCTACTATCACGAAAAGATTTGCCCAAGTGAGGGTACCCACATATAATAGGGCCGAATTTGAGCATATTCTCCCCTTCAATAAGCGATAGTTAAGGCCTGATTATGATTTTTAAAAATATATATATATTCTCAGTGATTGCCATGTGGTCTGGTGTTTGAAAAGTGATTCTTTTCCTCATTTTTTTGTCAAAAAAAACCCCCAGCAGATAGTTATTACTATTATTATTAGCATGACTGTTCATTATATCTGATGGCAAATATCTGCACATGATTAAAAATCGGTTAAGACGTTAAAACTTGACGATTTTCGATTAACCGATTTTCCTTTGCACAAACTAATCCTCACATGGTGTAAGATATCACACATGCAAGAATACCTCCACCGATAATCGCGATTTTCCTCCTCCAACGCGGATGTCCGTTGTAGTACCAAGAATGACCCGTGAGGGGCAATGTGGTGCCAAAGGGAAATCCGACAGACGTAAAAAAAAACGCCGAAGAAACATCGGACAATCGAGGCTTTGCCGACATTAATTCTCACCGATGAAAAATGCTCAGTCAAACATTAAAATAATAATTCCCAAGACTATACTAACGTAAATACACTAATTAAACACTTAATAATTACGGGAACACCCCTTAAAAATTCCAGGTGTACCTTTAATTACCACATTAATACGCCTTTAATGACAGTGAGTTTGTCCCAACTTTACGTTTTCTCAATGGTAGAAAATATAAATAGATGGATAAATGAGATGTTGCATGTTGGTGTATGGCATGAACAAAAAAAAAAGTTTTAAAAAGTGTGAGAAGGGACGATTGTACAACTGAATTCCGATATTTCACGCACCATAGTAATAAATACCACAGTCCTGTGTTAGCCACAGTTGTATAGTAGAGTGATTGGACACAAAGATCGCTTTAGCTAAAATATTAGCAATATTTTAAATCATCTAAGTATAAAATAATCATCCAAAAAGAAACGGTCTTGTCAACCGCTGACTCGTTTTGTGTGTCGCTTGAAATTTACGTCATACACAAGCGCCGACGATATCGCCCTGTCCAAGCTGCAAGTGATAATTTATATATTGGACATAAATGTCGCTTTAACTAGAAAATTAACTACATTTTAAATTAAATATCTCTAAAATAATCATCAGGAATAATTTATCTTGTTGTCTGAACCGCTAACATTTGTAGGCATACAAGTAAAGCACTTCTGTAAAAAATGCGTGGGGAAGGAAGTCCATTTTGTCGCTTAAAATTGACGTCATATACAAGCGCCGATGTTCCCTTCCTGTGAAATCAGACGTTGGCGGACGTTAGCAACGCACAGCTAAGCGGGGAGTGACTTTGTGTCCAAAATGTGTAAAGTAAGAGTTCTGAGAACGTTGGTGAAGCAGCGGCTCGACGTGGCCGTCGAAGAAATATTCGAACTGTTTGAGAGGACGATAGCGGAGTACGAGGAGGAACTTAGTCGAAGCCAAGAGGAGAAAGAGCGACAACGCCAACTCCTGGACGCGCTTCTCAATCCTCATGTTCGACTGCAAAGAGCAGGTTTGGATTCCTTTACGTTTGTCTGATTGACTTCCTACATTACGTTTGCACCACTCGTGTTGTATGTGAATAAGTGACTTTGAAAAAAATGTTAACTACGTCCGTCCAGGTCAAGTTGGCCCTACTTGCCCCCATAAAGCCATTTTTCACGCATATACGCATATTCATTGGCTGCATTTACTGTCGGTGACGTCACCCAGGACTTTTGCCATTGAAAACATGCTGTGGCCCGGACTGTGGGAGACGAACACGACCCTTCGGACACGGGAAGCTCTTTTCGAAGAAGAGAACGTCTCACAGTCGAGTCAAGTGTCGGGGGAATATTATCGTATTGTTTCGAGCCATATTTAGATTATATCTAACTAACAACTGACTCCCCGACAGTATGACCGTACGACACTCGGCACCGTGATAAGCCACCTCGGCGCTGAAGATGAGCCACGCTAGTCGAATCCGGCGAAGGCTTCCGTGTCGCGCCTCGCGGATGAGCACGGCTTCGGCCAAGCTGGCGCATACATACTGCCGCGGTGGCGACAGACACCCAGAGAGTATGTAGCGCGATGCGGCAGCCTTCTCTGGGGAATCCCGGCGCGCACGTCGACACATTTAACACCCCTGTCATATGTCGCGGATCTTTTATCGTGAGAGACGGATTACGTGGTCCGTCCCAAACTACTATTTTTTTTTTTTTTTTAGTAGCTGTATACAAACCTACCTGTCATTAGGAACCCACGAAGCTCTCATCCTTTGCACCCGTGCAATCCATTTTTCACGACGAACCTGGTCTCTTGCAAACTTATGAAGGGTAAATCCATCCTCCCGAGCGTTCGAGCAATGTCCAGCAATGCAACGAGCCGGGATTTTGGCTAACACGAAGGAACGACGACCAACGAGGCGACTTGAGGGCAGTCCCGCCATGTACGTCACTTAATGCTTCTTCCCTCGAGGGGATTTTCATGGCGGGAGTTACGAAAAGCCGTATACGTCCAAAATCATGTTTTGTGGTGAAAAAGCACATTGGTCCACGTCGGCTGTCGTTTTTTCATTCATAACATACTAAAAATCATGCATTTCATGACAGTGGCACTTTCATTGCCCCTTTTAGTTTCATCCCGTACATAAATCTATATATTTTACCAGAGGCGACGAATTGGAGTCATTGATTTCTATTTTTGTTCTGTGCTTTAAATCACTGGGGAAAAGTGCAGCGTTCAGAAAGGTTCTACCAATCGTTTATTTTTCTTATTTCCTGCAGAAGTCCAACAGGAGTTAGGAGAGAGTCAAGAGGAAGTTCCCCTTCATTCCGAGCAGCAGCGGGAGGAGGATCCGGTAGAGCCCGCCCACATTAAAAAGGAAGAGGAGGACGTGTGCATCAATCTCAGGCAGGGCGAGGCCGACATCTGCTCGCAGACGCTGAACGTCCCCGTCAAGAGCGAAGATGACGAAGTCCCGGCTCAAAGCCGAGCGGAGCCCCCGAGGACCAACTACCTCGCGCCCTTGTCCGACGTGGACGACGCCATGTCTTCTGACACCGATAACAGCGACGATGCCCGAAAGGTGACGACGAAACAGAAGTCTAAAAGTGATCAGACACTTTACAAAAAACAAGACTTTAAATGCTCTGAATGCGGGAAGACGTTCGCTCACAAGGGAAGCCTGAAAATCCACATGATCACGCATACCGGAGAGCGGCCGTTCGCTTGTTCCTTTTGCGCCAAGAGATTCCACTTGAAGCATCACATGCAAAGACACATACTAGTACATACGGGGGAGACTCCCTTCTCCTGCTCTGTGTGCTCCAAAGGCTTTGCCGACAAATACAAACTGATGATACACGCGAGGACGCACGCTGCAGTCACATCCTTCGCCTGCTTCATCTGTAAGAAAAGCTTCTCCAGCAAGGAAAGCCTCAAGTTACACGTCGCACGCACATCAGGGAGAGACTGAGTCAGGAAGACCCCGCGGGGGGTAATAACGACGGTATGCATCCGTTCATGTGCTTCGAGTGTGGCAAAACGTTTCTCCATAAGTGGAACTTGACCCGACACATGCGAATACACACCGGAGAGAAACCTTTCGCTTGCCCCGTTTGCGCTAAAGGATTCCGGGATAAGTCCGAACTGATAAAGCACATGATGGTGCACACTGGGGAGAAACCCTTTTCTTGCTCGGTTTGCACCCTGAGGTTCCGACACAGGGCCAGCTTGATAAAGCACCTGAAGAAACATTCCGGGGAGAAACATTTCACCTGCACGGTTTGTTCAAAAAGCTGCCCCAGTTTAGCGTCGCTCATATTACACTCGAAAGAACACACACCCAGCACCTCGAGTGAAATCGCGATCGCAGAAGCTCCCTCTCGGGACGTGTGCGCCGTGGAATTGAATATGGGTGACGAAAAGCCCAACTCTCCCGAGACGGACACCGAAGAACCCCCAAAGACGTACGCCCACCCGAAAGACGCCGACGCCGAGCGGCTCTGCTGCTTCCAATGCGCCAAAACATTCCAGCGCAGGTCTCACTTCATCCGTCACCTGAAAACACACACTGGGAAAAGACCCTACAACTGCGCTCTCTGCGCCAAAGTCTTCTCCAGCAAGAGGGAGATGAAGATGCACATCCGGGTGAAGCACACGGGCGAGACGCCCTTCGCCTGTCCCGTCTGCGGCAAAGGGTTCGCCGTCAAGAAGTACATGACGGTGCACATGAGGAGACACAGCGGGGAGAAACGCTTCGCCTGCCCGCTGTGTTCCAAACGGTTCACCACCACAGCAGGGATGGAGAGACACACGGGGACGCACACGGGGGAAAAAAACGTCAACTGCAACGTGTGCCGTGGACAAATCGCCGGCGAGAGGATGCTCGAAAATCACACCTGTGTGCCGGTGACGACGGATGAAGCGGCGGGTCCTTAAGAGATCACGTGGACGTTAAATGCGTTATTTGAAGTGAACATTTGACACGTTTTTCATGAGAAAACCGTGTACAGTAATCTCTTTCCATTACCATCCTGGCACAAACAACAAAAGTTAATTGAAACTCCCCTTCCAAAATGTACATAGTTTGTGTAAATGTAAGTAAGATTATTTGTTGCAGCCCTACTACATACGTTAAAGGTCCACTGTCATGAAATGCATGATTTTTAGTGTGTTATTCATGGAAAAAAACGCAGCCGGTACGGACCCAGCCGTTTTTTCACCACAAAACATGATTTTGACGTATATGGCTTTTTGTAACTCCCGCCATGAAGATCCTCTCGAGGGATTTGTTGTCGAGAAGAAGCAGGAAGTGACGTACAGGGCAGTAGCGCACTCAAGCGGTCTTTCTGTTTATGCCGAGCGTTTACCTCGGGGAAGGTAGCTCGTTGTTCCTTCGTGTTAGCCAAAATGCCGGCTCGTTGTATTGCTGGATATTGCTCGAACGCTCGGGAGGATGGAGTCGCTCTGCATACTTTACCAAAAGATCTGTTTCGTCGTGAAAAATGGATTGCACAGGTGCAAATGACGAAGGAATCTCCACAGGCCTTGTCGGCCGCGGTGGCTCATCTTCGCCGCGGAAGTGGATCGGACGGGGAGGCGGCTTGGCTGGGGTGTCGTCGTCGCTCGTGGACGGCGTTGTTTTTATCACCGCCGCGCGGAGGTGGATCGGGTTGGAAAGGTGGTTTAGCCGTGATCCGCAAATCATCAAAATATGGCTCGAAACAATAATGTAATATTCCGCCGGTCACTTCACTCGGTTGTGAGATGTTCTCTTCTTCAAAAAGAGCTTCCGTGTCCGAAGGGGCGTGTTCGTCTCCCATAATAGGTGGCACAGCGTGTTTTCAATGGCGAATGTCTGGGGTGATGTCACGGGCAGTCGATGGAGCCAATATGGCGACCAATTGGAAGTGGAACGACACTGCCGCAACTTTGCGCATTGATGACGCGCTCTCCGCTCATATTTTTTTTTCGTATAGACGTTGACGTGAATAATGTGATATGTATTTTTCATTACAATATCTATTTTGGAATGTTTATAGGGATGACACGTGGGCTTTAAACGTGCATAAGTATATTACAAAAAAAAACTTTTAAAAACACACTTTTTAAAATATTCCTTAGGACAGGACATCACTCATCAAGAAAAATAAATGAAATGTCATATAAGAGAGCTTTCAGGCTGTGTATTTGCCTCTCCCACATGACCCGTTTACGATAAAATTGCGTTAATTATTGACCGCACATCAATATTTTGTGCAATAGAACCTGTGCTTCTACTCAACTCTGTACAAATGACCATTTTAAAAGTGTAATGCATCGTAGGATTTTTGAAAATCACTTTGTGTACACTATGTATGAACTTAATCCTATATAACTATATCCTATACAATATGGACTATAGATTGTCAACATGTCTCCGGTCAAAGAGAAAATGACGGTGCAAAAATGTTTCTTTGGACACATTCGGCTGTGTTTTTTTTAAAAACTGATTTTTACTGAAGTGTAACAAACAAAGTGGAAGAACAGTTTAAAAACTCAAAATGACAAAAAGATTTTCCCATGAGCATCCAATGGATAGGTTTCCAATGACGTCACCGCAGTCCCAGGAGTCCCGTGTCCGCCATTTTGTGTGTCTGAAGCAAGGGAAGCGTCTACGTCGACAATGCAAGCGAGCCCCTTTTGTCCGATAACATGGGCGGGATTTCTTCCTGATCCAACAAAGAGACACGATAAAGTTTACTCGGATAATTCCGTAACACGTAACGTTTCCAATTAAATACTAGAGGCAACAAGGAATCAATAAATGATGTATTCTACACGAAGGTGTTACAGAGCGTTCTTTAAAGGGGAAATCCAGTGCTTTGCATAAACTGTGTATCAATAGGTCATGGAATATATACCTTATTTTGACAATGTAATGTTAAATCCTCTCATTTAATCGTGTTTTGAGAAGATTTTATCGACAATAACGAATTTTCAGGGTCGCTGCCATTTAGCCCCGGACCCCGAAGCTAGGCTAAAGGCCTCCACCACCTGAAAGCTCGGCTCGCGACCCGCCGCCGAGCTCGCTCGTCAGACTCTGCGTCATTCCCGTCCGAAGAACCATTCAAATATTTAACATTAATTACAGCCACAGGTTCAAATCTCTTCAAAGTCTTCCCGATCAACCGATACTGCTCTTTCTTCATCAGATGGGGATAAATCCGAGAAATCAGCGCTTGGGCATAATGGGTGTCCTGTGTAATCGAGCGTTTGGAATGGCACGTAACACGTCACATCCGTGCCCGGAGATCACGTGACTCCAGAAAATGGTAGCCCCCTGAAAATTCATCATTGTCGATAAAAATCTTCTCAAAACACGATTAAATGAGAGAGGATTTAATATCACATTGTCAAAATAAGGTACATATTATATGACCTATTGATACACTGTTCATGCAAAGCACTGGATTTCCCCTTTAAGAGAAATCGAGTTACATTTTTAACTGCAGAGGGGGGTGCAGCAAGTGATAATACATATATTGAATTTCAATGTCACTTTACCTCGAATATTAACAACATTTTGAATTAAATATTTCTAAAATAATCATCCAGAATAATTTGTCTGGTAATTTGTTGGCATACAAATAAAGCACCTCGAACAAATGCGTGGGTAAGGAAGTCCCTTTTGTTGTGTCGCCTAAAAGTGGCGTCATACACAAGCGCCGACGTTCCCATCCTGTGAATGCAGACATTTGCGGACGTTATCAACCCACAGCGAAGCGGGCAGCGACTTTGATTGTGTCCAAAATGTGTAAAGTGAGAATTCTGAGAACGTTGGTGAAGCAGCGGCTCGACGTGGCCGTCGAAGAAATATTTGAACTGTTTGAGATGACGATAGCGGAGTACGAGGAGGAACTTAGTCGAAGCCAAGAGGAGAAAGAGCGACAACGCCAACTCCTGGACGCGCTTCTCAATCCTCATGTTCGACTGCAAAGAGCAGGTTTGGATTCCTTTACGTTTGTCTGATTGACTTTCTACATTACGTTTCCACCACTTGCGATGTATGTGAATATAATCTATAAATCGTTGTTTTCAAATGATAACTCCTTCCGTATCGGCCATAAAGACAGTCTTTCACGCAAGCGCAGTGTTTCTTCATGGTAAACAATTTAGGAACACGTTGTTTTGTTTTGTTTTTTTTTATCGTAATGGTGGTTTCCTTTTGTTAATTACCCCTTTTTATTTCACCCCGTACATAAATCTATATATTTTACCAGATGCGACGAATTGGAGCGTCTCTTGTAAGATTAAAAAAATTGCCGAGACGTGCTGTGTGGCACATTAGCTTACCAGCTAGCTGCTTTTGGAGTTTGGCTGCAAAAAAAAAAAAAAATGTGAAGTAAGAATTATGAGAGATTTGGCGAAGCAACGACTAAAGGTGGCAGTCGAGGAAATATTCGGACTCGTCGAGAGAACGAGCGACAACGGGAACTGCTCGACAACCTTTTCAAACAGCATGCGGCACTCCACGCAGCAGGTTGTTTTTCCTGCAAAATCTCATTTCACACGTTCAGTAGCTTGTTGCTGTCTCACTCATTTCATGGCTAACCTTAAAACCTAAAATTCGTGCACTTAACGAGTATTCAAGAAAAACAACAATCAGAAAATAATATACAAAAAGCATTTTAAAAGGTATTGTGTACTCTTGTGTAACGTGGCGGCAGCGTTATGTACTTTGTTTTTCTTCAGCTAGAACTGCGACCTTAATCATGGCGGAGAGAATTATAAACGGTTCCATTGGTGTCAAAAGTTTTTGTTTGAGAGAAAGAGTCCGTGATTTCCTTGGCAAAATCGAATTATTTGTTCTGTGTTTGAAATGACTGGAAAAAGTGCAGCATTTTGAAAGGTTTGACCAATCGTTTATTTCTCTCATTTCCTGCAGAAGTCCAACAAGAGTTAGCGGAGAGTCAAGAGGAAGTTCCCCTTCATTCTGAGCAGCAGCGGGAGGAGGATCCGGCACAGCCCGTCCACATTAAAAAGGAAGAGGAGGACGTTTGGATCAATCCCACGCAGGATGAGGCCGACATCGGCTCGCCGGCGCTGAACGTCCCCGTCAAGAGTGAAGACGACGAAGTCCCGGCTCAAAGCCGAGCGGAGCCCCAGAGCACCAACTTCCTCGCGCCCTTGTCCGACGTGGACGACGCCACGTCTTCTGACACCGATAACAGCGACGATGACAGAAAAGTGACGACGAAAAAGACCTCTGAAGGTGATAAGACTCATCACAACAACCAAGATTTTAAATGCTTTCAATGCGGGAAGACGTTCGCTCACAAGGGAAGCTTGAAAATCCACATGATCGCGCACACTGGAGAGCGGCCGTTCGCTTCTTCCTTTTACGCCAAAGGATTCTACATGAAGCATCACATGCAGAGACACAAACTATTACATACGGGGGAGACTCCTTTCTCCTGCTCGGTGTGCTCCAAAAGCTTCTCCGACAAATACAAACTGATGATACACGCGAGGACGCACGCTGCAGTCAAATCCTTCGCCTGCTTCATTTGTAAGAAAAGCTTCTCCAGCAAGGAATCCCTCAAGTTGCACGCCGGAACGCACATCAGGGAGAAACTGAGTCAGGAAGACCCCGCGGAGGGTAATGACAACGTTGTCCATCCGTTCACGTGCTTCGAGTGTGGCAAAACGTTCCTCCATACGGGGAACTTGAACCGACACATGCGAATACACACCGGAGAGAACCCTTTCGGTTGCTCCGTTTGCGGTAAAAGATTCCGGGATAAGTCCGAAATGATCAAGCACACGGTGGTGCACACGGGGGAGAAACCCTTTTCTTGCTTGGTTTGCACCATAAGTTTCCGACACAAGACCAGCTTGATAAAGCACCTGAAGAAACATTCCGGGGAGAATCATTTCACCTGCACGGTTTGTACTAAAACCTGCTCCAGTTTATCGTCGCTCATATTACACTCGAAAGAACACACACCAAGCACCTCGAGTGAAATCGCGACCGCAGAAGCTTACGCTCAGGAAGTGTGCGACGTGGCTCCGCCATTGAATATGGGTGAGGAAAAGCCCAACACTCCCGAGACGGACACCGGAGAACCCCCGAAGACGTACCCCCAACCGAAAGACGCCGACGCCGAGCGGTTCTGCTGCCCCCAGTGCGGCAAAACATTCCAGAACAGAGTTTACTTCATCCGTCACCTGAGAACGCATGCCGGGAACAGACCCTACAAATGCTCTCTCTGCCCTAAAGATTTCTCCAGAAATTTTGACTTGAAGGTTCACATCCGGGTGAAGCACACGGGCGAGACGCCCTTCGCCTGTCCCGTCTGCGGCAAAGGGTTCGCCGTCAAAAAGTACATGACGTTGCACATGAGGAGACACAGCGGGGAGAAACGCTTCGCCTGCCCGCTGTGTTCCAAACGGTTCGCCGCCAAAGCGGGGATGGTGAAACACATGGGGAAGCCCACGTGCAAAAAAACTGCGATGTGCGCCGTGGACGAATCGCTGGCGAGGGGATGTCTGAAAATCACAAGTGTGCCAGTGACGACAGATGAAGCGGCGGGACCTTGAGAGACCACGTGGACGTTAAATACGTCATTACAAGTGAACATTTGACACGTTTTTTCAAAACCGTGTACAGTAATCTCTTTCCATTACCATCCTGGCACAAACAACAAAAGTTAATTGAAACTCCCCTTCCAAAATGTACATAGTTTGTGTAAATGTAAGTAAGATTAATTGTTGCAGCCCTACTCCATACGTTAAAGGTCCACTGTCATGAAATGAGATTTTTAGTGTGTTATTAATGGAAAAAAACGCAGCTGGTACGGACCCAGCCGTTTTTTCACCACAAAACATGATTTTGACGTATATGGCTTTTTGTAACTCCCGCCATGAAGATCCTCTCGAGGGATTTGTTGTCGAGAAGAAGCAGGAAGTGACGTACAGGGCAGTAGCGCACTCAAGCGGTCTTTCTGTTTATGCCGAGCGTTTACCTGGGGGAAGGTAGCTCGTTGGTCCTTCGTGTTAGCCAAAATGCCGGCTCGTTGTATTGCTGGATATTGCTCGAACGCTCGGGAGGATCGATTTACCCTTCATAAGTTTGCAAGAGACCCGTTTCGTCGTGAAAAATGGATTGCACGGGTGCAAAGGACGAGAGCTTCGTGGGTTCCAAATGACAGGTAGGTTGTGTACAGCTTTCTTTGTCTCACTGCCGCGAGGGTGGATCAGGCGGGAAAGTGGTTTAGCCGTGATCCACATATCATCTAAATTGGCTCGAAACAATAGGGTAATATTCCCCCGGTCATTTCCCTCGATTGTGAGATGTTCTCTTCGAAAAGAGCTTCCATGTCAGAAGGGGCGTGTCTAATAGTAGGCGCCACGGCGTGTTTCCAATGGCGAATGTCAGGGGTGTCGTCACGGGCAGGGGATGCAGCCAATACGGCGACCACTTGGATGTCGAATGACACTTCCGTAACTTTGCGATGACGCGCTCTCCGCTCATATTTTTTTTTTCCGTGTAGACGTTGAAGTGAATAATGTAATATGTATTTTACATTACAATATCTATTTTGGAATGTTTATAGGGATGACACTCGGGCATCACTCGTCAAGAAAGAAATGAAATGTCATATCACATCACTTTGATAAAAGGAATAGAAGACAGTTCCGAACGAGAGCTTTCAGGCTGTGTATTTGCCTCTCCCACTTAACGTGTTTATGATAAAATTGCGTAAATTTAATGACCACACATCTAAAATTTGTGCACAGAAAAAATCTGTTTCTACTCATCTCTGTGTGCTAATGACCATTTAAAAAGTGTAATGCAAAGTAGGATTTTTGAAAATCACTTTGTGTACACGATGCATGAACTACAGTCAATTCTATATTGCTATATCCTATACAATACAATATGGACTATAGATTCGGTCAAAGAGAAAATGACATTTATCGGTGCAAAAAAATGTTTCTTTGGACACATTCGGCTGTTTTTTTAAACTTGATTTTTACTGAAGTGTAACAAACAAAAGTGGAAGAAAAGTTTAAAAACTCAAAATGACGAAATAATTTTCCCATGAGCATCCAATGGATAGGTTTCCGATGACCTCATTGCAGTCCCAGGAGTCCCGTGTCCGCCATTTTGTGTGTCTGAAGCAAGGGAAGCGTCTACGTCAACAATGCAAGCGACCCCCTTTCGTCCGATAACATGGGCCACACGTGCGTAGTTTGGGACTTTACTAACCGCGCTGAATCCGGGAAAACAAAGAAGTCTTGCAAACTCCACACAGGCGGGTCTGGGATTGAACCCGCGGCGTCGGAAAAGAAGGATCTCACCAGTTGCTTCGCCTTCTAAAATGCACCAAAATGTAAAATAGTTAAGTGATTGGCCACGGAGATCTCTGTAGCTAAAATATTAGCAATATTTTAAATGAAGTATTTATAAAATAATCATCTAGAAGAAATGGTCTTGTCGGCTAAACCGCTCTGTTCGTGTGTGGCTTAAAATTGACGTCATTTACGAGCGCCGACGTTCTCGCCCTGTGCAAGCAGCAAGCGATAATACATATATTGGACATCAATGTCGTTTTAACTCGAATATTAACAATATTTAAAAATTTTCTCAAATAATCATCCAGAGAAATTTGTCTTTCTGGCGGAACCGCTGACATTCGTAGGCACCTCTGGAACAAATGCCTGGCGGAAGGAAGTCCCTTTTATTCTGTCGCTTAAAATGACGTCACACACGGGCGCCGACGTTCGCGGACGTTAGCAACGCTCAGCGAAGCGGGCAGCGACTTTGATTGTGTCCAAAATGTGTAAAGTAAGAGTTCTGAGAACGTTGGTGAAGCAGCGGCTCGACGTAGCCGTCGAAGAAATATTTGAACTGTTTGAGAGGACGATAGCGGAGTACGAGGAGGAACTTAGTCGAAGCCAAGAGGAGAAAAAACGACAACGCCAACTCCTGGACGCCCTTCTCAATCCTCATGTTCGACTGCAAAGAGCAGGTTTGGATTCCTTTCAATTTGTTGGATTGACTTTCTACATTACGTTTCCACCACTTGCGTTGTATGTGAATATAATCTATAAATCGCTGTTTTCAAACGATAACTATGTCCGTATCGGCCATAAAGACAGTCTTTCACGCATGCGCAGTGTTTCTTGATGCGACGAGTTAGGAACAGGTTGGAGCCACTAGTCTTGAACTAGAACGAGCGACAACGAGAACTGCTCGACAACGTTTTCAAACGGCATGCGGGACTCCACGCAGCAGGTTGTTTTTACTGCAAAATCTCATTTCACACGTTCAGTAGCTTCTTGCTGTGGGTATTTTGTACTCTTGTGTAACGTGGCGGCAGCATTATGTACTTTGTTTTTCTCCGGCTAGAACTGCAACCTTAATCATGGCGGAGAGAATTATAAACGGTTCCATTGGTGTCAAAGGTTTTGTTGAGAGAAAGAGTCCATGATTTGGCAAAATTGAATTATTTGTTCAGTGCTTTAAATGGCTGGAAAACAGTGCAGCGTTCTGAAAAGTTTGACCAATAGTTTATTTCTCTTATTTCGTCCAGAAGTCCAACAAGTGTTAGCGGAGAGTCAAGAGGAAGTTCCCCTTCATTCCGAGCAGCAGCAGGAGGAGGATCCGGCAGAGCCCGCCCACATTAAAAAGGAAGAGGAGGACGTGTGCATCAATCCCAGGCGGGAGGAGGCCAAGATCGGCTCGTCGGCGCTGAACGTCCCCGTCAAGAGTGAAGATGACGAAGTCCCGGCTCAAAGCCGAGCGGAGCCCCCGAGCACCAACGACCTCGCGCCCTTGTCCGACGTGGACGACGCCACGTCTTCTGACACCGATAACAGCGACGATGACAGAAAAGTAACGACGAAAACTAAGTCTAAAGGTGATAAGACACATCAGAACAACCAAAATAAATTTAAATGCATTGAATGCGGGGAGACCTTTGCTCACAAGGGATGCTTGAAAATCCACATGATCGCGCACGCTGGAGAGCGGTCGTTCGCTTCTTCATCTTGCGCCAAGGGGTTCTTCTTGAAGCGTCACACGAAACTGAGTCAGAAAGACCCCGCGGAGGGTAATAACAACAGTATCCATCCGTTCACGTGCTCAGAGTGTGGCAAAACGTTCCTCCATACGGGGAACTTGAACCGACACAAGCGAATACACACCGGAGAGAAACCTTACGCTTGCTCCATTTGCGGTAAAAGATTCCGGGATAAGTGCGGAGTGATAAAGCACAGGGTGGTGCACACGGGGGAGAAACCCTTTTCTTGCTTGGTTTGCGCCATGTTGTTCCCACACCGGGCCAGCTTGCTGAGGCACCTGAAGAAACATTCCGGGGAGAATCATTTCACCTGCACGGTTTGTACTAAAAGCTGCTCCAGTTTATCGTCGTTCATATTACACTCGAAAGAACACACACCCAGCACCTCGAGTGAAATCGCGACCGCAGAAGCTTACGCTCAGGAAGTGTGCGACGTGGCTCCGCCATTGAATAAGGGTGAGGAAAAGCCCAACTCTCCCGAGACGGACACCAAGGAACCCCCAAAGACGTACCCCCAACCGAAAGACGCCGAGCGGTTCTGCTGCCCCCAGTGCGGCAAAACATTCCGGCACAGGTCTTACTTCATCTGTCACCTGAGAACGCACGCTGGGAACAGACCCTACAAATGCTCTCTCTGCCCTAAAGATTTCTCCAGAAGGTGTGACATGAAGGTTCACATCCGGGTGAAGCACACGGGCGAGACGCCCTTCGCCTGTCCCATCTGCGGCAAAGGGTTCGCCGTCAAGAAGTACATGACGTTGCACATGAGGAGACACAGCGGGGAGAAACGCTTCGCCTGCCCGCTGTGTTCCAAACAGTTCACCGCCAAAGCGGGGATGGTGAAACACATGGGGAAGCCCACGTGCAAAAAAACTGCGATGTGCGCCGTGGACGAATCGCCGGCCAGAGGATGCTCGAAAATCACACGTGTGCCAGTAACGACAGGTGAAGCGACGGGACCTTGAGAGACCACGTGGACGTTAAATGCGTCATTAGAAGTGAACTTTTGACACGTTTTTCATGAGAAGACCGTGTACAGTAATCTCTTGCCATTACCATCCTGCCACAAACAACAAAAGGTAATTGAAACTCCCCTTCCAAAATGTACATAGTTTGTGTAAATGTAAGTAAGATTAATTGTTGCAGCCCTACTACATACGTTAAAGGTCCACTGTCATGTAATGCACGATTTTTAGTGTGTTATTCATGGAAAAAACGGCAGCCGGTACGGACCCAGCCGTTTTTTCATGATTTTGACGTATACGGCTTTTTTTTAACTCCCGCCATGAACATCCTCTCGAGGGATTTGTTATTGAGAAGAAGCAGGAAGTGACATACAGGGCAGCAGCGCACTCAAGCGGTCTCTCTGTTTATACCAGTTTTACTTGCTGCAAGGTCGCTAGTTGTTCCTTCGTGTTAGCCCAAATGCTAGCTCGTTGCATTGCTGGATATTGCTCGAACACTTGGGAGGATGGGGGTCGCTCTTCATACTTTTCCACAAGATCCGGTTTGTCAAAAAAATGGATTGCACAGGTGCAAAGGAGGAGAGCTTTGTGGGTTCCAAATGACAGGTAGGTGTGTATACAGCTACTTAAAAAAAAAAAAATAGTTGGGGGGTGTAATTCGTAAGACAATGTGAACTAAAGATCAACATGTCTTCAGTCAAAGAGAAAATGACATTTGTCGGTGAAAAAATGTTTCTTTTGGTCCCATGTGGATGTTTTTTTTTTTTTTTTTTTTAAAGCAGATTTTTACTGAAGTGTAACAAAAGTGGAACAAAATTTTAAAAACGCAAAATGACAAAAGATTTTGCAATGAGCGTCCAACAGAAAAGTCACCATTTTGGGGCACCAACCACGTCATCACTCAAATCTTCATTTTTGTCAATGGGTACATCCGTTTGAATATGTTGTTATTGTTTGCTATTCTTCCTTAAATAAAGTATTTTTTTTTCATGATTCAAATGCAAACTTCAAATCCAATGCTTCAAAACAAACTTTTTGGAATAAAAAGCAAATCAATCAACTTGACCTGAAATATCGGAGCCCCGCAGAAACAAACTAATGTTGGTATAATGTGAAAATATGTTTTTAAAATTGTACTTCCGGGCTCTTCCATAGTTAGAGGGAAAACACTTGACGCCGTCTCATGGACTCAGCGAACGACTTCTAGAAGAAGATGATCAACCAACAGAGTTAACAGTTTAGTTTTTTTAATTTAGTGGATCTCGTGACCCCCGCTAGATAACTTAATAAAACAAAATAAGAGAACAATATTCAACATATGGTTATAATGTAAAAAATAAAAAGGTTTCTGTATAAAAAGGCAAATTTTGAGATGTTATTTTTTTGGGCCTCACTTTGATATTTGTTAGGTCGGGTTCATCACTTTTGTCCTGAGCCGTCTTATGAATTTTGTTCCAAAAGGCGCACTGTAGAACGTTCCAAGATGGCGGTCGATTCAAGCACGCGCAGTGTGTCTTACAGGCGGAGCTTGTTTCCGGTTCCGTTTTGGAGCTCCACAAATGAAAAGGACACGAAATTATTACCCGGATAGTTTGCATAAGTGTGTGAAAATGTGTAAAGTTAAAATGCTGAGAACGCTGGTGAAGCAGCGCCTCAACGTGGCCGTCGAAGAGATATTCGAGCTTTTTGAGAGGACCATCGCGGAGTACGAGGAGGAATTTTGCCGAAACAACCAACGACGGCAGGCTCTCAAGCCTCAACCTCAGTTACAAGAACAAGGTTTGTTTACGCCGTTGGAGGTCTGGGTGTCAAATAGCTTCCGGTTCATGTTTGAAGTCGAGTTTATTTATGTGGCCCTGAACCACAAAATAAGTCGAAGGGCTTCACACGGCCCGGGAAGACAGGCCTGTGAACTCAACGCCAAACCAGACAAATAATCAATCCATCCATTTTCTTACTCGCTTATCCTCACAAGGGACGCGGGGATTGCTGGAGCCTATCCCAGCTGTCAGCGGGCAGGAGCCGGGGCAGACCCTGAACTGGTTGCTAGTCAATCGCAACGGCACATAAAAGCAATTTTCATTATATAGCTTTAGACTAGGCTTGAGAATATGACTCAAGTAAAATCCATCCATTTTCTTAGCCGTTTATCCTCACGAGGGACGCGGGGAGTGCTGGAGCCTATCCCGGGGTTAGGCAGGGGGAGAACATGCAAACTCCACACAGGCGGGGCCGCGATCAAACCCGGGACCTCAGAACTGTGAGGCCAACGCTTTCCAGCTGAGCCACGCAGACAAATAAGTCTTGAGATTTTCGACATTTCTACGGAGGAAGCAGCGTTATGGCGGTGCATCTAAAAAAAAAAAAAAAAAGAAGCTGTTTAGTGGCATTTTGCAATATCCAGCCTCTTAAAATATGTATATGCTGAGTTTCACAGGAATAAAATGTAGTCTCGGTGGGACCTCCAGTGGACAAAAGAAGCAAAGGGGGGGAAAATTGCATTTTTTTTTTTTTTTTACAAAAATCACCGACAAGCTGCAATAATATTTTATGCGTGAACAGAAAAACTTGAAGCAACCTATTTTCTTTGTGCGGCGCAGATGTGCAGCGGGTGTTGGCGGAAAGTCGAGAAGGGGAGTCGGACGAGCTGCAGCGCATTAAAGAGGAAGAGGAGGACGCGTGGAGCAGTCGGGACGGGGAGCGGCTCGCGGCGGCTGACGTCAACGCGTGCGTTCTACCCGGTGGCCACTCGAAGAGCGAAGATGACAACGGTCGCGCCTCGCAGCCTCATCACGAACGGGAAAACAGAGGCGGCAAAAGCAAAACAGAAAGTGACAACACGGCTCCGCGAACACGGATGGACGACACGACGTCGCTCTCTTCGGACACGGATCGCAGCAACCAACCTTCGAAGGCTAAAAGGAAGTCCAAAAGCGGTAGGATGCACCACGCCGACAGCAAACAGTTCATTTGTTCCGAGTGCGGGAAAGTGTTCGTCCACAAGGGAACGTTGAACCGACACGTGAGGACGCACACCGGAGAGAAACCCTTCAGCTGCGCAGTTTGCGCCAAAAGATTCTCCACCAACTCCGACATCAAAATACACATGAGGACGCACACCGGGGAGAAGCCCTACGCGTGTTCCTTCTGCCCTCAGAGGTTCCCCATCAAGTCAAACATGAAAATCCACGTGCGGGTCAAGCACACGGGCGAGAAGCCCTTCGCCTGCCCCGTTTGCCCCCAAAGGTTCTCCCGCAAGTCAGCCGTCAAGCTCCACGTGCAGGTCAAGCACACGGGCGTCAAGCCCTTCACCTGCTCGCTGTGTCCCAAAAGGTTTTCCAGTAACAAAAATGTGATGATACACATGAGGACGCACACCGGGGAGAAGGCGTTCGGCTGCGACGTGTGTGGCCAGAGGTTCTCTTACAAGTATCAGCAGGACAAACACCAGTGCGCTGCCTCAGTGCATCGCAACACACTGAAGCTTGAAGTCAGTGAATGGCTGAAGAGTTTTCTACAGGCCTTCAAAATGTACCTTTTGCCATCCAGTAGAAGAGCATTCATTTGTTTCATACATTAAAAGCATCGGTAGATACACACAGATGCATTATTTTGGGTAAATAAATACATTTTACACCAATTAAATTTAATACTTTGATACAGTGCAGTGCTTGGGAAGCACTACTCTCGGCAGATAATACCTCCGCCCTTTTTTCTTTCCCCTCAATTATTTTTCCGGTTATTTCTCAGTTGTATTTATTTCTCACAAATGTAATAAATGTACAGTCGAAGCCAGAAGTGTACAAACGCTGTGCAAAAAAATCTGATTTCAATTTGTTTTCTCACTAGCTGAACGTCTCCTATTTCAGGAATTAGGATCACCAAGAGTATTGAATTTTGTTAAATGCCAGAATAATGAGAGATACATTTTTTAAAAAATTTTACATTATTTTCTTTGAGGTCAAACGTTTACATGCACAAAAAAATACTACATCTTTAAAGAACATGGGGAAACCCAGATGATGAGGTCATAACTTTGGAAACACTTGATAGGTTAACTGACACCATGTGGGTTAATTGAGGCCACATCTCAAACGCTCTTACATCCTGGTTTGGAATCATCCATACATACATTTTCTTTGCCGCTTATCCTCACGAGGGTCTCAGGGAGTGCTGGATCCTATCCCAGCTGTCAACGGGCAGGAGGCGGGGTACACCCTGAACTGGTCGCCAGCCAATCGCAGGGCACACGGAGGCAAACTGCCGCACTTACAATCACACCAAGGGGCAATTTAGGGTGTCCAATTAATGTTGGGGTTTTGGGATGTGGGAGGAAACCGGAGTGCCTGGAGGAAACCCACACAGGCACAGGGCGAACATGCAAATTCCACACAGGTGGCAGCGGGATTGAACGCGGGGACCTCAGAACTGTGAGGCCAAACGCTCTACCATTTGATCCACCGTGCCGCCCGGTTTGGAATCATGGGAGAATCATTTTTAAAAATCAGAAAGGAAATCAGAGAAAGAATTGTCGAGCGCCACAAGTCTGCCTCATCCTTGGGTGCAATTTCCAGATGCTTGAAAGTGTCACATTCATTTTGTCACGCAATTATACACAAGTGCAAACATCATGGGAATGACCAGCCATCAGCGCGCTCGGGAAGGATACGGCTATGTCTATGTTCCAGAGAAAATAGCTCACTGGAGCCAGGTAACCTCCAATAAATGAAATCGATAATAAACCAGGTGTGGGTAGATGTGGTTTCAAAGGCCACATTTGATTTTAAAATGGACAGTTGGATCAGTTTATTTGTAAAATAAATAAATAAAAAGTTGAATTTTAAATGCAGGGAAAATAGTTTATTCAATCATTCCAGTTTTGCTTAAAATTGATTTATAATTCATTTCATTGTACTTAATTTCGTTTAAAAAAAAAGTTGATTTGACTAATATCCTATCGCTTGTAATGAAAAACGAGCATTTTAAAATGAAATAGGTACAATTGAAACGACCCAATTTTATGAGAAAATGTGGCATGAATGGACCCAATGTTATGGAAAACTCTTAATACAGTCTTAGATTAGATTAGATTAATAATGCCACAAAAGCCTGATACGGCGGATAAAGAACGGAGCGGCCATACTTTATGTACCCTTACGGTCAAATATAAGAAGGCAAATATGTCATCATGAGTATACTAATAAACGTATGAACACGAATCATGTTTGTGCGACGGTTATAGTGATATATGCCGACAGGGAACTTGGAAATTATACGTAAAAAAATATACTTTCTAAATCATAAATGGTAAGATGTTTGTCCCCAAAGGCGCACCGTAGATTTGCCAAAAAGATGGCGGCCCGTACGGCACATGCGCAGTCTGGCTTTTTGGGCGGAACTGTCTACGTAGGCGTTTTGGGTCGCCAAAGCCCACGCAAGAGCACATTCCGACCGAAGAAGGTAAAAAAAAAAAAAAAAAAAGCTGAATTTCGCACTCAGTCGGTGAGGTGAGAGCCGTTGCTAGTCCGTCAAAATGTGCAAAGTCAAACTTTTGAGAGCGCTGGTCAGGCAGCGACTAAACGTGGCCGTCGATGAGATATTCGGACTGTTCGAAAGAACCATCGCCGAGTACGAGGAGGAACTTTCCCGAACAAAAGAAGAGAACGAGCGGCAGCGCGAACTTCTCGACAATGTCTTCAAGCACCAAGGCGCTTTGGACGCACAAGGTTCGTTCAACAATCCGCCTCCCGTGATCTCATCGTCTTGTTTCTTTTTGTGGTTTGACTGGGAAATTTGCGAGTCCGCCATTGCGGGCGAGCCAGCTAGCCACCATTTTGTTGTGCTTGTTTTTACCGAGCATTACGGTAACAAGAATACGGCGAGGTTTCCAACAGGATGTTTTGTGAGAGGAGGAAGCGGCCACGGACTGTATGACCTTGCAACTAACCACCAACACCCCCCCCCCCCAAAAAAAAAAAAAATCTTCATTGTCTGTGCAACCTGCTGTTGTTTAGGAAAAAAAAAAAAAACACTTATTTGTTTTTCTGTGACCCTTCGGGTCTGCTTTTCTGCTGGTGACGCCCAAAGCTACGTAACCACGTGGTTCTGAAAGCCCCTCAATGCTAACATAACACAATATGAAATGCGATAGATGGCCTTATGGAAATTTGCACGGTAATTTTAAAGCTCCAAACAACTGTTACTGTACTGCACATGGCGCAGCATAGTCGTGTGGAAGTAAATATGTGCCACCAGGATTTTGATTTGAAATGTAAAGTGATCACATTTTCAATAATTGTATTTCAGTGTCATTTTTCAATGTTAAAAATTCAAACGGCTACAATTCACTGTCTGAAATTCACCGTTTGTGCCACCGGGCAGGGTTACTTCAGGTCAGAAGCGAACACCCAGACAATTGCAGTTACGCTTTCTTAGTCAGGTAACGTCACACACGAAGAAAGCGTAACCTGATTGGCTGGCTGTCTGGTTCTGACCTGAAGTAACCCTGCCTGGTGGCACAGACGGTGAATTTCAGACAGCGAATTAACATTGAAAAGTTACATTTGAAATCCATCCATTTTCTTCACGGTTTATCCTCACGAGGGTCGCGAGAGTGCTGGAGCCTATCCCAGCTATCGTCGGGCAGGAGGCGGGGCACATCCTGAATTGGTTGCCAGCCAATCGCAGGGCACATTGAGACAAACAGAGGCACTCACAATCACACCTAGGGGCAATTTAGAATGTCCAATTATTGTTGCATGTTTTTGGGAATGTGGGATGGAACCGGAGTGCCCACCCGGAGAAAACCCACTCAGGCACAAGTAGAACATGCAAACTCCACACAGCCGGGTCCAGTATTGAACCCGGGACCTCAGAACTGTGAGGCCAACTGAGCCACCGTCCCGCCCATTGAAATACAACTATTGAAAATGTGATCACGTTACATTTCAAATTCAAATCCTGGTGGCGCATATTCACTTGCTTTTACACCGCAGGTGTCAAACTCATGGCCCGGGGGGGCCAGATCCGGCCCACCACATGATTTCACGCGGCCCGCGAAGACAAATCATCGGTGTCAAAATCCGTGACTCTTGTGACAGTATCTCCCAGCATTTCAAATTGTCATACACCATAAATGATAATGTTGACACATTATCAGCATTTTTGTGTCACCAAACATGAACAATGGTTGGAAAAACCCACTTCGCTTCATTTCTGATTCCAAAACTAGTTCATAAATTTTATGTGTAAACATGATGAGGCGATTCAGGATTTCTATGGTTTCACCATGACGGCCCTCTGAGGGAAATCATAACTACAATGTGGCCCGCGACAAAAATGAGTTTGACACCCCTGTTTTGCACCATCTGCCCCAAATGTAAATGCCGGTGTGACGGTCTGAGCGTTCCCCCGTGCTGAAAAGTCTCCTTGTGATCAATGCCGATGCGGTACTAACAGGGGAACTCTGGGTACGTAGCAAACGCTAACTGGGAAATCTCCCGGTCTCAGAATTCCCTTTTTTCTACATAGAGCAAGCTAACATACGTTATAAGCTAGCCTAACTTTAAAACAAAAGTTGATTTAAAAAAAAAAAAAAAAAAAAAAAAGGGATACACACACATATGTACGTTCGTCTCTCTGAGACCTCCATAGCGAACGTGAACACTCGGCGACAAGTTGTCGAATGGCGTGGGGATGTTTCAGACTTGCTGGGTTTTTACAAAATATACGCGCATGCGCGTTACTCACAAATTGACTTTTCAGCACCGGGAGCGCTCAGACCGTCACACCGGACCGGTTTAACGTCTTGAAGTGACTCGCTACCGTGCTTTTCTCCCGTGTCGGCAGACGTGCAGGAGGTCTTGGTGGAGAGTCAAGACGACGACGACGCCGCCGCCTCTGGCGAGGAGCTGGCGGTTACCCGCCGCATTAAGAAGGAAGAGGAGGAGTTCACGTGGGAGAGTCCAGCCCCGCAGACGGCCGACGTGGCCACCATCACGTTGTCCGGTGTCCTCGTGAAGGGCGAAGACGATTTCGCTCACTCCTCGCAGCTTCACCGCAGTCAAAGCGAGGAGGACGGCGGCGGCGCGAGCGAGATCACCAACACGGAATCCGGCGCGGAGTTCTGCGAATATCTGCGATCGCAAGCCAGCAACTCGGCGCCGCTGTCTGACGCCGACGACGCGATGTCGCGCTCGTCCGACACCGACAACGCCAAAGAGCCTTCGGACTCCAAAGGTGAAAAAAAACTGTTCATCTGCTCCGACTGCGGCAAAACCTTCGTCAACAAAAGCGTGTTGAAAAACCACATGGTCACGCACACCGGGGAGAAGCGTTTCGCGTGCTCGGTTTGCAATAAAAGATTCTCCTTGAAGCACCACGTGAACCGACACATGAGAATCCACACGGGCGAGCATCCCTTTTCCTGCTCGGTTTGCGGGAAAGGGTTCCGAGACAAGTTCGGCTTGAGGAGTCACATGAGCAAACACACGGGCGAGAAGCCGTACTCGTGTCCCATTTGCGCGAAGGGTCTGTCGTGTAACTCCTCGCTGAGGATCCACATGCGCCTGCACACCGAGGAGAAGCCGTTCACGTGTCCGGTTTGCGGCAAGGGTTTCTCCGGCAGTTCGTCTTTTAGCGTCCACCTCAGGCAGCACACCGGGGAGAAACCTTTCGCCTGTCCCATTTGTAGCAAATGTTTCTCCCGCCAAGAAACGCTCACTGTGCACATTAAACGGCACACTGACGGCCAGGAGTAGCGGTGGCGCGATGCTGCCCCCCCCCCCCCCAGGTCGCCGGTGATACTACGACCGGTCTACAGTTTGGGCGCTTATGCCGCTTAAGGTCCGTGTACTAGTACCCTCTTTGTCCTCACAATTGATACAATCCAGCACGCTAGTAGAACGACCGTGTCTTACAAATATTATTTGTTCAACTACTAGTGTCGCTTTTGGCCTATTAGTACACCCTTAAGATGTATGGATTTATTCAATATCAAGATTTTATATTGGATAAATGTTTAACCATTTATTCGCGTCTTTAATATACTTGCTGTTGAATAAATGTGCAAAATGCTTCGATATCAAATGGTGATTATGAATTTAGCCCATATCCTCGATACGCAGGTTAAGGTCCATGTACTAGTGCACTCTGTTCTTACGATGTACACAATAACAGTTCACAAGTAGAAAGACTAGAGCACACTAGTGGAATAATTGTTTAATACTTGAAATGTTTTGGGTTTTTTTCACCGTGCTACTAGTTCCACTTTTGGGCCCACCCGTATCGCAGTAGTACTGTATGAAAAGCTCTGAGGATGTGTCCGATGTCCTAAATTTCCAGTTTAAGGTCCATGCACTAGTAGACTTTTTGTCCTCACTATTAAGACAAATGTGGCACTTGGAGATTAACTGCTTATCCGTGTTATTTTTATTGCTAGTCACATAGAGTTCCACAAGTTAGTGCTTCACTACAAGTACTAGTAGCATGCAGATGTCAACTAGTGCACAGTTCTGCCTCGCTAGTAACATAATTATCCAACTAGTATGCAGAAGTGTCATACAGTGCTGGGAGGAAAACATACTAGATGACACTCGTCTACTAGTGCGCTGAATTGTCTTACTAGTGAGGACAAAGTTGAAGACCAGTACCTGGAACTGAGGATGGATGTCAAGGATATTGAATTAATGCTCAAAAGGTTTTCCAATAAGCCGTAGAAGACATTTTTTGTGTGTTTATGGGATCTCTCACTAAAAAATATTGAAATTAAGAATGCATATATGTGTATCGTAATACCCTTAGCAGGGCTCGGCCGTTACCTTTAAACACCGCTAGGCATTGACCCCTCCTCACAATTGTTTATATTTCCTTATATTAATAGAATAAACTGTAAATATTTCACAAATTATTCAAGCAAAACACTTTGGAGTCACACTTATTTTGCATTATCCTTAAAAATAAGTGGCCTACAGATGATTTGATTTTGGGAAAGAAAAAAAAATGCATGCGCGCCAAAGATGCTCCGTGACTTTCAGTGACAACCCAGGCTAAACTTGGCTCCTCCTCGACACACACAGCTTTTGTTTCAGTCGAGACATATTTCCTTGTCATGTGATTCAAATTTGTACGGCGCTTTACTGCGTTTCAGAAAGAGCGGAGAAAAAAAATGGGAATCGGGGCACGTTAAAAATGCAAATATGGGGAATTTATGGATCGTGAAGTGCAAATTTCCGGCATGTTACTTTACACTGTCGAAGAAAAACAATATTTTTCCGTTTTGCGTTGTGCCAAATGATTCCAAGATTGTTTTGTCTTAAAGTTAGGATCTACCTGAAGCTGTAAATTATGTATCAGTTTTTTAATGAAATTTGGAAGAAATGTATCTTTTTTTTTTTTTTTTTTTACTTATAAAAAAAACTCGAACTTTTTAGCTTTTTTCACATTTTGTGTTGAGATTTTGTAGCGACGCAACACCGTCCCTCCAATAAGGCGAATTGCATGGTCGAGCACAACACGGAATTTCCACCAGCTTTCGTGATTCTTGCTCAAAGGCTGTACCAAATTTTCTATTTCTCACATGCAATGAATAAAGATGCGATATTGCAAGATTTGTGTTTTTATTTCTGAGTTATGAAACTCCTTGTTACAGGAATAATTGAAGAAGCTATCATCTGTGATTTATGATTTCAAAAGTAATTCAATTTGTTGTGTATATTAAATAACTTGATGAGGCGCTGAAACATTTCCGAGGTTTAATAGAACGGTTCTCCGAGGGAAACCGTAACAATGTTACCTGCGACAAAATGGAGTTTGACATCCTTGCAAGTTACCCAAAACCATAATTCCTAGCTGGTATTATCCCGCAACTTGTGAGGATAAGTAGGTCAGAAAATGAAATGGAAAAAGATTCCCAACTGGAGTGACTCCGCTTGCTGTTGGTCCACCTTGTTTTTACCTCCTTGCGCGTTTCTCACACGAGCCGAATCAGTACCACTGGAAACTGTTTAGTTACTCCATTTTCCTTGCTGCTTATCCTCACGAGGGTCGCGGGGAGCGCTGTAACCTATCCCAGCTGTCAACGGGCAGGAGGCGGGGAACACCCTGAACTGGATGCCAGCCAATCGAGACAAACAGACGAACTCATAATCACACCTAGGGTCAATTTAGAGTGTCCAATTAATGTTGCATTTTTTTGGGGGGGATGAGGGAGGAAACCGGAGTCCCCGCAGAAAAGCCACGTAGGCAGGGGGGGAACATACAAACTCCACACAGGCGGGGTCGAACCCTGGACCTCAGAACTGTGAGGCCAACGCTCTGACCAGTTGCTCCGCCGTGTAAAATACACTAAATAGTAAAGTGATAATTCATATATTGGCCATCATTGTCGCTTTAACTAGAATATTAACAATATTTTAAATGAAGTATTTCTCAAATAATCACCCAGAGGCTGAATCGCTGACACTTGTAGGCATACAAGCGAAGCACCTCTGTAACAAATGAGTGCGTAAGGAAGTCCTTTTCATTGTTTGTCGCTTAAAATTGACGTCATTGCGCGAGCGCCGACGTTCCCGCCCTGTGCGAGCAGACATTGGCGGACGTTAGCAACACTCGGCTAAAGCGGGGAGTGACCGTGATTGTGTCCAAAATGTGTAAAGTGAGAATTCTGAGAACGTTGGTGAAGCAGCGGCTCAACGTGGCCGTCGAAGAAATATTCGAACTGTTTGAGAGGACGATAGCGGAGTACGAGGAGGAACTTAGTCGAAGCCAAGAGGAGAAAGAGCGACAACGCCAACTCCTGGACGCGCTTCTCAATCCTCATGTTCGACTGCAAAGAGCAGGTTTGGATTCCTTTACGTTTGTCTGATTGACTTCCGACATTACGTGTGCACCACTCGTGGTATCCGTGAATACGTGTCGCTGTTTTCAAATGTTAACTACGGCAAGTCTTTGGCAATAAACGTCGCCCATTGCTCAACGCTGCTCATTGATATTTGTCAACAATATTATATATGTCATCGAGGGTATAGGAAATACAATTTGCCCCATGGAAATGAATTCAAACGCCATTAGTGCACACCTGACCCCTCAAAAAAAAATTATACGCGTTTTAATAAAGAAACGTAGCAACAGATTAACAGAATGTCAAGGCAAAAACTGCTTTATGTAGTATCACTAGTATTTCAGTGTCATATGTGTCCATTAAGGGGCCAGCTCTAATAAGGCAAGTTGCTGTATTTATGATTAGTGCGGCTCACTGGCCAAATAAATACACACAATTTTACACCCAAATAAAAAACATCTTTGCTCATATCATGTAGATATTTTACAACGCTGATTAAAAATGCCTACCAACAGTACGTAAGCCCAATCATATATGTATTGAAGAAATGTTACTATAACACTCGTGTTTTCTTGGACCTGTCTTCCACTAAATGCTTAAAACTCACCTATTCGCTGTGTTTGTGCTCAGGCTCCTAGCCTTGTCGAATACAAAAATATGTCTGTCGTTCTCTGGAATTGAATTTTCCAATAAATATCCTTCATGATATAAAAAACGGAAAGGATAAATACATCTAATGGCCTTGGTGGAAAGCAGAAAAACCTGTTGTGACGTAAAAAGATGCACCGATCCTCCGTCCTGCAGGACCAAACAGCCTAATAGGACAGGAGAAAAAAAAATGTACCAGGGCCTAAATGTTCATCAAAAACGAAGAAGCGCTGTTATTCCTAAAAAGTTTGTCCAATATTATTGTAAATCAGTCTAACATTAGCACTGTGCTTGAACATAGGCTGTCCCAAGACTAAGTCGTCAAATGCCGATGGCTTCAACTCTATCCGAATTGTTCCAGAGAGCAAATACGAGGAATTAAAAGGAAGTATGTAGTGACATAAAATAAGTTAAAATGTCTTCATAATTAGAGTAAAAGGTATCGCCCATCAGTTCATGTTTGAAAACAAACGGTTGGCGATATTTAAATGCAAATGTATTGTGCTTAAAAGTTCAATATAACTGAAATGTACTCGTCAAGTCGACTGTCCTTTACTAATCCTCCTCTGGAAGTAGAATTTTGTAATAGTTGTCCAAATCTGTGTGTCCTTTCCTTGCGCTGCGCAGACATGCAGCAAGTTTCGGCGGAGAGTCAAGAGAAGGTTCTGAGTGTGGAGTGGGAGGCGCCGGCAAAGTCCGCCCAAATCAAAGAGGAAGAGGAGGACGCGCGGAGCAGTCGGGATGAGCAGCAACTTCCGAGGGAGGAGGAAGAGGCGGATGTCGGCAAGTTGACAGTTTCTGGCGTCCACGTCAAGAGGGAAGAGGACGAAGGGCAGCCGTCGCAGCTCCGTCGCAGTCCCGGCGAGGAGACGCGAGAAGCCGGCGGAAAGCAACGTTCAGCGGACAACAAGTCGGCAACGCTATCGGACACGGCCGACATGACGTCGCCGTTGTCCGACACCGATCACAGCGACGACGCCAAGGGACCCCCGAGAGCCAACGGCGGCAAGAAACGCTTCGTCTGCTCCGAGTGCGGGAGAACGTTCGCCTACAAGAAAACGCTGAAAACGCACATGATCATACACACGGGGGAGAAGGATTTCGAGTGTTCGTTCTGCGCCAAAAGATTCTTCAGGAAGTGCGACATGAAGATACACATGGCCACGCACACGGACGAGAAACCTTTCAGCTGCGTCATCTGCGCCAAAGGCTTCTCGCTGAGGAAGTACTTGATGATACACATGAAAACGCACACCGCCGAGAAACCGTTCACCTGCTCCGTTTGCGCCGAAGTTTTCACCAGCACGCGATGCCTCGTGCTGCACGCGACCCAACACGTGACGGCGGAGGGCGACGGAAACCGCTTCGGCCGCTCGGAGCGCGGCGAGGCGTCGGTCGGCGGGGCCGCTTTGGGCGGTCACGTGACGCCCCACGGCGGAGGGCGCCCCTTCACCTGCTCGGTTTGCCTGAAAGGTTTCGCCCGGGGAGACGATTTGAAAGCGCACGTGGGCCAACACGGCGGGCAGAAGACGTTCAGCTGCCACGCGTGCGATAAAAGATTCACGCATAGGAAGAACGTCATGATGCACATGAGGACGCACACGGGGGAGAAGGCCACGGTTTGCGACGCGTGCGGTCAGAGATTCTCGTATAAGTACCAGCTGGACAAACACCGCTGCGTCGGGATGGACGCCGCAGCCGCGTCGCCGCATTCTGAAGCGACGGTCAAACGAGGTGACGAGTTGAGGTGAGGGCGACGTAACGTCGGAATCCTCGCACCCCCGGGGGTCGCCGCTTTTCGGGAAATCGAATCAAAAGGGAATTACCAAACGCCGCGTCGTTTGCGTTTACGGGGCTCGTGCACCTACGTCACTGGCCGGAAGCGCCGGTCAAACAAAGCGTTCGTCAATGCTAAGTCGGTTGGAGACGACGCGAAAATACGTCTTCTAGCACGACGCCCAGAGTTTTGTCCGATACCGTTTAACGTTTAGAAGGTGATAATAAACGAAAGTACGTGGAAAAATGAGACGCTAGGACCCATATTTAATGCCAAAGTCGATGTTTTCGCCGATAAGAAATTGGACCGTTAACCCGCTTCCGGTTGTCTGGATCTACACGTGGATCTGGTGAGTAAATCGTCGAGATTTAAACGGAAGAGTTTGAAAGCGTAGAAAAGTCTGGAGGCATACAAATATGAATTGGTTGCTGGATCTGTTCTCAACGGGCAGACGGCTCGTGAACGAGGAAGCGTGTTCGGCTACACGTTAACCTTCAAAATCCATCAATCTTACCAGCTCGTGTTCAATACAAATACCAATATTTAAATAAATGACCTCTGGTTTTACTCAAATTCATTAACTATGATTGGAAAAAAAAAAAGGATGGAGTCGTCTCCACGATCGTACACGGAAGCGAGTTGCGGCCACACGTTAAACTTCAGTAAACTTCTCCCTGGCAGACGTTTTTTTTTTTTTTTTAAATATGCATTGTTCTCAAATGAGCCCAATGCCTATTTATAAAAAAAGAAAATAAACCACTGGGATAGGCTTCAGCCCGCGTACACGGAAGCGTGTTTTGGCCACATGTTGAACCTTGGTAAACCTCTGTGTGACTGACGGTTTATTTCCTTTTTTAAAATACGCAATAGACTCATTTGAGAACAATGGATATTCGAAAAAAGGAAAGGGGTTTACCGAAGATTAACGTGTGGCCGCAACACGCTTCCGTGTACGTTGGAGACGACTCCCTGTCTTTTTTTTTTTTTTTTAACGCATAGTTCTCAAATGAGCCAATTTAGCATTATAAATACTTGTTTGGAATTTGAGATTGACAAGAATAATTCCTACCTGAAGTGAAGCGATCGCTACACAGGCGTGTGTGTATTTTGGCTGGGCACCATCCATCACGTGTAATTGCCAAAATCCATCAATATTTTTTGGTCTTTTCAGCTGGTATTCCGTAGAATATCTAATATTTGACTATCTCTCTCGTCTGTTGTAACAACCAACAGCACGACAAGTCTCGGGCATTGTGAATATTCTGCTCCGGTTTCAAGCCCCCCCAACCCCCCCCCCCCCCACACTGTCGAGCGGCTCTTTCTGACCTGCAATATGGCGCCGTGAAAACGGTGACGTCACGTGCACGAGCTCTTATATTTCCGGCGTGTACCGGCGGCCGCTGCCAACATCAACCCAACTACACCACAGAATCTTCTCCAGTCGCCAATTTAACGGTGAATAAATGTTGATTTATTACGTTTTCTTGATTAAAACGGTGGGGCACGTTGCCTTTAGTACTTCTCAAAAAGCAAACGAGCCGAGGATGAGCTAACGAAGCGGAAATGTTAGCGTCAACGTCCGGCTGACGGCGACAGAACACCTTTCGGGTCAGTATCGCTCTGAAGTGCCTTTGGTGCCTGCGTCGGAATCGCTTCCACATCGTGAAAATGTAGCTGAATATTCAAATATTTTATCAGAATGGACCGAACACCGCACGCACGAGTACAATGAGAAGTATCGTAAAAGTCTTTTTCCTTGACTTTGTACCAAACCTTTTTTTTTTTTTTTTTTGTTCAGTGGATTTATGTGACGTTTTTACAACCGGTTATTGGATCAAAAGAGTCATTTTAATCATTTATATCGCAATGGTCTTTGAAACTTGCCGTCCGGCCTGTCGTTGCGGAGTACGAAACCTTTGGCTGTTTTCTGTGCGGTTCCGGGCGACATTTTGTATTTCTGCAATGGAGGTTGAAACAACGGATGGTGTAATAATACTTATATTTGGTAATTGTCATTATATCGTGTATTGTTTTGATGTTGTGGTTTACATGTCCACTCTGTCATGGTGAAATATCGATTGCTGTAAAAAAATAATAATAATGTTTTCGAGATTACAAATATACTTTTTCAAGCAGTCAGCTTCCAAATTGAATCTGGTGAAGGTCGACCGGGTGCTTCTTTAATGCTTACGTCGGCCAAAAATATCGTTAAGATCACATTTTGTGCTAATTTCATAAAAAAGTGTCTTCTTGCAGTTAATAAAAATGAAAAAAAAAATGGGGGTGCCACCATTTTGCAAGAGCATAATGTTTAAAGATAATATGAACTTGAATGGAAAATGTCGGGGGTTTTGTTGTTGTTGTTTTTTTTTTTTTGGGGGGGGGGTCTTAAATTAAAGGCACCTTTAAGTGATATCGACTCACTCAGAACTCGTCGGGAAAATGCGGCTTTCGGGTCCAAGGTGGACCAAAGTCCCACCGCGACGCGGACCACAACCCGGTGTGACGGTCTGAGCGCTCCCGGTGCTGAAAAGTCTCCTTGTGACAAACACAGCAAACGTACATATATGAGGATAACTTTTTTTTTTTTAATCAACTTTTGTTTTAAGGTTAGCTTATAACGTATGTTAGCGCCCTCTATGTAGAAGAAGGGGAACTACAAGACCGGAGGTTTTCCCAGTAATCGTCAGCTGCGTTCGCAGAGTTCCCCTGTTCGTAACGCATGCGCATTCATCACAAGGAGACTTTTCAGCACGGGGGAGCGCTCGGACCGGCTGCGGTGCGGCGCTCAGCGAATCGTTTTTCACGCGTCGCCTAGTTTGGAATTTTGAATCGCGAGCGGGGCGGACCAGAACGTGTCCTCGTTCGACCGGAACCGCTATTAAGTATCTGAAGTCCGCTCGATCACGGAGTTGAGGTTGTTGCGGGTGGAGCGCCGCGGCCATCTTCGGTGATCCCGTGGACGATTCGGCGTGAAAAAATAGGTGAGCTCGTCGGTTCGTCACTGTTTGCAGCTTTAATCTGTAATATTTTTTTTTTTTTTTTTTTGTTGTACTTGGCCTTGCGTGATTATTGCCTGCCTTTTTTATTTTTATTAAAGGAGCCTTTTTGGCCGCTTTCAAGTGGCTCACCTTTTTGTGTACAAGTATTTAATTGCGTGCATATTTTTTAAAACTACATAAGGTTAAAATAACATCAATTTGTTTTGTATTTTTTTGTTATTTTATATGGATATTTTAACTTTCATCACTTACGATTGACCTGGCCCGACTCAAATGTTGCCTTTTTCGAATTATCCTTGAACTTGGTTTTTTTTTTTCATTTTTTTATTTACACCAAGTAAAAAATGAAAAACAAGCTCCAAGTTCGACTAACATGACATTAAAATAGGACATTAATATGGTGTAGTGTTCACAAAAAACTTTTTCTCCCCTCAACATTATATTTAAATAATACTGTAAGCCACTGACAGAATAATATCAATGCACCAAAATAAGAAATTGAGTTTAAATATATTGCATGAGAAAGTTAGTTAAAAATCGTACCTAAATTAAAAAAAGTTATTAAAATTAATTGAAAATGTATTGCACTAAGGAACGATTAAAGTTAAATGTATTGAACTACGGAAAGAGGGAGCAATTGGTTAGATCGTTGGGCTCACAGTTCTCAGGAGCGGGGTTCGAATCCCGGCCCCGTTTGCGTGGAGTTTGCATGTTCTCCCCGTGCCTGCGTGGGTTTTCTCTGGGCACTCCGGTTTCCTCCCACATCCCAAAAACATGCAACATTCATTGGAGACTCTAAATTGCCCCTAGGTGTGATTGTGAGTGCGACTGTTTGTCTCTATGTGCCCTGCGATGGGCTGGCAACCAGTTCGGCGTGTAACCCCGCCTCCTGCCCGTTGACAGCTGAGATAAGCGCCAGCATGCCCCGTGACCCTCGTGAGGATAAGCAGCAAAGAAGATGTCTGATTTGACAGTTCAGGGTGTACCCCGCCTCCTGCCTCTTGACAGCTGGGATAGGCTCCAGCACTCCCCGCGACCCTTGTGAGGATAAGCAGCGAAGAAAATAGATGGATGTTCCTGGGCAGTGATTCTGTTGCGTAACACTAGAGGGAGCCCGTTCATAACATCAATTTTAGCACTCAATGGACAAAAATGAGTGTAATAATTGCTTTTGTTCAGTTCAATTAGATTTAGCTTTTTCTGTACCTCTGTTTATTTGTAAGTATGGGGAAAAAAGCGACAAAACTTTATTAAAATAGGTAAAAGTCTCAACACCTTTATGGTACCGATTCATTGTTCAAGCCATTTAACCTATTAAAATAAATAAGAAAAGGGACTGATAAAATCACGATTGAATGAATGAAATAAACATGGTACAGTCAAAAAAAGAAACATCGTTTCATTACGGAGCGACATAAAACTATTTTATATTAGTCAAGTAAATCCGTAAGGTGGCAGCACAGAACGTCGCTGTGGCTTGTCAAGTCCGGAAAGCAGGCGCCGAAGAAGAAAAGCCGGAAGTTAGCCCCGCATCGCCGAGCTAGCGTCGTTCGGACGCTGCGGGGGGAAAATGTGTAAAGTGCGAATGTTGCGAGAGCTGGTGAAGCAGCGGCTCAACGTGGCCATCGAGGAGATATTCGAACTGTTCGACGAAACCCTGGCGGAGTACGAGGAGGAACTTTGTCGGACGAAAGCGGAGAACGTGCGACAACGCGAACTCCTGGACGCTGTTCTCAAACCTCGAGTTACAGTCCACTCAACAGGTTTGCTGGACTGTTTACACATCGCGTGTCCCTTGGCTATCTACTTTTTCCCTTATTTCCCGCTGACCCCTTGCCAAGTTGGAGATGGAAAGACCGGGGTAATGGCGAACTGCAACTAATTCCCGATGAGTTGTGGTCCGCCATTGCCAGCCAGCCACCATTTTGACTGGCGCTGCCTCACCTGCTTTTAGAGCATCGGAAAGGATTGTACTCCTTTCTGACACACAAATGTGAGACTTCACCTTCCCCCCAACATGTGTAAAGACTGGCGTCAAGTCCCACGGGCGACTGACCTCATTGAGAATCTCAGTGGTTGTTTCAAAACAAAGCGATACGTGACTTCCATTGCCTGTGATTAAATTGTAAAAGTCATAAATAATATTCGCTGCGTGCTTTTCCTGAAAGTTGAAAACTAAAACGCAGCAAGTGAAAAAAATATTTATAAGTCGGAGAACTCCAGGGTTCATTATCCAGTCACGTCAACAACGTTTGAATGTCCACCACGTCTATTTTTTGAAGCAACTTGCCTGTTGAAATGTGATTTAAATCTGCGGTTCTGTCTGCCTTCCCAGTAGTTTATCCTCCTTTATCACATCCAAGGCTCGGCATTTTCGTGCAAAATCTACTGTGCCACCTGAGCTATTTTGCTATTTCCATTTATGAATTGTTGCGATAGGGAGTTAGTGACAGCGCAAAAATCCCACAAACTCACCA
Source organism: Syngnathoides biaculeatus (assembly GCF_019802595.1). Classification (NCBI taxonomy): domain Eukaryota; kingdom Metazoa; phylum Chordata; class Actinopteri; order Syngnathiformes; family Syngnathidae; genus Syngnathoides; species Syngnathoides biaculeatus. Next base: position 9,478,202 of record NC_084646.1, read on the forward strand.
CATGTGGTGTCTCTTGTGTGCCGCAGACATCCAGCAGGTGTTGGTGGAGAATCAAAAAGAAGTTCCTTCGGCGCAACGGGACGGGAGAGCTCATGTGGAGGAGGCGCCGGCAGAGCCCCCTCGCATAAAAGAGGAGGCCTGGAGCAGTCGGGATGGGGGGGCCGACGCGACCGCCTTCGCGCTGTCCGGCGGCGGCGTGGCCGTGAAGAGTGAAGACGACAACGGTGAAGCCCAGCAGCTCCATCGCGGTCACAGCGAGGAGAGCAGAAAACCGGATGGAGGAGGATCGGACGTGGACGGCGCGATGTCGCACTCGTCCGAAACCGACCACAGCGACCACGCCGGAGAACCTTTGGTCGAGAACTCCCAAAGCGATGGCGCACGTCACGCGGACAACAAGCAGTTCAAGTGCTCCGAATGCGGCAAAAGGTTCGCGCACAAAGGAAGTTTGAAAATCCACATGATCACGCACACGGGAGAGAAACACTTTGCTTGCTCCTTTTGCGGAAAAACCTTCTACTTAAAGCATCACATGAACAGACACATGCGGATACACACGGGGGAGCACCCCTACTCGTGCTCAGTTTGCGCCAAAGGCTTCCGGGATAAGTACAAACTCATCAACCACATGAGGACGCACGCGGCCGAGAAACCTTTCGCCTGCTTGGTTTGCGCGAAACGTTTTTCCAGTCGGGAATGTCTGGCGTTGCACGTAACGACGCACGAGGAGGAGAACGCCTCGGGCTCCGGCGGCTCCGGGCAGCTTCCGTCGCAAGCCGCGGGCAACTTTGCGCCGCTCTCGGATGTGGACGACGACGCCGCGTCTCAGTTTTCCGATACGGATCGCAGCGACGACGCCAGCAAGAAGCCCGAAGGCGACGGCGACAGCAGCGACTTCATCTGCTCCGAATGCGGGAAAACCTTTTACCACAGGGGCCACCTGAACAGGCACATGATAACGCACACCGGGGAGAAACCTTTCGGTTGTTCGTTTTGCAGCAAACGATTTACCCGCAAGTCCGATCTGAAGGTGCACGTCCAGGTCAAACACACGGGCGACAAGCCTTTTGTATGCAGCGTATGCACGAAAACGTTCCCCGTCAAGCGATATCTGATCACGCACATGAGAAAGCACAACGCCGGTCTGCCGTTTAGCTGCCCGGCGTGCGGGAAAGGTTTCTCCGTCAAAGAGGAACTGGAAACGCACGTGGCGACGGACGCCGAATGCGGAGCATCGCAAGCGGACGACGCGACACTGAACCCTTCGGAATCGGACCGCGATAAGAACGCCAAACGTGACTCCGCGCAGCACACTGGCTTCATCTGCTCCGAGTGCGGAAAGTCGTTCGTCCAGAAGGCCACGTTGAACCGGCACATGCGGATCCACACCGGGGAGAAACCCTTCGGCTGTTCGGTCTGCGGGAAGCGCTTCTCCCGAAACGGCGATTTGACCATCCACGCGAGAACGCACTCGGCGGACAAACCTTTCAACTGCACGCTGTGCGCCGAGTCCTTCTCCCTCAAGCACTTCCTGAACGTCCACATGAAGCGACACTTTGCCGACAAGCCGTTCGCTTGCTCCGCGTGCGCCAAGCGCTTCAACACCAAAGCCCACCTGAAGACGCACATGAAGCGGCACACGGGGGAGAAACCCTTCAGCTGCGAGGTGTGCGGCCGCTGCTTCTTCTGCAAGCGCGACGTCAGGACGCACATGCGGACGCACACCGGCGAGAAACCCTTCGCGTGCCCCGTGTGCAAGAAAGGCTTCTCCACCAAGACGTACGTCTCCATGCACATGAGGACCCACACCGGGGAGAGGCTCTTCAGCTGCGACGCCTGTCACAAAAGGTTCACCTTCAAGACGCAGGTCTACAGCCACGTGTGCACCGGCTACAAAAACAGCAATAACGACGCTCCCGGAATCTAAACGCCGGGGCAGATCGGCAGTCTCTTTGAAGTACCGCAGTGCTTTGTAGATGTTTGTTGAACGTGTGGCGTAGCGGTTGGGCCAGCTGACCTGCGCTCAAAAGCAGACTCAAGTGGTCAGTTACAGGGCGAGTATGAAGACAATCCTAACAAAGCGGAGGAAAATCTGGAAAAAATATGACATAAAACTAAAATATAATGTAGAAGGGTACAAATAAAAAAAAAAAATGGTTGAAAGCTGATAAAAAGTCAGAAAACTAATCTAACAGAAACTTGACCAAAGGTGTTTCCAAATGTGAAAAAAAAAATTGACAATCACACACAAAAAAAATCCCAAATACGGACAAAAGAGACAAAAATTTCAACAAAAATGCCCATAGAAAATAAAGGATAAAAAGAACTGGCAAACTCACAAATATGACAAATTTCGTGGAAAATGTTATAAAATTGCTGAAATGAATTTTTAAAAAAGCATGCAAACAAAATGTCAAAATCTGACTAACAAATAGGGTAAAAAAAGAGCAACTGTATCACAAAAATCTGTGATTTTTAAAAGCAGGGGGGGGGGGGACAAAAAAGTATCATCAAACTAAAATAAATCTGGCAAAAATACAGCAGAAACTCAAGCAAATCATATAATCAAGCAAAACATGTTTTTTAAATTTATAAAAATTAGATTTTTAAATAAACAGACAAATCTGTGTGGAAAATTCAAATACCCAAAAAAAGCTTACAAAAACATGGATTTTAAAAAAAGATGACCCCAAAAATGTGCAAAAAAGCAGACAAACTTTGAACATAAAGGTAACAAATCTGATGAAAGTCTGACCGAAAACAATTAGCCTGACACGAACACACAGCAAATTATTATTATTATTATTTTAAACTGAACCAAAATGATATTAAGGAGCAACTGCTGCTTGTTTGTCTGTGGCCGCCCTGCACGGATGCGGACTGGTGCTAAATCGACGGCCCTCTAAAGTGCGTTTCTAAACTTGTGTGCTCATATTAAGCAGACATCAAAATCACGTTGCGTTCTCATTATACATACAAATATATACCTGTAGATTCTGTATATGGATGTCATCCCACTGTCAATATAGTGTAAGAAGTTGCTGAAAGCGTCAAAAGCGCTTTAGTTGGCTTTTAGTTGTATTTTGCGTGGAGTCGCATCTCTTTGTACTTTTAGCACTCTTTTACAACGTTGCCTAAAACGTTGCGTGTACAGTTCATGTTACACAAATGTATTTTTTAAACAAAAACTGCAAAAAAAGTAGTTGTGGTTAACAATGACTTGTTCATTTGTTTTATTTTTTTTACAGTCTTGAGTGTTGCGTTTCTCAATTCACGTTTTAATGTTTAAAAAAAAAAAAACACTACTTATGAGTTAAATTTAGACAATACACACATTTATTTCTATTAAATCAGTAACTCAATTACCCCGGTACTTATGTCATTTTCATTTCCTCGTGTTGTATTAATGGACCACGGTTTTTTTCCCCCGTACAAATATTTACTGTTGTTTGGACTTCAACATTAAAAGTATGTCAGTGATCGAAGGTTCATTTTGGATTGTCTAGAATTTGCAAATCCCGCTTATGTGAAATTGAAAAAAAAAAAATTAAATTAAAAAAGGGCAAAAACCGGGGCACAAAACTGGCAAAGATTTCAAGAAAAACATGCAAAAAGAATTTTTTGTTCAATTGATCCTAATCTGACCAGGTCTTGCAATTTTAAAAATATTTATACATATATATAATTTTGAAAAATCAATTTATTTATTTATTTGGGGGACAAAAATGCAACAAAATTGGATTGTATTTTTTAATCATATTAAAATACTAGTCACACCCCTAGAAAAAAAAACCTGGGAAAACCCCTGACACTACTTGATAATTGACAAAACGAACCGAAATAATCAATTATAGTTAATAAGTGTATCAACTGGAAAAAAAATTGTCAAAAAAGGTCTTAAAAAGCAAACAAAAAATGTGACAACAGATGTCTGACAAAATGGGGCTGAAAAAAAAGAAGAAACATCTACCCCCCCCCAAAAAAAAAAAAAACATGGCAGAACTGATGAAAATAGGAAAAAAAGAAACAAAAACAGCTCCCAAATGCCGGCAAATGTGGCGTCATCAAGTAGCGCCGTAACCCCCACTGTTGCTGTAAAATCAAAAAGCATCCTGTAGATGGCAGCCACGCTGCCTACCATTTAAATTCACCACCAAAGAAGGCTAAAAGCGGAAGTTAGCAACACGTTTGCTAGTCGGGCGAGCTAACGCGATCGGAAGCGAGAAAATGTGCAAAGTGAAAATGTTGCGGGAGTTGGTGAAGCAGCGGCTGAATGTGGCCGTCGAAGAGATATTCCAACTCTTCGAGAGAACCATCGCGGACTACGAGGAGGAACTTTGCCGCACCAAAGTGGAGAACGAGCGGCAGCGCGAAATTCTGGACGCGGTCCTCCAGCCTCAAGTTGGATTACCCGCATCGGGTTTGTTCTCCCTTCATTTTTCATATCCGACTACTAAATCTGTTGTGTGGGCAACGTTTATTCTTCCTGGACTGATTAGTTCCAGTTCGGCGTTGCACCCGTAAATTTTAATTTGCGTGTATGTTAAACGGGAATTGCAAGACGTCACTCAATCAGAAGCAGATTCGGTTCAATTCCCGGCAATAGCGATCCTATTTTGTGATCATAATTTTATAATTTCTCGCGTCACTTGTGCTTTATTCAATTTACTGCTCATTCAGCTACATTGCATGTGCCAAGAAACTGCTTGTTGTTTTTTGTGCAATGGTGATCAATCCATCCATTATCTGAGCCGCTTATCCTCACGAGGGATCACGGGAGTGCTTGAGCCAATCCCAGGGGTTACCGTCCACGAGGCGTGGTACACCCTGAACTGGTTGCCAGCCAATCGCAGGGCACGTGGAGACGGACAACGATCACACTTACGGCAATTTAGAGTCTCAAATTAATCACGTGGGAGGAAACCCGCGCAGGCCCGGGAAGAACAATGAAAAACCCTGCTCAAGCGGTCCCGGATTTCAAACCCCGGTCCCTCAGAATTGTGAGGTCGGCGCACTGCAGCTGCATCACCGTGCCGCCTTGTAATGGTCACTCAACAGTATATAATCATCCAAAATGGCTGCTGTTGGCCTGTATTATGATACCATTTTTTTTTTTTTTACCCTACATATTTAAATATTAGAATTTAATGGTTTTCTCTCCGAGGGTCCAGGGGATTCCCCATACAATGTTACACAATTTTTTTTTTTTTTTAAATCGTCGCCTTTTTCATATCTTTGGTGTTTGCATGTTTTGTGCCTGGCACAGATTACAAAAGCACTTTTGTCTATTTCCTGTGGTCCGGAATGAGACCTGAATCCAAATCAATCCTGAACGTCGTTCCAATCGATATTGAACTGCGATGGATCAAATTATCAGTATTTTTGCAAGCTCCCGCTAACACGCGCCTTGTGTCCATCAGACATCCGGCAGGTGTTGGTGGAGAGCGAAGACGAGGGTCCAACGGAACCCTCCGACATTAAAGAGGAAGACGAGGAGGACAAGTGCACCCTCATCACCGTGAAGAGCGAAGGTGACAGCAGCGCTCGACGCGGTGAGGAAAACCCAGACCGCGGAAGTCCGGGAGCCGAAGCTGAGGGGCGACAAGCCGACGCCCGCTTTGCCCCGCTGTCCGACACAGACGACGCCGTGTCAGCGTTTTCTGACAGCGACGACGCCAAAGAATCGTCGGACCCAAAAGGTGACGACAGTCCGTTCACGTGCAGCCAATGCGGGAAAGCGTTTGTCCAAAGGGGGAATTTGAACAGACACATGAGAACGCACAGCGGAGAGAAACCGTTTGTGTGTTCGTTCTGCACGAAAAGCTTCACCAGGAAGTCCGATTTGAAGGTTCACGTGCAGGCAAAACACACGGGCGAGAAACCCTTCAACTGTGACATTTGCGCTAAAAAGTTCTCCGTGAAGAAATACTTGATGATACACATGAGGACGCACTCTCTGGATAAAACTTTCGCCTGCTCGGCCTGCGACGCGGGTTTCTCGACAAAAGGCGAACTGGAAGCGCACGGCGACGGCGAGCGCTGCGGCGGGTCGCCGGCGGACGTGGCGGCGCACAGCGACGGCGAGCGTCGCGGCGGATCCCGAGCCGGCGCAGACGACGCCGCGTCGCGCTCTTCCGAGACCGACCGCCCTCAGAAAACCCATAAAGGCGAGCCGCCGCCGCCCGCCTACAACGCGCAGTGCATCTGCGCCGAATGCGGCAAAACGTTCACCCTGAAGGGAACTTTGAAACGACACATGCGCACGCACACCGGGGAGAAACCCTTCAGCTGCGCCGTGTGCGCCAAAAGCTTCTCCACCAAGTCCGACATGAAGACGCACGAGGAGACGCACACGGACGAGAAGCCCTTCGCCTGCACCGTCTGCGGCGAGACCTTCTCCCTCAAGCAGTACTTGAGGATCCACATGAAGCGGCACTTTGCCGACAAGCCTTTCAGCTGCACCGTGTGCGCCAAACGCTTCTTCACCAAAGCGCACCTGAAGACGCACATGAGGACGCACACGGGGGAGAAACCCTTCAGCTGCGAGGTGTGCGGCCGCTGCTTCTTCTGCAAGCGCGACGTCAGGACGCACATGCGGACGCACACCGGCGAGAAACCCTTCGCGTGTCCCGTGTGCAAAAAAGGCTTTTCCACCAAAGCGTACGTCACCATGCACATGAGGACGCACACCGGGGAGCGCTTGTTCAGCTGCGACGTCTGTCACAAAAGGTTCACCTTTAAGTCGCAAGTCAACAGCCACGTGTGTACCAGGGACAAAAGCAATAAAGATGCCGAGGGACTTTGATGGGACATTATGCCTTTTTTTTTTATTGTCCAGCGATTTACATCACTTCACAGGTGTCTTAATAAAAAGTCTGACATGCTTCAGATGAACTCGCCAGCTCTTTGCTGAAAAATTCAATATTCGCGCCAAAACGCAGTTTTTTTGCGCTGTCTTTAACGCCTCCCGATTTTGCCGAAGCCCCTGCCGATAATTGGTGTCAAGGAAGTATTGACGTGACAAAGGTGCACCTCAAATTAGATCATGGTTGAAAATCCCGTTTGTTTCAGTTTTCATGCGTCATATCACGTCATTAAACTACTGGGAAAAGGCATTTCAGAGGGCAAATTCCTGCCTACTTTTACATTAAAAATAATTAGCGTTTTTTTTTTTTAAATCTGTTACATTATATTCTAGTTTGTAGAGATGGCGAATTTAAAGTTTTTGTTGACCGGAAGCAATAACCTTCCAATTATACAGATGTATTAAAACAATCATTTCATAATGAGTGTGTATAGCGTTTCACTTTTTTTAAAGGAAAAAAAAAAAAAACATACTTTCTTTGAAATAACTCAATTACCGTAATTCCCGACCTACACAGCACACCTGGGCATAAGCCTCACCCAGTACATTTGTAAAGGAAATACCATTTGGTACATACATAAACCGCAGCCGTGTAAAAGCCGCAAGTGTCCACATTGAAAGACGAGATATTTCCAAAGAAAGACGGTACACAGAGAGTTTAACGCTCGCGCCGCCGCACTAATGCTAACACTAGTGCCACGCTAACAGTAGCGCCGCGCTAACAGAAACGGCTAACAGGAAAAAAACAAAAAAAACACTGGTTAAAAATCACTGAGACACGGCAGTAACATGCTAGTGCAGTGCTAACAGGGTCGGACCGGTAAAAGTCACTTCCTCGGCGCATATATTCCACCGGTCTCACTCTTACCTTTTCCGCTCGAGTGCCCCCTTGCGGCCGTTGGGGAAAAATGCGCAAATTAGCCGCATCATCGCATAAAATTGATTGAAAGCGTGTGGAAAAAAGTCTCGTCTCATAGGCCGGAAATTACGGTAATTAAGCTTGTGATGCGATTATGAATTATTGAGCTATATAGGTGACTTGTTCGAAGACATTTACGTGTCGTGGGAGGGGCTAAGATTAGCCTGGGTTGTTAGTGGTTAAGTGGAAGTCACCGAGACTACTTGTGAGTTCAGCAAAAGAGTCTGCAAGTAAGACATCATCGTCATGACGTCACGCATGCATTACTTCCGGGTGGCCAAAATGGAGGCGGTCGCCGACGGCAACGCTAGTAAACAAACGCTTCTCCGTCGTTTGGCCGAGGCAGGACGCATAAATGGCGTGAGAAAAGGATGTTGCGTGAGCAGGTTGAGTCCTTGGAAAGGAGACACAACGTGATTTTCCATCGGCAAATGAATTCAAAATCACGATCATCGAGCGAGTGGCGAATTATTTGTTGCTCGGATTAGCGGCGCCGCGCAGTCGAGGGTTGACATTAGCGATCAGGCTAGCCGGTATTTTTGGATCAATTTTTAAAAGAGAAGCCAAGCAACGATTTTTGACATACGTGTGCGGAAACGTCCTTCAAATTTGGATCCTGGTCGGTCCCTCAGAAGAAACTCCTCAGTTCAGTTTTTTTTTTTTTTACCACGATGATCATCTTCATCTTCCGCTGGACTCGTTTCGATGAAACCCGAAACCCTTTGTGGTGAATCTGTTGGGGAACGCCAATCAAACCAAGTCTTTGTCTTTGTTTCCGTTTCATATTTTAGCGCTTTTGTTCACAAACGGCATGCAACAGCAAAACGTGAACTTTCAGATCTCTTCAGAAAATTTTACATTTTAAGCTAAACTTATTAATAACCAGTAATAAAAACGTCAGTCACAAGACTGTATCTTTGTTCTTCCTTTGTTTAAACGAGGTGAGACCAGTTTCTCATTTATGTACGATGCTGACCTGGAGGCAACGTAGAATTGCGGTGTCTTGCCCAAGGGCACTTCCGCAGCCAAAATGAAGACGTGACTACATTTGGGGCACCTGACCATGTTGGATGGGTTCACGACACTGACGCGCTGTTCACTCTATGCTTTTGCACGTAGACCGCATCTACGCAAATGTTGGTACTGTTAAAAAGTGACTTTGGAACGTTATCGGTGGTCATTAGACGTCGTTTCGAGAAACCGTTACGGCAAGAAGTGTGCTACGATCTACAATATCGACCCGTACGCCAAACGGGGCACAGAAATGTGGGCGTCGGTAAGACCTTTAACCTTCTGCGGGCCGTGTACGCGCAATACGTGTCACCGAAGTCGAACCTGCCAAGCAGGAGGTCATACTGCAGATATGCGGTGTAAGAATAGAATTGTCCAGCACATGTAAAGCAAAGCAGGCTATACGAGTCGCGGTGCGCTCATGCGGCTATTTTAAAATTCTCAATACGTGACGCTATTGTAGCGAGATGACGAGTACCGCACGTACTTTTATACTCGTGTGTGTGTGTGTGTGTGTTTAAAAGTGGAAATTCCTTCCGGGCCTATCGCGAACCCACTCGGGCGCAATCGCTAGCTTGGACGAAGAGCTCGGAATAGATGCGCGGCACCGCTAAATGCGATAGCGCGACCCGAGCAGAGCCGCCACCCTGGACCTCCGCCGTCCGCGGACCCGCGCCAAAAGTCCTCTTTCTCGGGACCGGGAGGCTCCTCATATGGGCACAGTCGCCCTCCAGCCAAGCGTAGAAGGCCCCCCCACCCCCCCCACCCCGGGGTTGGCACCGTCAGCGCCCGTCACAATGGGCAGCCCCATCTGACTAAAAAATATATAGATATCATCAACATCAAAATAGAGGAGTGTAAAGTTCATCAAAAATGAGGCAAAAGCTTCACTTTCAGTATAGTAAAAGCAAAAAAATGCATTTGTAATGATTCATTAAAACAACAAATTGAAAAAAATTAGCATCTTAATATATTCCCGAAAACAAACAGTTGTAAAAGTCTACGATTTACCCGCTGAAAAGACGAGAAAATAATGATGGATTTCGGCAATTAAACGTGATGGTTGGTGCCCAACCAAATAGACGACTCTGTAGCGATCAATTCATGTCAGGTAGGCATTATTCTTAATTTCAAATTCCCAAGAAGTTTCGCAGAGGTTTACGAAGGTTAAGTGTGGCCGCAATCCCTTCCGTGTAGGTTTTTTTAAAAATCATAGTTAACGAATGCGGGTTTGTGTAAAACCAGGGATCATTTATTGAAATATTAGTATTTGTATTGAATACTATCTGAAAAGATCGATTGGTTTTGGGCAAAGGTTAACGTGTAGCCGAACACGCTTCCGCGTTCACGAGCCGTCTCCCCGTTGAGAACAGATCCAGCAACAAAGTATTTGTATGCGTCCAGACTTTTCTACGCTTTCAAACTCTTCCTTGTCAATCTCGACGACTTACTGACCAGATCCACTTGTAGATCCAGTTTTCCGAGGCAAGTGGAAGCGGGCTAACAGTCCAATTTCTTATCGGCGAAAAGATCGTCTTCGGTATTAAGTATGGGTCCTCTATGCCAAGTGTCTCTCATTTTTCCACGTACCTTCGTTTATTACCACCTTCTAAATGTTTAACGGTATCAGACGTGAGACGTATTTTCGTGTCGTCTCCACCCGACTTAGCGTTGAACAATGCTTTGCTTGACCGGCAAGATAGCCAGTCACGTGAGTTCAGTGACGTAGGTGCATGAGCTCTATTGCGTGATTCTTTGCCATACCACCAGAGGGAGCTCATGTACCACACTTTGAGAATCCCTTTACTAATCCGTCGGTGCCTCGGGGCTCCTGCTGCGATAGCTTGTCGGGAACAGATCTCGTTTCGAGAACTGCCGCGGTTAGCTTAAGTCGTAACGCGCCTTGCCGCGGCGCTACGGTCCAAAAGCTTCTCCGACTGGCGACCAAACTGCAGTCGGGGACAGAAAATGGTCGCTTTCGGGCAAATTATTTGCTTAGAAAAGCTACAAGGCCGAGACAGTCGAACGCTGAAGTCCGCACATCTGTCCAATTGATGCCTGAAACAAAATTGCAACCAAAAAAATGTGTCTATCGACTTCACTGACGCGCAAAAAAGTCTCCGAAACGTTTGCCTTTCCAGGCGTCGTGAACGGCGCACGTCGTCCATGTACACTTGACCCCGAGCGCCGGTTTCCAAAATCCCCCCCCGATGCCCATTTACAGTCGAAACCCAGCAGAGCGTGCGGCGAGACCGTCGACGGCGCGTGAAACAACCCGTAACCGCTACGTCGACGCGCCGACATCGTGGATAATATCGTCACGTTGCCTCACTTGTCCACTGACGCAACGACAGCCGTTGCACTTGTTTGTGTGGCAACTTTGACTCCGTCTGTCAGGTCCGACACCTTCGCACCGCTCGGCCTCTTTTCCAGAAGTCCGGCCGTGAAACCTGAGCCCACTCGGAGCCAAATTTAGCTCCCTGACACACACACAGACAGACAGAGCGAGCAAGTCCAGCCCGGGGCCACACAGGCGCATCGGACCCGCGAACCCGAGAGGTGGTCCCGGGAGCTCCCGTCCGGGCCAGCAGGGTGAAGGACGCTTCCTCGTTTTTTGGGCCGATTTAACGACAGGCAAAGGTGGAAGGACAAAAGGCAAGAAAGGAAGGAAGTTTGGACCCGAAGCTCACTTGAAGGCAAGTCTGAGACCTTTTTAGGATTATTCATATCGTGCACTTCGACCCGGTGATGCCAATTATTGATTATTAGGCCAGGTTTGAAAAAAAAAAAAAAGCCATTCTCATGATACAGTATTGATTGGTCTTTTGTTTGTTTGTTTGTGCTTTGTGCTAAATGTTGAAGAACAGAAGTTAGCGAACTGAGTTTTGAGTTTTTGGAGATCCGAGCTGTTGTTCGGCCCACCCAAACTTTAACATGCGAGCAAAAACCAGAAATTGGCGGTCCGTGTCGCGGAGGCAGTGAACTCAACTCGGCGGCTTCACCACAAGCGACAGTTTGTCGGATATCTTTCCTGAACGTTTCTTCAAAAAAGACTCTAAAAGGTGTTGAGTGACCCTCTGTTAACGTTTACCGTCAAACTAAACAAAAACAAAGAGTTACATGTTGTGTATTTCCAAAAACTACATAGCTTCTGCTAGGCTAATGCTAACAAATACGGTGAATACTCTGATCTCGAACGTTCTCGAAAAAATTGTTTTTCGAACGAAAATTTCTCTTTTTTTTTTTTTTTTCTTCTGTTTTCAAACGAAAATCGGTACTCGACGCGGAAATAACATGACGTGCGCGGCCCAACCAGCTGACCCACGACGTGCTTTGTTATTGTGAATTTGAACGCACCGCGAAAAAAATCCGGAAATAAGATAACGCGCCCGCCCCGACCAGCTGATCCATGACGTGCATTGTTATTGTGTATAACGCAGATGTACGAAATATCGATTCGGTTTTCGAAAAAATTGGTTCTTGAACTGCCTTCTGGAAATGGATTGTGGTCGAGAACCGAGGTTGTACTGGATTGGGAAATGACACAGGCTAACGGATACCATCCGTTCAGCAGAGTAATGACCTTTCACGCGACAGAATTGTTCACAGATAATTCGAGAATACTCACAGCCATATATTTTTTATCCTCTGCAAAGAATCGCGAGTATTACATATTGTTGTTTTCTCACGAGTGTCCCGTCTTCATGTGCTTTGGCACGTTTGCGTTATACGGCCCCCAATGTTTACATTTATCCTCGAAAGGGATTCGTTCCTGTTAAATGTTCCTCACTTCCCCGTCAATTCCACTGGAAAGTGTCCAATATGGAATATTTCCAAATTGAACAATTTTACCTGTGAAATTTCACTTTTGCAGCCCTACTAATGATAAAATTACTGTAGCATTGCTGCTTACAATACCAAACATCTTTTTTTTTTTTTTTTTTTTTCAATGCCTTCTTGTATTTCAAGGCTGTTTTACTCTGGTACACAATACAAATGTACCTTTTAAAATACTTAAATGGCTGATCCGTGGTATCGCGTGAAAGTTTCCACATTCATATTTAATGCCGTTCTCCATCTCGTCGGTCGACGCTACGTTTAAGGTCGCGATTTGGCTTCGTACGCGTCGTAAACACTTTCCGGTACACGAGGCGTTTAAGGACCCGGGCCCGTCGTCCGGGGCGGGCGTCACGGCGCCTGCGGCACAGCCCCGGCGGGATTAAAAATAACAGCAGCTGCTCTTCGGGACGGCGAGCACGAAGCCGTACGCACATGCTTCTTTTCTAACATGCCACGCGTTCTAGCGCACAAAACAAAGTACTTTTGAGCAACAGTTGAATGTATAAATATGATGATAACATAAAATAACGTTAGAACAATTTAAAAAAAAAAAAAAAACTTTCACGCAGGTCAGGGTCACCGAAGACCTCTCGGGTGAACTGCTTTAAATACATATTTTTCTTTGTCATCTATTTGTTGTGACGTCAATTGAATCTGCCCAAGGCCTTCGGAATAAATTGCGCTAGTATCAGACTTTACACATTAATTTTAATAATCAATATGTCTTGTGTGTCTCATTAATGTATTTTATTAATACTTTGTCAAAGCAAATTTGAGATCTGCTTCTAAATGGAGCTGCTGTCTTTTTTTTTTTTTTTTTTTTTTGACCGTCTGGACCAATCAGATTCGACGCGCGTTAACCTCGCAAGCTAGCTGTTAGCTAGGTGGGTGGAAAGCCCCTCGGTGACCCGGTTTAGGCTTGAAGTGGATATATTTTAATGTCTTAAACCGGGAGAGTTCTGTTTTGGGGGAAAAAAAAGTGCGAGACGAAGTTGCATTCATGTTTCAGTGGGGCGTGGTTTCACGCCTTCAGAGGACACGCCCACACCGTTTGAGAACGGGGACAACAACTTGATTTTTCATGATTTCTCTTTTTTTTTCCCAAATTTTTGTTTCTAAGGTTAGAAAATTGACTTGATCTTAATCGCTGACATCTGAATGAAGTCAGTCCACTTGTGACATCTCCGCTGTTTTGCAGGATGCAGGACGGGAGTTGGAACCTGCCACTCCCTCACGTCTCTGTGCTGCTGGAGGACGTCGCCGCCCCCCCTCAGGGGGATGGCGCCCCCCGGGCAGAGCCGGACGCCGACGAGGGAGACTTCGCCGACGTCACCGCCTTCCTGAGCGCCGAGGAGATCAACCGCAGCCTGGACCTGGCCTGGGAGGCCTTCGGTGACTCCGTCGAGGACCAGCTTCCGGACACCCGCCGGACCTCCTCCCAGGAACGCGAGGTCGTCCGAGAGACTGAAACCTCGGGCACAGACGACGGCGCCGCCCTGGGCCGGCCTGCCGCGACCTCGCCCGAGAAGGTGGGCCGCCTCAAGCCGGTCCCGCCGGTCTACAAGCAGGATAAACCCCGTTTGCTCCACGAAGGCCTGGAGCTCAACGATCGCGTGTCTTCGGCCTCAGAGTTTTGCAGCCGAGCCGCCACCTTCATCGAGGAGCTGTCGTCCATCTTTAAAGGTTCTACTCACCTGGAGCGAGCGATGGAGGAGGAATCGTCCTCGCCGGATAGCGGATATCTGTCACCCGAGAGCCAACGGCCGGGTCCTCAGGGTCCTCAGGGTCCCCCTGCCGAGGCCTCCGGCCAGAAGGAGAGGACGGAGCGACCGGCCGGTCCGGAGGGGGCGCCGGCCCCCCAAGAGTGCCAAAAAACTGGCGGGGTAGCGCCGGGAGCGTCGGAACCCCTGTCACCGCCGTGCTTCGTGCAGAAGCTGAAGAGTCAAGAGGTGGCGGAGGGCAGCCCCATTCGTCTGGAATGCCGAGTCAGCGCAAACCCGCCGCCGCTCATCAGGTACGCACACAAACTTGTCGCTTTTTTTGGGACGGCATTTGCCAATCGCCAAAAGCATACCGCCAACTGTGGGTTCACTATTTGGCAAAAAGTTGAAGGTGGCCTCACGGAAACCAGAGCAGTCAACCGTGGCGATTTGGCGAGAAGCAAAGCGGCACAAATTTTGGCCCGCTATTGGGCGAGAAGCTAAGCGCCACACCTAATTGTCGGTTCACTATTTGACGAGCGATTCAGTGTGGTCTCACTATTTGGCAAGAAACGGAACGCATACCCTGAAATCTTACTTGGAAAAAGCAAATCAGTGTACTTCAACGTGGGGTTCATTATTTGGCAAGAAGCAAACCGGGCACAAATTTTGGCCCGCTATTGGGCGAGAAGCTAAGCGCCATACCTAATTGTCGGTTCACTATTTGACGAGCGATTCAGTGTGGTCTCACTATTTGGCAAGAAACGGAACGCATACCGTGAAATCTTACTTGGAAAAAGCAAATCAGTGTACTTCAACGTTTGGTTCATTATTTGG
The DNA here is from genome assembly GCF_019802595.1 of Syngnathoides biaculeatus. Classification (NCBI taxonomy): domain Eukaryota; kingdom Metazoa; phylum Chordata; class Actinopteri; order Syngnathiformes; family Syngnathidae; genus Syngnathoides; species Syngnathoides biaculeatus. The sequence goes on from NC_084646.1 coordinate 9,493,374, forward strand.
CAAGAAGCAAACCGGGCACAAATTTTGGCCCGCTATTGGGCGAGAAGCTAAGCGCCATACCTAATTGTCGGTTCACTATTTGACGAGCGATTCAGTGTGGTCTCACTATTTGGCAAGAAACGGAACGCATACCGTGAAATCTTACTTGGAAAAAGCAAATCAGTGCACTTCAACGTGGGGTTCATTATTTGGCAAGAAGCAAACCGGGCACAAATTTTGGCCCGCTATTGGGCGAGAAGCTAAGCGCCACACCTAAATGTCGGTTCACTATTTGACGAGCGATTCAGTGTGGTCTCACTATTTGGCAAGAAACGGAACGCATACCCTGAAATCTTACAGTGTACTTCAACGTGGGGTTCATTATTTGGCAAGAAAGAAACCGTTAGAGTCAAATGCTGGTTCACTATTTTGCAAGACATCGACAGGACGTGCCAGGAAGCAAAATTTAGCGCATGTGTTTCACTACTTGGATGATATCCGACCAGCACGTTTTCATACGGATTCCCCGTTCGGCAGGCGGCGAAATGTGCGTTCAGTTTTTGGGGCCAAGAGGCAAAGTAGTCCAGGAAGTTCAGTATTTGGCATCCATCTGGTTTAAGAATGCCCGTCCGACAGTGCCCATCAAATTTGAGCATTCATTATCATGTCGTTACACACGTGTTTGGAGGTGTTCCTAATATTATGGCCTGTAGGTTCTAGATTGCGTTGAATTCCCGAAGTGGTGACATCAGAACGCGGCGGTGAGTGTTTGCAGAAACATCTTTTAGACTGACGGAGCGAGCGACCGCGTGTCAGGTGTCGGTGACACAGTCCAGACTCGAAAACGCCGGCGGGGCGATGAAAGTGCCGAGCCCGAAAGCGCTGGCTTGACTTTCACTTTCTCGGTGAACCCGGGTTCTGCGCGGGCGTCGGAACCCGATCCGGTCGATGCAGGGACGTGTCTAATTTATGCCTGGTTTACAGCGCGCTAAAAATACGCCACGCTCTTGTTTCCAGATATGTCAGCCACACCGCGCGCACACGGTAAAGCCGTGCAAACTTTTTTTCCGCGTTCCGCGCACTTTTGGTCTTCTGGAATGTCCCGCTAGCGCACTGGTGGGCAACCTGTGGCTCGCGGGCCTCGCGTGGCCTTGCCGTGGCCCTGAATGCGATCGTAAAAACAAACGCAGGAACTGGAAAAAAAAAAAATTAAAACCGTGAAAACACAAATACTGCAGTTCTGTTGTGGGGGTGCTGTATAGGACAACGATGACGTTTGCCGTTAAATTTTGGTGAGGGCCTGGATGAAGATAAAAGAATTTCTTATCGCTATAGCAACTGGCTTTAAACGAACAAAAAAAAAAAAATGAATAAACTGTGGTAGCTTGAGATACGGATAACCCAACTTCCAAGTTCTCGACCACAATCCGTGATAGAAAACGGTTCAAAAAGTGAATCGTTCGAAAACCGAATAAATGTTTCCCATTACGATGAATGGAAAAAGAAATAATGCGTTTCAAACCTAGAAAATTAGGCTTATTAAAGCATTTTTTGAGCTTTTCCTGGTGGTAAATTACATAGTAAAATACACGTATAGTTTGAATGCTTTATATAATAAAATAATTTAAGAAATGT